>NC_135233.1:991240662-991549471 GCF_051348905.1 Ranitomeya variabilis | reverse complement strand
CCTCGCACATCTCGCGACAGGGAAGGCCACCAGAAGGACCTAGCCACCAAATCCCTGGTACCAAAGATTCCAGGATGACCAGCTAACGCAGAAGAATGGACCTCCGAGATGACTCTACTGGTCCAGTCATCCGGAACAAACAGTCTACCAGGCGGGCAACGATCAGGTCTATCCGCCTGAAACTCCTGCAAGACCCGTCGCAAGTCTGGGGAAACAGCAGATAATATCACTCCATCCTTAAGGATACCTGTAGGTTCAGAATTACCAGGGGAATCAGGCTCAAAACTCCTAGAAAGGGCATCCGCCTTCACATTTTTAGAACCCGGTAGGTAAGAAACCACAAAATTAAACCGAGAGAAAAATAACGACCAGCGCGCCTGTCTAGGATTCAGGCGCCTGGCAGACTCAAGATAAATCAAATTCTTGTGGTCGGTCAATACCACCACCTGATGTCTAGCCCCCTCAAGCCAATGACGCCACTCCTCAAAAGCCCACTTCATAGCCAAGAGCTCCCGATTACCAATATCATAATTTCGCTCAGCGGGCGAAAATTTACGAGAAAAGAACGCGCAAGGTCTCATCACGGAGCAGTCGGAACTTTTCTGCGACAAGACCGCCCCAGCTCCGATTTCTGAAGCGTCGACCTCAACCTGAAAAGGAAGAGTAACATCAGGCTGACGCAATACATGGGGCGGAAGAAAAGCGGCGCTTAAGCTCCCGAAAGGCCTCCACAGCAGCAGGGGACCAATCAGCAACTTCAGCACCCTTCTTAGTCAAATCAGTCAACGGCTTAGCAACATCAGAAAAACTAGTTATAAATCGACGATAAAAATTAGCAAAACCCAAAAACTTCTGAAGGCTCTTAAGAGAAGAGGGTTGCGTCCAATCACAAATAGCCTGAACCTTGACAGGGTCCATCTCAACGGAAGAGGGGGAAAAAATGTACCCCAAAAACGAAATCTTTTGAACCCCAAAAACACACTTAGAACCCTTTACACACAAGGAATTAGAGCGCAAAACCTGAAAAACCCTCCTGACCTGTTGGACATGAGAGTCCCAGTCATCCGAAAAAATCAAAATATCATCCAGATACACAATCATAAATTTATCCAAATATTCACGGAAAATGTCATGCATAAAAGACTGAAAGACTGAAGGGGCATTTGAAAGACCAAAAGGCATTACTAAATACTCAAAATGGCCCTCAGGCGTATTAAATGCGGTTTTCCACTCATCCCCCTGCTTAATTCGCACTAAATTATACGCCCCACGAAGATCAATCTTAGAGAACCACTTGGCCCCCTTTATTCGAGCAAACAAATCAGTAAGCAGTGGCAAAGGATACTGATATTTAACCGTGATTTTATTCAAAAGCCGATAATCAATACACGGCCTCAAAGAGCCATCTTTTTTAGATACAAAGAAAAAACCGGCTCCTAAGGGAGATGACGAAGGACGAATATGTCCCTTTTCCAAGGACTCCTTAATATATTCCCGCATAGCAGCATGTTCAGGCACAGATAGATTAAATAAACGACCCTTTGGAAACTTACTGCCCGGAATCAGATCTATAGTACAATCGCAATCTCTGTGCGGAGGTAGTGAACCAAGTTTAGGCTCCTCAAAAACGTCACGATAATCAGATAAAAATTCCGGAATCTCAGAGGGAATAGATGACGAAATGGAAACCAAAGGTACGTCCCCATGAGTCCCCTGACATCCCCAGCTTAACACAGACATTGCTTTCCAGTCGAGGACTGGGTTATGAGATTGCAGCCATGGCAATCCAAGCACCAACACATCATGTAGATTATACAACACAAGGAAGCGAATAATCTCCTGGTGATCCGGATTAATACGCATAGTTACTTGTGTCCAGTATTGTGGTTTATTACTAGCCAATGGCGTGGAGTCAATACCCTTCAGAGGTATAGGAACTTCCAGAGGCTCTAAATTAAACCCACAGCGTTTGGCAAAGGACCAATCCATAAGACTCAAAGCGGCGCCAGAGTCGACATAGGCGTCCGCGGTAATAGACGATAAAGAGCAAATCAGGGTCACAGATAGAATAAACTTAGACTGTAAAGTGCCAATTGAAACAGACTTATCAACCTTCTTAGTACGTTTAGAGCATGCTGATATAACATGAGTTGAATCACCACAATAGAAGCATAACCCATTTTTTCGCCTAAAATTCTGTCGTTCGCTTCTGGACAGAATTCTATCACATTGCATAATCTCTGGCGCCTTCTCAGTAGACACCACCAAATGGTGCACAGGTTTGCGCTCCCGCAAACGCCGATCAATCTGAATAGCCATTGTCATGGACTCATTCAGACCTGTAGGCACAGGGAACCCCACCATAACATCTTTAATGGCATCAGAGAGACCCTCTCTGAAATTCGCCGCCAGGGCGCACTCATTCCACTGAGTAAGCACAGACCACTTACGAAATTTTTGGCAGTATATTTCAACCTCATCTTGCCCTTGAGACAGGGCCATCAAGGCTTTTTCAGCCTGAATCTCTAAATGAGGTTCCTCATAAAGCAACCCCAAAGCCAGGAAAAACGCATCCACATTGAGCAACGCAGGATCCCCTGGTGCCAAAGCAAATGCCCAATCCTGAGGGTCGCCCCGGAGCAAGGAAATTACAATCCTGACCTGCTGTGCAGGATCTCCAGCGGAGCGAGATCTCAGAGACAAAAATAATTTACAATTATGTTTGAAATTCTGGAAGCGAGATCTATCCCCGGAGAAAAATTCAGGTAAAGGAATTCTAGGTTCAGATATAGGAGCATGAATTACAAAATCCTGTAAACTTTGAACCTTCATAGCGAGATTATCCAAACCAGTAGCTAAACTCTGAGGATCCATTTTAATCAGGTGAAATCAGAACCATTCAAGGATTAGAAGGAGAGAGAGACGAAGGCTGCAGTAAGCAGAGATGCAAGTGAATCAACTAATGAGCAAACTCAGAAAAAAAAAAAAAAATTCTCTGCAGACTTCTTTTCTCTCCTTTCTTCTGCCAATTATTTTAACTCTTGGCCGGCCAAACTGTCATGGTTCTCAATGGCAAGAGACCGTAGTAAAGCATACAAAAGGACTAGCTCTTGGAAGATGGGAACTCGAGCTGACTGTGAGCTAAACCTACCGCACAACTAACAGTGGCCGGGTAGCGTGCCTACGTTTTATCCCTAGACGCCCAGCGCCAGCCGGAGGACTGACTGACCCTAGCAGAGGAAAATACAGACCTGGCTTACCTCTAGAGAAATTTTCCCCAAAAGGCAGACAGTAGCCCCCACATATATTGTCGGTGATTTTAGAGGAAAATGACATACGAAGTATGAAGATAGGTTTAGCAAATTGAGGTCCGCTTACTAGATAGTAGGAAGACAGAAAAGGGAACTTCACAGTCAGCTGAAAACCCTTTCAAAACACCATCCTGAAATTACTTTAAGACTCTAATATCAACTCATGACACCAGAGTGGCAATTTCAGCTCACAAGAGCTTCCAGCCTCAGAAATATTCAAAAACAGAGAACTGGAACAAAAATGCAAAACAATCTTAGGACTACAAGTCCAACTTAGCTGATAGTAGTCTAGGAGCAGGAACATGCAACAGAAAGCCTTCTGGTAACATTGTTGGCCGGCATAGAAATGACTGAGGAGCAAGGCTAAATAGAAACTCCCACATCCTGATGGAAACAGGTGAACAGAGGAGATGAAGCACACAAGTTCAGTACCACCAGTAACCACCGGTGGAGCCCAGAAACCAAATTCACAACACTGTGCACTGCCGGGGATGGACAAAGCCCGGCAGAAGTCAGCGGGCAAGTAAGGGTAAAGTTCTCAGTAAGTCACCCAGTTTCTTTTAGGAGGCACACGTGCATTATACGGTGGCCTGAGTCGAGTGGGTACTTGTACATCAGGGGCCAATGGGTGGAAAAAGGTTCTCTGGTCACAGTCTTTGTAGGGAGCAGCCGGGACAATGTAGTGCGGTCCTGCGCTGCCACGGTGCTCATAGGACGGAGCACGCAAATTCCCCTGCTGCACGATGCGTCTTCCTGCCAAGTCTCTTCCCCGTTTCACATGCTCTGCCCTTTTTATCCGCACTCCGCCCCCTGATGTCAAGTGCAAAGGTCTGTCCGGGTCTCTAAGCCTTCCCCAGACAACAAAGGTGACAGCCCCGACAGTTCCGGCCCCGGCGTGAAAATGGTACCCCCAATCCGGGCCCTCTTCTTACAGGGGCTATGCGGGCATCATACTGTGTGGATGGGCTGTAAGGGCATTATACTGTGTGGAGCTCTGCTGGGGCTATAATACTGTTTCTATGGAGGAGGGAGGCTGTGGAGGCATCATACCATGTGTGGGTGCTATGGGGTTATGTGTGGGAGGGCTGTGGGACCATCATGTTGTATTGGGGATGTGGAAGAGCCATCAGTCTCGGTGGGGCCATTATACTATGATCATACACATGAGGGTCACATGAAGCCCTGAGCAACAAATTTGATGTCACTGATGAGGGTTGAAGTGTGGTCTAATTTTCTCGTATTGAGATTGCCTACTATATATCCTTAGAAGAATTATGTGAGTGATTGGATCTCAGAACAAAAGCATCTGGGTGAGAGAAGCAAAGGCCTGAGAATAGGGTTTAGGTTAAAGATGAAAAGTCTTTGAGAAGGGTGTCTGAGAGGAAACAAGAGACAGTACAAGTGACCGTAACCAAAGCCGTACAGTAGAGAAGAGCAAAATCATTTGTAGTGCCCTGATCCAGCAGTCAAAATAGTTATTTGTGGCTGCCAAACCAGAGCCCTGGGAACCTTTGTCTACCTGCCAGCATCCCTGGTGCCTCTCCTAATTACCGTATTATGCCCGGTGCAACATCATTTGTGAATCACACCAGACTGATATCTTCAAGCGTAAACGGAACACACCAGACCTGATAATAAGAAGAGACGCCAGGGATGCCAGCAGGTAAGAAATAGTTCACAGGGCTCTCATCTGCTTGCTACTGACTTCCGATGTGGCCAATGGATCACGGTCCTGTGAATCATTTTGCTCATCTGTACTGTACATGTACTGTATCTAAGGTGTAAAGGTAAAAAACAAGGGATTGGTTAATGTAAGTGTCATGAACTATGTGTTGTTCAAAAGGTACCACTCCACCCAAGGAAATGGCAAGAAAAAAATGTTATTAGCAGGCCAAGAATAGTCATTTCCTTTGTCTCCAGAGTCTTGTCAGCTCAATGTTCATGTAGCTGCCCTAGTCTGTATGGAGTCTGTTTCTTGTAGCGAGAAGGTTCTTTAGAGCATTCAGCACTCTCTTTCTGGATACAGATCCATTGGACTCTGTCAGTTTGTAATTGTTAATCTTGTTGATCAGAAAAAGGACAAGGATTTCATCTCAACAAACAGCATCTTGCTTCACCGACATCAGGTGGAAATCTTGCATCTCCACTTCTTCCCATTCACTCTTTATTTTTATATCCCAAACTTCAGAGGTTTGGATTTTTGCTACGTCTGTAATTTAGATGTAATCTCTTAGAATATAACTGTGCAATTTCATCTCTGCCACTTTCTAATAGTGATTACCGACATTTCATTATGAGACCCATTGTTATCAGAGAACAAGATTGTTGCTTTCTTCGCCCCTTTCTTCTCCCAACAGATACAAGGCAGCTGCGCCACATTTTTTATAAATTGATCTGCGAAGAATCCAAAGATTTGACCTTTGATGCTTGTGCTGCCCTTTCCTTTTGCATCACCAAATCCAACTGCATTAGCTGCCAGTCCCGCATGACAATTTGTAGGTAGATAAGATATTTTCTTGGACTGCTTGTTATATTTAGCTCAGATAGTTATTATTTTTTTTATATAGCTGGTGAAGCCTTCCTTACACAGTTAATCTTTTTTCATATATTTTCCCCATGTTTAGCAACCACTTTAGATTCTGGATGGAAAAAACACACGCAAAAGCTAAATCATGGTCGCAGACTAATACCATATAGCTGAAAATGTAGCAATGATGCCTACACCTATCCCTTAAAGAAAGTGGCCAATTTTTGCTCCTATTTTTTCCCCCTGCTCCCCTGAATTTTCTGCTTTAAATTTTCAATATGGTTCCAGAGATATTATTTATTCCATGTCTTGTTATTTAGTGGGCCCTATATGCTAATTTTTGTGTTCTTCAACAAGGGCGTATTGCTCAGATGATTTTAAAGGGTTGGTGTTTTTTACGCTGTTCTGCATAATCACCTTTTTAAGACCAAAAATTAATCTTGTTGAACTAAGAAAATAAAAAGGCCCACATATCTGAAACCAAATAGCGGGTTTAAAAAAAATGTAATCCTCAGGTGAGTAGCAAGAACAAAATAATAGAAGAAACTAGTAATTGCACTACCAAAGATGAAATGAGAATTTAAGTTCAGCAACGGATATGAATAGTTTGTGTCTTCCATTACTTTTCGTCCACAGTACTCACCATTATTACTTCCATAGCTAAGAGAACATTTTTGAAGATAGACAATTTTGTAGAATAAACTATTTCTAGTGGACCAGTGGATTATTAGATAATATGTAGCCTATGCTTTGTGGATAATATCGCTGTTATCTAGCAGGTTAATAAAATAATTTTCTTATAGGAGACTTATATGGTGACCTAGGAGTTAATACTTCTAATCTGGAAATACTAACTGGTGATCAATAAGTAAACTGAACAACATTGCTGGTAGTTTATGACTTTAATTCATAGCTCATGTATATTCCATGGTGGTCTAAGGGTTGTATCTATTTTTCTAATTCTTCCAGTCTGGAAGTTAACTACAGTTTATGTTTAATGCTCATTTTATGCTATGGTAACATGGTCTCTAGTGTACAAAGTGCTCTAGAGGCAGGAGTGGTTACAGATAGAAGAGGGACCCTATGCAAAACTAAATATATGTACACTTTGCAGCCCAATAGTGCATTATAATGCCCAATTCCACCTGCTTTGGAGGTAGTAGTGGCCCCCCTACCTATTGTGCCCCTGTGTGGTTGCACAGGTTGCACCAATAGTATGTTTACCCCTGTCTAGATGGTAATTGTAATAATGGGGTTGTTCAAGACTTGATTGTCTTATTGTGGTGGAGGAGAAGGGTGGTAGCTGTGAACGAGACACTTGTCTCCTTTTACGCCCCGGGGCGCTACATGAAAGTGTGGGTCCTGGCTGGGTGTATGGACATGTACTGTGAAGGCATCACGCCCATCCAGGCCACTTGTAGCGGGTGGTGTGGGCTGGCCGGACCGTATCTTTTACATTTTAATGAGGGAGACTTCTGTTCCAACACAAACTCTTTACTGGGTGGTAAGTTGGTAAAGGTTATATACAAGGGATAGCAGGTACAAAGTCTTATGGACGTTTGCTTGAAAGTAATAAGCATTTTTCACTTTCAATATCTTTCCTCCGTAGTTTACTCCAGGGCTAGTGAGGCGCACTGTTTCATCCTACTGTTGCGGTGTCTGAACGACACCTCCAGGCAGGACTCAATTAAGGTACTGTAGATAAGGAGGCTGAAACAAAACACTGGCTATATTGAAAAACAGAGTATTATATGCTGGAAAATAAGACTAACAGTTATTGTAATGATAATAGCAATAATAAATGCAAGGAGAGATAGCTGGAGCATGTCACACCAGCTGCGCTCCAGCTATGGCAATGCAAAGTTCAATACAAACAGTATAAACAAGTTTTACAAACTACTCTCTTCTAACTTATTACCTGGCTACCGATAATCGGGCCATGCTGCTACAGTGTCCTAGCTAAAAAATCTTGCTCTACACTCAAACACAGTTAACACCAGTGTCACAGTTCTGTAGTGCTTAGAAGGTCTGGGAGCTGCTGCTTGGTCCTGTTGTAACTGAGCTGAGTTTGTTGAGTTGAGCTCTTTTGTCAGTTAAATAATCTTTATTCTTCCAGGTCCGGGCAAGTTTTGTTCCCACTTTCCATGTTGAGAGATGATTGGTAACACAGTGTTATTTTCTCAGTCAGATTACAGGTGTTCGGGGAGAACTACTCTGGATGTGCGATGTGACTCTTTCATTTTGATCCTGGTGATCAATTCTGCAGTAGCCAGGCACTATTTTCTCCCTTTTAGCCATTAGTTCATTTGTCAGTCTCTCATTGTTAGGACACAGAAAACAGTCCTCCCAGTCTCCCTCAGACACGAGACCTCTCACACTTCCTGCTTCTTGTCCAAAACCAACACATAGCAAAATACAGGGGACAAAGGACTAGTCCAAGTACACACAAATCCGAGAGGGAGCATGGTCTCTTTAAAGTCAGTGTCATTCAGTGCCTAGCAAGGACTGATCCCATACACTTCTGCGCCATTACCCAACTTTGACGCTACAGTCCTGATCAGCAAGTCTCCTTACTTGCTCTTCGGTTCGGCATCCTATATTTTCCACTATTGGTGCCCTGGAACCCTTGAATTAGTCCATCGTACTCAGTCCTGCTTATGTCTGTTACCTTTTGCTTGCACTACAAGCACTGTGGTTTGGGAATCGGCGTTCCATCCAAAGACACCTTTCTGGAAGCCACTCCGTCTCGTCAGTCACTTCTCTTCAGGATCACACTATCCCTCGTCCTTAGTCTCCTCTCACTTAGGATTACCCTCCTATGCAGCTCAGCTTTCTTTACTCTTCAACCCTATTTATCTAACTAACAGGAACTCCGTTACTTTCCCTAACACTATCTCCTCCCCTGTGGGCTAATCCCAAACTTTAACTCTAGTACCTTATCGACACTGCCTATGCTACAGTCAACTATCTGCATCTTATACTACCTATCCTACATTTCACATTATTTATGGCACTACTACACATTGTACATTACAACACAATTCACATGACACGATATATACAAAATAATACAAATTACAATACAACTCAACACAATTGGTTGTGTACAACAGTACAGTTCACACCTTTAAACTTTACTTAGAATGGATCATGAATACCAGATGAGGGGTTCGGCACCCAGCACTGGCGCCAATCTGCTGTTTGGCCTGAAATTGATTACCTATTTTTTGGCAACCACATTAAGTACACATTAATATTATTTTAGTTAGGAGACACTCTGCTTTTCACATACTGTACATACAATTAAATAAAAAAAAAAAACCATCGCAGTAGAAATCCACACCATAAAAATACTGTGTAAAAGTAGTGATATGTGAATGCTGAAACACTTCTTCCAGAGTAGCAGACTATGTGACTTCTGCTCTTTCTCACTCTTTCCATATTAATTCTATTCAGTAGATTAGGAGAATCTGTTTGACGTTTCTTATTTTTCGGTACTTACATAGTGCCGCTGGGAATTGCCAAAATAATATAATTCATGGCTTTGTTTAGTTTACTGCTGGGGACTATTAAATTATTGTTCTTATTAAATTACAGTGAAACCTAAAAAGGAAGTTTCATCTCAAATAACTATGATCCTCAGAAGTAAATGAGGGTTACATAGAAATTGGCAGGGAACGACCTGATTGCCATAGGCGTATTCTCCGTCCACTTCACATTCTTCTCATCTGTAGAAATCTTTTTACTTATTATGGGGCCTGAGGTTCTATATAGCTCCTCACAATGACACAAGTCGCCTCCTTATTACAGGCACTATAACAATAGCAAAAAGGAATGTAACGGAGAGCCAGTTCAAGGTATGAAAATGGGATCTGATCTGCAGGTGGGTGTTATAGAGCAGGAGGAGCTGATCAGACTGGTAGATATTTCTGTGGGAAAAGTTTCAATAAAACTTGCATTTTTTTAATTGAAATCCCTGGTGTTTGCATAGGAGTCCAGTGGGCAGTCGTGCTCAATGACTGACAGCCTTGCCTATATAACAGACAAGTGTATTGCGGTCTTTGGGGAGCGCAGAGGAAGCAGATAGGTCGGATGGAATGAAAAGGTCCACCGCAGCTCCAGCCGTGTGCCTCCAACAGAGGATGGGCGCAGTAGTAGAATGAAACAAAGTCAGAGGAGCGCTAACAAGTAAAGGACACAGGAGTATTAGATGATTCCACAATGCGTTTCGACCTCCACCTGATGAAGACGAGGTTACAGACAAAACGCATTGTGGAATCATCTAATACTCCTGTGTCCTTTAGTTCCTAGCGCTCCTCTGACCATTTTTTAGCCTTGCCTATATGACATAGCTGTTAATCACTGAGCAGGGATTTAATTTAAGAAAATGAATTAATAAATATTTATCAAATTCAATGAATAAAATACAAGTCATAATGAATCTTTTCCACCAACTCTATATATCATACTGCTCAGCTTCTCCTTCTCTACGCCGCGTTGTCCATAGATCGGGCTATATGAACTGCGGGACACATTCCTTTTAAGGGGCTGAAAGCGAAATTATTCAGGTAAATAGACTTTGTTGACATTCATTCTCATGTATATGTTAGACACCTAAAAATAAATTCTTGTTTCCTGAAGTGCAAAGTACACAATGTGCTTTGATTTTGATCAGCTTGCCATAGTTGTTTTTTTTAAAGAAATGTGATTATCTAATGACCAGCATTTACCTTTATGCCCACTAAATTTTAGAGATATTTAAAGTTAGCACACTGAAACTTCTGTACGCCATTGATAAGATAAAGGGAACCTGTCTCCAGATTCCCATGATTTATAGGTCTCTTCCTATGTATACAAATAAGGAGAGACCTGTCAGTAAACTGGATAGGGGTGGGGAGAAGCTGGTTTTTCTAAGTATGTTTACTCTGAAATACTGCAGCATTTCCGAAAAAAAAATACTTGGCTGCAATTGTGCTGCCAGTGTCTGATTGATGCTGCCGGTGGCTCAGGCATCCTGAATCTTATGACAGATCCCCTCAACTGCATGTGCAGCGCCCCAGAGTCCTGGTCGTTGCAGTACTGTGGCTCCGCCGCTAAGGGGGGCTATGGTACGTCTGATGGCACTGAAGGAGTTCATCTGACCAGGTATCACATACACCAATACATTTCACAGTCGGGCCTCCAGGGGGAGCTAAGGGTGCTATTTATTAGGCCACTCCTCACCGTGTGGGTAAACTGGGGGTCAGGCAGGAAGTTAGATCAGAAAGCTGACTGGGTTGGAACCAGGCAACACCTTGTGGCAGAGGGTGTTGTGGGGGAGGATTCGGTAGGGTCCCTGTCGGGTTTGGGACCCTGACAGAGGCCTGGCAACGAGAAGGAATGTCACGGGACCGTGCCTGCTCAGCATAGCGGCGGTGCCCTAAGAAAGGATCAGAAGCGAGATATATTGTGCTGAGTGAGAAACGAGATCAAAGCAAGAAGGAGAATACCAGTAGGAGTCGTGCTGTAAGACCGAGGCAACATCCTACTGAGGCGCACAGCCGGCGGCCGGAACGCCGAGGAAGTATTTATATATCTAGCTCTAAGCAATACTTCAAACCAACGGCAGGACAGTCAGTCACAGGCGGGCTGTCTCACCTAAATCACCTAAGAAGACATAGAGGGCAACCTGTGGAGAGGGGCGACTCTAGGGTCCCGGAAGAGCTCCGAGCCTACCCGTCATACGGGTGCGTCCCAACCATAACACCGGGAGGGACGGATTAGCAGAACATCATCTAATCGAGTTGTGAGGGAACACGAGAAACAGACACAACAGTTGTGGGGACTTTCCGTAAGCATAGCAGGGGAGGACCACAACACATAGCGCTAGCAGGAAGGCACAGATTTCCACCTGCAAAGAGAACTCTGGAGGTGCCATTGGACCGGCCGGACTTGCGCAGCCTGGTGAACCGTATTCCGGACTGAGGACCCAGAGACCTTCAGTAAAGAGGTAAAGAGACTGCAACCTGGTGTCCTCGTTATTTACTGCACCGCACCACCACCACTATCCACATCTATTATTTACCGTACGCCCCTCAGCAGGATCACGGACCGGGCCTAGCCACCGTGACAACCCCAGAGCAGAGACTCAGAGGCCCGGTACCGGGTACCCCTCGGCCCTGCGGCAGTGGGGGCGCTACACATGGATAATTGAGAAAACAACCAAGCAGCCCACATTAGTGGCAGTAGAAGAAGATGGAATTTTAGAGATAGGGGAGCTTGGATACACTACATAAAAGAGGACATAATAGACAGTGCAGTGGCCACATGCTACATAGTTGTTAGCTGAATAATCCAAAGACAGAAACATAATGATTAAATACCCTGCAGTAAATAGACAGCAATATTGCATGAAAATAATATAGGGTACTTAGTTAACATGTTTTTTTTATTACAAAAAAAAAATGCAAAAGCCATCCCACCAATTCACAGTGAACCTAATTGGGACAGTCCTAACTCTAATATTAAAAATCTTACCGTTTGTCAAGTGACATGCATGTGGATAAGGGCTGAGAAGGACTGAGCCCAACTAGTGGACACACAGCCATGGGAAACCACATCAATATAATGCCCAGCTCAAGGAAAGGCAGGCCACATCTTTATATGCACACGATGCAAACAGACTATAGCTAAACTCCTATTCCTACTGAAAAAAAGTTTTGGGGAACTATAACATTAATGGCCTATAGTCATCAGAGAGGGGTGACCTTTGGGCCCACTACCAATTTAGCCAATTTATATAGGCTCAGTGTCTCATCCAAATAAGCAGCTTTGTCTGGTATTGCAGCATGCTCTGTACAAGTGAATAGGATGAAATGAAGTACCATGTAGAGTCACATATATGGACAAACTATTGTGCCCATGTCCATATTGAGGGGGATGCCACTGCCCATTCATTGTTCTCATTGGCAGAGACCCAGAAGTTGTATCGCCATCAATTGAGCATGGATTGTCCTCCCTAAGGGTACCGTCACACAGTACCATTTTGATCGCTACGACGGCACGATCCGTGACGTCGCAGCGATCGTATGATTATCGCTCCAGCGTCGTAGACTGCGGTCACACGTTGCAATCACGGCGCTGGAGCGATGCCGAAGTCCCCGGGTAACCAGGGTAAACATCGGGTTACTAAGCGCAGGGACGCGCTTAGTAACCCGATGTTTACCGTGGTTACCAGCGTAAACGTAAAAAAAACAAACAGTACATACTTACATTCCGGTGTCTGTCCCCCGGCGTTCTGCTTCTCTCCACTGTGTAAGCACAGCGGCCGGAAAGCACAGCGGTGACGTCAGACGTCACCGCTGTGCTCGCTTTCTGGCTGGCAGGCGCTCACAGTGCAGAGAAGCTGAGACGCCGGAGGACAGACACCGGAATGTAAGTATGTACTGTTTGTTTTTTTTACTTTTACGCTGGTAACCACGGTAAACATCGGGTTACTAAGCGCGGCCCTGCGCTTAGTTACCCGATGTTTACCCTGGTTACAAGCGAACACATCGCTGGATCGCTGTCACACACAACGATCCAGCGATGTCAGCGGGAGATCCAGCGACGAAAGAAAGTTCCATACGATCTGCTACGACGTACGATTCTCAGCAGGATCCCTGATCGCTGCTGCGTGTCAGACACAGCGATATCGTATGGATATCGCTGGAACGTCACGGATCGTACGGTCGTAGCGATCAAAGTGTGACTGTGTGATGGTACCCTAAAGGCGCATTCAGATGGCTTGTGTAAATTGGAATGAGATTGGAGAGCAGCACACAGACTGGCTAGCAGCTCTCCCTACAGGTGACAGGTTCATAGAAATACATGCAGCTGTCACACTCAGGAGAGCCGCCAGCCAATTTGTGCACCGTGTTCCAATCACGTTCTGAGTTATATGGCTGTCTGATTGCACCCTATGGCTAAACCATAAATGTTATGGTTCCATAGAATACCTTTAACTTATTCCCACACCATGAGGTAGATGTATGTAGAGCTGTAAAGTAGTCACCCACACCTTAATGTATAGTTGAATCTGGTGCATGGTGCAGGTGACATACTGCATACAGAATAAGGGTCTAATATATCAAGCAGTTAACCTTGCTTTTCTGGCATAAAACTGCATTTGTTGAAAAAAATGAAGCAACTCGCAGTTGTGCAAAAATATTATGACTTTTGGATTTTTTACTCAATTCACATCCAGATTTTAGAATTTTTTGAAAAGTGGATAGTGCTTGGCTGGAAGGGGGCATGGTCGAGCGCAGCCGCAAAATTCATCAGAGTTTACACCACAAAAGTGTAAATTATGACTTAAATATTTTGCAGTTCTTCATTGAAGGACATTTTTGCGGTGTTGCCATTCATTTTTCTTGTAAGGAAAAATATATGAAAATTAGAATGTTAATTGCTTAACTGAAGTTTCCAGTTTGCCTCCCAAAACAGAATACAAAGTGAAGATAAAGTGGTCGTAACCTATATGGTGGCAAACTTTAACCCATTCCACAAAACTTGATGTTGGAATGCCACAAAATATATAAATGTTTTTTTTTTAAAGTTTGCATTGTGCAGAAGAAGTAAAAAAATGTACAGATCAAGTTATCATAATAATAAATCAAAAGGAAAACCTCATAAAAATAACTCCTAAAAAAAAATTCTTGGTCTTGAAGGCTCCACTTGTCATGGAGGATGTCTAGTAAAATGCTCGTCTTCAGGAACTCATAAGGCCTGATTCTGATCACGTTCTGTTCACATGCCAAGAATGATCCTAATAACATTAAATTATCCCTTTTTAATTAATCCTGTTTCTTATAATATACCGTGACTTGATGTAGAAGAGAAGTGGTGCTTTATTTTAGCAGGATAAATGCATGCCTTTCCAGGCACAATCATTTCCTGAAATTCGAGGAAGAATCTATTCTCCTGGAGCGTTGAATCCTGTGACATTTAATAAAACTGTCATCTTTGTTTTGCATCTTACGTTCAGTGAAGCAAATAATAATAGCACATGGGCTCCAGAACTATAAATACGTCCTATGAGTAATTATGGAGGCTTTCAATGAACCTGCTGGATGATCATTGCATTGTTCCTGTACACCAGTAATTGCTGGATCATATCTATGGGCTTCACCTATATCAGCAGCACTATAGCTTACTGCCAGGTTTGGGGTCTCTCATCTTCCTGTCAAAATATCTCCAATTCTGACTCTTTTACATAGCAAACACAGGAGATATGGATGCATGGCTCTAAGATGGATATCTGCTCTTTAAGGGGTTCTCAGGTTGTCTCTTGAGTAGTTCAGAGGTATGCAGTCTCTTCTTACTTCGTGATTGCTTGAGGAGTGGGTTCTTCTCCTTGAATGACAGTTCTGAGGTCCAGATTCATTCTACTATTACACATCAAAGGGAACCTGAGAGTCGCGCAGCCAGGAGGAAATTAACTTTATTCTTCCTGGCAGCCTCGGGCTTTCAGTCATAGTAGTGGGCTTATAAGAGATGGACATACTGCCCACGTTCCCCCTTGAAGACACGCGTATTGCTGTAATGTGTGTCGTGACATGCATTATTGGAGACACTTGTGTTCTGCCAACAGTAGAGAGCCTTAAAGCTAATAGCTGGGACTAGCCCAGAGTGGGGGGGTCAAAAAGTGAAAGGACAGAGAATGTGTCCTGTCAGGAGGTCGGTTAGGGCTCAGCTTGCAGTGAAGACAGACATAAGGTCTGACTAGTCTCAGCAGTGCTACATGTCGAGGGTGTCCCTGACGTGAATGGAGACTGATGCAGTGGATAGAGAGATCTGGAGTAGAGACAAGGAAAACCAACAAAGACTAAGTGATGCACTGGAGACGGGTCTTGGGACAGGACGCCTAGCAGTACAACTCTGCGTTTATAACTCAGAGAGGTAACAAGCCAGGACAGAACAGGGAAACGTGAGATAAGGAGAGTGCCCGAGGCAGGAGTGTCAAGGCATCAGCAAGCAGAGAAGCTAAGTAATGGCCATAGTGGTGAACTAGGTTCCCTAGGGGGACAAATGGATGTGTAGCCGCAGGTTGTTTTCGATGAGTTTTTCGTGAGTATTTTGCGCTGCTTTTTTTTCGAAAATATGCAAGTGACCAATTTTATCTAATGGGTGTAGAAATGGTGCAGAAAATCTGCAACACCATAAACTCACCAATAGCTCACCGTGGGAACATAGCCTTTCACGGAACTTACAATGTTTTCCATTTTCCAGTACACTGTATGGAAAAATAAATGATAAATCCCATGGTCCTTAGTTATAAACTGGCTGAAAGCACTTCACTATACTTGATATACACCATACTGATATGAGAATACCATAACAGTAAGAAGTGACCAGAAGAGCAAAGTAAATAAAACCAATATCTTTATTTATTACAATAGTAAAAGGTAACACTAAAAAGACGGGGAAAATACCTCCAAAAATTAGTGGGGAGGAGACACCAAAAAGTCACAAGTGCCTACACTATAATTATGGTATTATTAATATTGGAAGGACATGACAAAACAGTGTGTAGGCAATCGAATGAACAAAAGGACTTATGAGACAAATAGGAATGTAACTAACCAGGTTTCAAGTAAAGGCCTAAAGAAAATGAAGAAGCATTATTGCAAAACGGTGCTCGTCGGGCGCTGGGCAGGATACAGCTCCGTCCTATAGCCGCATTATACCGCATCAGTCACTGCAGTTAATGGCTGTGTTTTTTATGATAATTTATGCATGGGATTTTTTCCTTCCATCATTATGTGCTAGCGGTAATTAATATGTTAAGGACATGTTAGTAGGGCTATTTTTTACATCTTTATTGTGTTTCTAATCTGGGACAAGTGGCCTTTCTAATTTTGCACTATTTTGCCATATATGAATAGAAAACCCTTTTTTTCTTTAGGCCATTACTTGAAACCTGGTTAGGTGTCTCCTCCCCACTAATTTTTGGAGGTATTTTCCCCTTTTTTCCCCTGCCTTTTTAGTGTTACCCTTTACTATTGTAATAAATAAAGATATTGCTTTTATTTACTTTGCTCTTCTGGTCACTTCTTACTGTTATGTACCTATTCTCATATCAGTATGGTGTATATCATGGAAAAATAAATGGTATAATTTAAAATTCTACTCATCAAGCAAAAAAAAATGCCCCTATATGGATGTCAACGCAAAAATAAAAATATTATCACTTTTGGAAGAAAAGGAGGAAAATTTAAAGCTCAAAAATGAAAACTGCCTGCGGAAGAAACGAGTTTAAGGGGGTTGTCTGTCCCAAGTCTGCAATTGTGCAGTCACTCTATGTGACTGCAGACTCGTAAATCCTCACATCACATGCACTGTGCCCTGTGATGATTCTCCGGTGCCGGCAGCAGGAGGCGTGTGACTACAAGTAGTGATTTGCATATATGCGGTCATATGCCAACTAGACGTGTGTGTGGCCACACTCAATGCAAGTGTATTGAGCGAGACCAGACACGTCTAGTCTGAATGTGGTTGTAGTATGAAAATCACTTACATGATCGTCCACTTCCAGGGACGGCACCCTAGAATCCTCACAGCACGCAGTGTGCGCCTAAGGCCGGACAATCCCATTAAATAAGATCAGGTTAATAAATCTATGGATCATTTCCATTTACGCTGCAGAAAGTATGTGATTATGGCATGTAAGTGCAATTTACCTTCTCCAGTAGGGTCAGGGACTGCTGTGCCAGAGTATATTCTCTGGGCAGTGAAGAAGACCGCAAAATATGTCAACCGTATGTCAAAATTCATGGGTCTCAATGCAAAATCTCCAAAAGAACACTATGTGTTTTAATAGTATTGGTTTTCTTATGTTAAAGGGAACCTGTCAACCCCAAAATCGAAGATGAGCTAAGCCCACCAGCATCAGGGGCTTATCTACAGCATTCTGTAATGCTGTAGATAAGCCCCCGATGTATCATGAAAGATGAGAAAAAGAGGTTAGATTATACTCACCCAGGGGCGGTCCCGGTATGATGGGCGTCGCGGTCCGGTCCGGGGCCTCCCATCTTCTTACAATGACGTCCTCTTCTGGTCTTCACGCTGCGGCGCAGGCGTACTTTGTCTGCCCTGTTGAGGGCAGAGCAAATTACTGCAGTGCACAGGTGCTGGGCTTCTCTGACCTTTCCCGGCACCTGCGCACTGCAGTACTTTGCTCTGCCCTCAACAGGGCAGACAAAGTACGCCTGCGCCTGCGCGGCAGCGTGAATACAAGAAGAGGGCGTCATCATAAGATGGGAGGCCCCGGACCGGACCGCGACGCCCATCGGACCCGGACCGCAGCGGGACCACCCCTGGGTGAGTATGATCTAACCTCTTTTTCTCATCTTTCAGGATACATCGGGGGCTTATCTACAGCATTCCATTTTAGCTCATCTTCGATTTTGGGGGTGACAGGTTCCCTTTAATTAAAGGAAACTTTTGGGCAACAAAAGGCTCCAGGGCCCGAGTGCAACAGGAGTCCTTGCAACCATTATATTTACGTTCCTGTAACCTAATACAACCGACAAAACTGGGAATTTGGTAAACTGTTAGTAACAATATCAGTTGCATTTACATGTACTGTGCTGTCAATCATTAGATTAGTCACAGATTTCATTTTGTTTCCAACAGAGAATATAGTCACAATGAAGACTCCAGCAACCCACCGGCAGACACCCCCTCCCCACCTGAGAGCACGTCTGCAAGCACGGAGGCACTGCCAGCTGTTTACCCTGCACCTGCAGACTCATGGAAAACCTTAATAGGACACGTAGGTAAGAATGATGCATTAATGTGTAATTCACCTGCTCCAATCTGTGCACATAGCAATGCTTTGTGCCATCATTATAACCTTTATATTGGAATCAGCTGTGCTGAACTGATAAATGTCACGTGAGCGAGTCGCCAGGGGTGCAGCTATAGAGGCAGTGGTGTAACTTGCAGCTCATGGGCCCCAATATAAAATCTACAGTAGGGTCCCCAAATATCCTTTTATATGGACCAAAGGGACTCCCCCCACTGCCAAACTCCAGGGCCACACAACCTCTACACCCACTATAGTTTCATGTTATACCTCAGCTTGTGATAATTATTACTTGTCAGTAATATTTCATACATTTAGGGCCGGAACTTGGCTAACGTGGGCTCTTGAGTGACAGAACTATAATAGAACTTACCTTTCTAAGGCATCAAACACATTAGGAAAGAGTTGACCAAACCCACTGATTATTCTTCAAAATTGCATTTCATCACTCAATACATTTGTCCCCCCCGATAAATACAGTGCCTTGGAAAGTATTCATACCCCAAGAACTTTTCCATATTTTTTCACGTTACACCAATAAAGTTATATTTAGTGTGGAAAATAAGTATTTGATGCACTGCCGATTTTGAAAGCTTTCCCACCTAGAAGGAATAGAGAGGTCTTTAATTTTTATCGTAGGTACACTTCAACTGTGAGATATAGATTCTAAAAATAAATCCAGAAATCACATTGTAGGATTTTTTACATAATTAATGTGCATTTTCTTGCAAGAAATTAGTATTTGATACAATAGAAAAACAGAACTTAATATTTTGCACAGAAACCTTAGTTTGCAATTACAGAGATCAGACGTTTCCTGTAGTTCTTGAACAAGTTTGCACACACTGCAGTGGGGATTTTGGCCCACTCCTTCATACAGATCTCCAAATCTTTCAGGTTTCGGGGATGTCGATGAGCAACATTGAGTTTCAGCTCCTTCCAAGTATTTTCTATTGGGTTCAAGTCTGTAGACTGGCTAGGCCACTCCAGGACCTTAAAATGCTTCTTACAGAATCACTCCTTAGTTGCGTTGGCTGTGTGTTTTGGGTCATTGTCATGCTGGAAGACCCAGCCACGACCCATCTTCAATGCTCTTACTGAGGGAAGGAGGTTGTTGGCCAAAATCTTGCGATACATGAATCCATCCATCCTCCCTTTAATACGGTGCAGTCCTTCTGTCCCCTTTGCAGAAAGCACTCCCAAAGTATGATTTTTTTCCCCGCCATGCTTCACGGTTGGAACAGTGTTCTTGGGGTTGTACTCATCCCTCTTCTTGCTCCAAACACGGCGAGTTGATACCGAAAAGTTTTACTTTGGTCTCATCTGACCACATGACCTTCTCCAATACCTTCTTTGTCTCATCCAGATGGTCATTTGCGAACTTCAAATAGACCTGGACATGTGCTGTGTGTGCAGGGGGACTTTGCATGCCCTGCAAGATTTTAATCCTTGACGGCGTAATGTGGAACTTACAGTAATGTTTGAGACTGTAGTCCCAGCTCTCTTCAGGTCATTGACCAAGTCTTCCAGTGTAGTTTTTGGCTGATTCCTGACCTTTCTCAGAATCATCCTTACCCCACGATACGAGATCTTGCATGAAGCCCCAGATCAAGGAAGATTGACAGTCTTCATGTGTTTCTTCCATTTTCTAATAATTGCGGCAACAGTTGTTGGCGTCTGACCAAACTGCTTCCCTATTGTCTTGTAGCCTATCCCAGCCTTGTGCAGGTCAACAATTTTGTCCCCAATGTCCTTAGGCATCTCTTTGGTCCTGGCCATGATGGAGAGGTTGGAGTGTGATTGATTGTGTGGACAGGTGACTTTATAGAGTAGGAGGGCTTCTTAAAGAAAAACTAACAGGTCTGTGAGAGACAGAATTCTTGCTGGTTGGTAGGTGATCAAATACTTATTTCATGCAATAAAATGCAATTTAATTATTTAAAAATCATACAGTGTGGTTTTTATTTTTAGATTCTGTCTCTCACAATTGAAGGTGGGAAGGCTTGCAAAAACGGCAGTGTATCAAATACTTATTTTCCCACTGTATATATTTTATTGGAACTTTATGTGGTATAGCAGCAAAGAACTTGGCATTTAATTAGAAAATGAACTTAGAATTTTATTGTACAGTAAAGAAAATTAGACGTTTTGGTCTATATTAGACCTTTATTAGTGCACTGTAAAACATAATAAAGGAAATCTATAAACAAAAATATTATCTCAATCAACCAATTTGCTTCTATATTCATGTGAAATAATTACAAAATGCCGAAATACACCTCACTCGCAGCAAAAACCCACCAGAATTACAATAGAAATTGTATAATGGTAGATCTAGCAAACAGACAGAATAATGTTGACAGCATATCTTGTAGAAATAGATTAATAAAAAGTGTAATGCATGCCACACATTACACTTTTCATGTCTTGCCACATACGGTATTTTCAATGGGATTTAGGTCTGGACTGTGTCTGGGCCATTTAAACACCTGAATATGTTTTGCTCTAAACCATTCCATTGTAGATCAGGCAGTATATTTGGGGTCATTGTCCTGCTGGAAGGTGAGCCTATGTCCCAGTCTCAAGTCTTCTGCAGTTTCTAACAGGTTTTCCTCCAGGATTGTCCTGTATATCCATCTTCCCATCAACTCTAATCAGCTTACTTGTCAAAGTTATGCCAAAGAAAAGCATCCCCACAACATGATGCTGCCACCACCATGTTTGATCATGGGGATGGCGTTTTCAGGGCGATTTGAAGTGTTAGTTTTCTGCCACACATAGAATTCGGACTGTAAGATGGATCCTCATTTGACGCATTCATTTTTTAACCCTATTTTCCTTCTGAAAATTTGAGGTGCGTCTTATGGTCCGGTGCGTCTTATAGTCTGAAAAAATACGGTATGTGACTTCTGAAGGCAATTTGTCACTCGGGATTTTATATAGGGTTATCAGACTGCAGAGGGCTGAACATAAATACACATCACAATTTTCAGATTTATATTTTTAAAACATAATTTCCTTTTTACTTCACAAATAGTTGGTACTTTGTGTTGGTTTATCAGATAACATTCCAATAAAATACATTTCAGTTTGTTGGTGTTATGTGAAAAATATGGAAAAGTTCACAGGGTCCTAGTACTTTTTCAAGAACTGTAATTCTATTGCCAGACGTCTGACAGTGGATTATTCCCCTCTCCCTATTGAAGTCACCTGCAGGCTCTGCTCAAACTGGGCGCATCTCTACTGGGAAGTCAAAAGAAATTGCTGTCAGATGAAGAAGCATTCAGCTGACGGTTATCTAAGGTGCATGGCCACCTTTAGGCCCAATCACTAACGTTTAGCCTTACTATACCTGTGGCCATCTCAGTGTCTGCTCCACTTTGCCATGTTTCTTACTCCACTTGCTACTGCAGCATGCTCCATTTTCTACAAACTACAGGTGCTTCTCACAAAATTAGAGTATCATCAAAAAGTTAATTTATTTCAGTTCTTCAATACAAAAAGTGAAACTCATTATATAGCGTCATTACAAACAGAGTGATCTATTTCAAGTGTTTATTTCTGTTTATGTTGATGATTATGGCTTACAGCCAATGAAAACCCAAAAGTCCTTATCTCAGTAAATTAGAATAATTAACAAAAAACACCTGCAAAGGCTTTCTAAGTGTTTAAAATAGTCCCTTAGTCTGTTTCAGTAGCTCCACAATTAACACATTTCAATAGTTACAGGGGAAGTGTGGGCCCTGCTCGCAAGTGTACAATCTATAAGGTATATAAAGTAGCAAAACAAAAAAAAGGAAAAATCCCCAAAAAGCAGACGTATGGTTAGGATTAGGGGTGTACAACACATGCTGGCACAAGGCACATCACTGGTCACTCTGGAAAGGGGTGTCTATGGCCCTGATGACCAGGGCATTTATAGCTTGCACCCTTGACCTCACACTTGATGTGTAAACCTGTGGGCTGTGCTTGATCTAGCTGCGTTCTCTGGGCTACTATGTCTCATTTAGGCAAATGTTAATATTCTTATTTGTGCACTGTATCGTCCTGCCATTTGAACACTAAGTGGTACGGCATAATCACTAAAAGGGTTGACTGAACTACTGATGATCTAGCCTTGAGGTGAAAAGGACCCAAGCTGCAGTACCTGAGAACGGCCACTATGCAGTGTACAGAACTGTGCTGTTCCTGATCTGGCTGCCGTGCAAGCAGCTGATTGGTGAGGGTGGCAGGTGGCGGACCCCCACAGATCTGATATTGATGACCTATTTTAAGGATAGGTCATCAATATCTAAGCTATGGACAACTCCTTTAATATAGGGTACTGCACAATGTCATCATCCAGGTAAAAAGTGCCCATATCTCTGAGATCAGTGATAGGTCAACTCCGTCTTCCTCTATACACATGCACGCTTAGTTCAGCTGAGTGTGCATGAGTTCTTTAAGAGGAGGGGTGAATAAGCCGCCGTCAGGCACTTCTGGTGGTGGATTGTCTCTAAGAAGAGGGTGTTTTTAATTTAAAAAGCCTTATTCCTTTCTTCCCTACTGTTAGAAAAGAATGGTGAGGTCACCACTCACCAAACATGTTAGATGGATGGTTGGTGACACCAAGTTCGGCTGACTTTCATGTAATGTATTTGTGGCCCTTAGGACAGGCCTTAAGCATAATCCGTGTTAGTATACAAATGATTAATAGAGAGCCTGTATGTTGGGGCCTGAGAGGCCTCCTTTTATGGCAGCGTACTGTTCCGTTCCACATTAAAAATGATTATTGTACAAATGAATCAAATCCAAAACTCAGAACAAATGCATTGTTCTCTGACACATAAGCCGGCGGCGCCTACAAATATAATCATAGTGCGGGGATACAGTATGACCCATGTTTAGGGCCGACCGGTAAAGTGTTACTCCGCAGTCTCTTTCATTCTGTTTATTTTGGGGACGAAAACTACTTGTGGGCCAACAACACGCAGAGCCAAAAATACGGCGGACCTGTCAGCTCTGCTATTCATGCCTCATTAAGCCTAAGACAAAGACAAAATGTTCCAGCCCGTGCATTATTCCTCCGTAGCTGCCAGCCACAGTCGCTGCTGAACATGGGCGCAGCATGATAACGACGGCAAACAATGACATGGATTTTGACTGGTTAAATCTGAAGATGTTTGCAGAGCTTGATTGGCTAAGTGCTTCGGCTTTTTTGTGCAGATCGATGCCATTATGTCTGCTCTCGTATTCACCCTCTGCAAACCAATGGCAAAGTATAGCTCAGAAATCGTTGACATGGGAAGCACTCCTGCCATTTCTGGCAAATGCAAAATTACAGCAGTGGTCTATAAATTCCTGCTGGTTTAAATTCTGTGATTTAGCTTAATGGGGTATTTACCATTGTATGCGCAAATGTCCATCTAGTCCTGCTGTGCAGACCGTTTTCTGTACTCTGTCATCTAGACCACCGTCGGTCACACCAGTCTTGATGAGAAGGCATGTTGGAGTCATCTGATTCATTAAGAGTCACAAGTCTCTTAATGAATCAGGAGCGTCTTAAAAGTCGTGTGCGCCTCCATGCACCTCGCGTTAAGGCTTATTCCAGTCTGAGTATGGAGTAAGATTTGTGACGTAGGATACGCCATAGCTAGTCAGGAGCTGCAAAGCTAGCCAAAACTAAAAGCCACAAAATGTTTACGCAACCTTGTGACTTTTTATAGTGTTTTATGCCAGATTTCTGCTTTAAACATTTTGATTTTTCAGGGTCTATGTCCATCTCTTCACTGTAAAATTGTCTGATTTTCATCCAGAAAACTGATGATTTTCATCCATATTGCCATTTGTGTGCCATCCACGTGTCCTTATTTTTGCTCGTGTGACATCCGAGAGACACCAATGCAACATCCTTATTTATGCATCAACTGTTTAAAATGTACAAGATCAAATATAGTTTTTTCAGTTTATAATGGCAATGTGTCCGTAAAAATCGGAAGCTACACAGGTGATCCATATGGGACCCGATTTTTATTTTTGTGCACTCACAGTATTCTGACTCCATATCTAGGCTGTGAGTGTGGAGCTTTAGAGACACCATTTCTATGAAGGTCTATATGAACCAGTACTCACACAAACTGATTTAATCAGATAGCTTCAACTCTACTGCAGAGGCACGTAGGAAGAGTCCAGAAGAAGGTTTATTTTCAAGCTGAGCTGTTGTATTATACACAATAGCCATAGCTCTAATGGCTGCAGTAGGTAAAAATACAATTCTGAGGTGTATAGAGATGAATCTCAGATGAATATGGCTGACAAACACTGGCACAGGAGGAAGAAAGGAAGGGTTACTGACATCAGACCTGGGCTACAGGGAGAGAGACAGGACAAACTTCTAAAAGGCACACTGTTTACATTGCAAGGTAACAGCAACAAAACAATGGCAAATTCAATACAATACTGCATGATTCCCTAGTCGTAGGACATGATACACACACTTGAATGGGTGAGTCTCATCCAAGACATGGAAGAGACTAGTGCATGCTGTGATCGTTTTCACATGGACACTTGAATCTTGTGAAAAAAAGTGTCATCGGAACAGCTCTATTGAATTACTTTGGCCAGTGTGATTTTTGCTCGGACTTTACACTTCCGTAGAATACTCCTGTCTGAACAAGCTTTAACGCTGCTCTCAACACCTCTCATGTTCTTAAAGGAAACCTTTAATTAAAAATATGCTTATTTTGTGTGCCATATAAAAACCTTTTCACACATATTCTTGTATAAATTGGAATGTTGGAGTGTAGAGTGAAAATGAAGTTCTATTCCCGTAGTGCGTCCCTCACTTTCAGTCGCCTGGGTAGGACGGCAGCACTGAACAGTCACGACTGTACTCGCTACGTAACCTGTAATCACGAGTACTGATCAATGATTGACATCCTGCTCAGCGTGTGAAAGAGCGTCAATCAAGGTTTGTTTTGGTTTTAGTTTAATAGGCACATTTCTCATGACAGCTTCCCTTTAATGTGATGGAGACCATTGCTCTCTCTCTCCAATGTGTTCTCCCCCCACAGTCGCCTTTATTCTTGTCTTTAATACACAGCTAATGTAACATTGGAAACAGTGGTTGCAATGGTTTTCTAAAAAGAACTGTGAACTATACACATACTGTTTATGGAGGGGGACGAGAGGCTCAAAAATCTCCATTCTAGATTATTACAAAGGTGTTGGCTGTGGTTGAGGTCCAGACTCTGTGTGCCTAGTCTTGTTTTCCCACACTAAACTCCACCAACCATACCTTTATGGACCATGCTTTATGCTCTGGGGCACAGTCATGGGGAACAGAAAAGGGCCACCTCCAACTTCTCCCACTAAGTTTGAAGCTACAATTGTCCGAAAAGTCTTGGTATGCTGAAGGACTAAGATTTCTCTCCATTAGAATTATGGGGCCTAGGCCGACCCCTAAAAAACAGCACTATAGCATTATCCCTCTTCCACCAAACCTTTCAGCTGACACAATGGAGTCAGACAGGTAATATTATCTTGACATTCACCAAACCCAGACTTGTCTGTTTCGTTAAATTGCCAGACAGAGATGCGTGATCGTCATTATATAGAACACCTTTCCACTTCTCCAGAGTCCAGTGGTGGCTTTATAACACTCCATCCAATGCTTGGCATTGTGCAATGCCCTTGCGAGTGTTGTCTAAGTGACTCAAGGATGAAGGTATACAGATTCCATATTAAACCCTTCTTATTACACATCTGATATATTCAGCCTAATTAAAAGGGGTTTTCTATTTCAGATGTTCATTGGCTTCTTGTACATAAAAATAACAAATCCAGCTGTAGTTACCCACCACTACTCCAGCGCCAAATCTCTGCTCCTGCCCCCAGTCTTTGTTTATGGAGCTGCAGCGGTGACAGCACGTCAACATCATGTGACTGTTACAGCCAATCACTGAGCTGCTGATGTAGACCTCACAAGACCACTGAGCCAAGATATTGGCTGTGTGACGTGACCACAGTATCCATATCAGCCAAGACTGGAGGCAGGAGCAGAGAGCTGGTGCTTGAGCAGTGCCAGCGGAATAAAAAAATGATTGAACCAAACAACCCCTTTAATTGTAGGGCATGTTACATTTCAACTTATTGGATTGATTTGTTATTAAGGCGGCTACAATGCACCTCAGATGTCTGACAGCGGATTTATTCGTGCACAATATAAGACAGTCTGTGTTATCGCTCATAAATCTGTGAAGTGTAAACTATATTCGCATGGAATTCAATGTGACTTTGATACTAATTGATATTGTTTTTCTTCTGGAGAGTTCCTGTACCAGGAATACAGAGATAAATCTACACAAAATGAGATTGAAGCTCGAAGACTTCAGGACATTTATGTACAAAGTCCTAAAACACCAGATAGTCCCAAATCCCCAGAAGAAGAGTCATCGCCTCCCACCGAGCATACCAGGTCTAACTCAACCTTCAGCCGCCTCCAAAACACTTGCTCTGGATTCAACCTATGGCAAGATCTTCCAGAAATCAAGAATAGCTGTGTGTTATCTGTATTGCAACCCCAAGAAATAAAGCTTCAAGAGGTGAGATTGCTATAGAATATTTGTCTGAAAAAGGTGCTGAGAATCTATAAAAACCAAACTCTAGAATGGTCAGAAATCCTTGGCCAAGTAGGTCTAGTACAGGGAAGTAGCTGGATATCCATTGTCCAATACTGGGGTGTATGGTTCTGATAAAGCACTTACACACTATGGACAGCTTTTTGACATGTACAAAAAAATATATTTTAACATGTTATTATTTATTTATTTTTAAAGCAGCACTGATTGCATGGTGCTGCACATGTGAAGAGGGTTTACATACAAAAAACATATCTTATATAAATGAACACATACATCCGTGTTGCAGGTACGTGATGTATCCGTTTTTTTCACGGAACCAGCACGTACCCATTATAATCTATCAGGGTTGGGCTGGCCACCAGAGAACCAGAGAATCCTCCGGTGGGCCCTGGCTTCTCATTCAGGAGAGTCCATAGTGCAAATCTTGTAGTCGCTATGGGGCTCTTCAGTGGGGTAGAAAGGTGGGCCCTCAGAATCAAATCCTTCGGTGGGCCCAATGTTCTTCACTCTGACACTGTAATCTATGGTGATATTCATATTTCAGTGTTTTTCACAGACCATGTGTCCTTGCAAAACACACTGACAGGTCCATTTTTTTTGGCAGCACGCATGACAAGGTCCAATACAAGTCTGTGGGTCCATGAAAAACATGTGCAGCACAAGGATGGCATCTGTGTGACGTCCATGTTTAACATTACAAAATATAGGAGACGCTTTATCCTTCCATGAAAAACACTGATGACACGCTGATGGCAAAAACGGGCACACAGATAACACACTGTTGCAAAACACTGATGACACCGGTACCATTCCTTCATTCATTTCAGACCTCCCGACGTATGTTACACTCCCCGTAAAACATGCTGGATCTGAGGTTTGCTGCCTTCACTAGCTCTCATGTATCAGTACAGCTTCATTTCTGGTTTAATTTCCTCTGTTACTGCTCATGAAGGATCATGTGCTTTCATCCATCTGTACACCCTAAGTGAACAGAATGCTTTCCTCCTCTCTCATCTGCCATGTACAATACCTTCCTCCATGCTATGTTTAAACAAGCACTCACATGAAGTTGTATTTTTCTTAATCTGTGTATATGTGTATGTAGTGTAGTGCGTGTGTGGTAATATACTTGTAGCGCCCCCAGTGCCGCAGGGCCGAGGGGTACCCGGTACCGGACCTCTGGGTCTCTGCTCTGGGGTTGTCACGGTGGCTAGGCCCGGTCCGTGACCCTGCTGAGGGGCGCACAATGAAAGGTGGTGGTATGGGATGATAACGTTATGGTGCGGTGTAGTGCCGGTCGCAGAAAATAACGAGGACACCAGGTTGCAGTCTCTTTACCTCTTTACTGAAGCCTTCTGGGTCCTCAGTCCGGAATATGGTTAACAGGGCTGCGCAAGTCCGGCCGGTCCGATGGCACCTCCAGAGTTCCCTTCGCAGGTGGAAATCTGTGCCTACCTGCTAGCGCTTGTGTGTTGTGGTCCTTCCCTGCTGTGCTTACGGGATAGTACCCCACAACTGTTGTGTCTGTTTCTCGTGTTCCCTCACAACTCGATTCTGATGTTCTTCTACGTCCCCCTGATCTTACGGTTAGGACGCACCCGTATGACGGGGAGGCTCGGAGGTTCTTCCTGGGCTCTATCGTCACCCCTCTCCTGTTGTTACCCCCCCTGTGTCTTCCTGGGTCTGTGTGAGACAGCCCGCCTGTGACTGACTGTCCTGCCGTAGGTTTGAAGTTTGGCTTGGAGCAATATACTTCCTCGGCATTCCGGCCACCGGTTATGCGCCTCAATAGGATGTTGCCTCGATCTTACAGCACGACTCCTACTGGTATTCTCCTAGTTGCGTTGATCTCGTTTCTCACTCAGCACAATAAATCTCGCTTCTTGTCCTTTCTTGGGGTACCGCCGCTATATCGTGCAGGCGCGGTCCCGTAACGTTCTCTCTGGTTGCTAGGCCTCTGTCAGGATCCCACCCCTGACAGGGACCCCTCCGAATCTTCCCCTACAACACCCTCTGCCACAAGGTGTTGCCTGGTTCCAACCCAGTCAGCTTTCTCCTCTAACTTCCTGCCTAACCCCCAGTTTTACCAGATTGTGAGGAGTGGCCTAATAAATAGAACCCTTAGCTCCCCCTGGAGGCCAGACTGTGAAATGTATTGGTGTCTGTGATACCTGGTCAGATGAACTCCTTCAGTGCCATCAGACGTACCATAGCCCCCCTTAGCAGCGGAGCCACAGTACTGCAACGACCAGGACTCTGGGGCGCTGCATACTCATCCACCGCCTTCTTCTCCAGCATCCTCCTAATCTTCTCAGTGATATAACTGCTTATCTGGCCAGTCGTTCACAACCGATCCGAGACAAAGAGCCCACTCCACACTAGGAACGATGGGAGCCAGAATCCCAGTGATGGACACTAAATTTTCTGAATGGCTCTCACTGGGCCTCAAATGACGGCATTCTTCTGCCAAAATCCCACTCGAATCAGATTTTTTTAATGAATTTCAGGATAACCTCAAACAAATGAATTACAAACACAGTACATATGCGATCAGTTAGTGGATGTTACTTCTAACTAATGCATCATGCACATTTCTTTCTGATATTTAGGCAATGTTTGAACTGGTGACTTCAGAAGCATCTTACTACAAGAGCCTGAGCCTTCTGGTTTCTCACTTCATGGAGAGCGATAGACTGAAAGCCACCATACACTCTTCAGAAATGCACTTCGTATTCTCCAATGTACTTGAAGTCCTGTCCACTAGTGAAAGGTACGCAGCTACAAAAGACCTCCTTCTGTCAAATGGGAAAAATCTTAAAAAAGTCTAAGATTTAGAAAATAAAGATATAAGCCCCGATTCATCAAAGCTTTAATGCCAAAATTCTGGCACTGGGACTGGCTCGGCCAGGGATCATGTGACATTATTATCCAATCAGCGCTGGCTCTCACTTCCTCTGAATGTATGTGATTCGTCCAAAGGAGGGGAGAGTGAAGCCAGCCCTAATTAGCCGCAGGGATTGTGTGACGTAATAATGTCACAAAATACCTGGGAGACCCAGTGCCAACACTGCTGGTTCTGTGCTGATACCAGAGGTGAATACAAGTGTTATTACAATGGGGAAAATAGTGATTCAAGAGGGGTTGTCCAAGTAGTGGGTAACCCTTTTAAAGAACTCATCATGATTTGGACATGGAGGGTTACCGCACCCCTGTCCAGTTCCAGCCTCACCCACTTTGTTGAAGCTGGCTGATAATAGCATAAGAATGTCATAAGTTGCAACATTTTGTGACTCTAGAATTTTGATGTAAGAGCTTTGATGAATCGGGTTCATGCTGTTTTTCTTATGACCAGTGCCACTCTTGTCCATGGGCTTTGTCTGGCATTGCAGCTCAGATATACGTGCTCAAATTAATGGGATGGACTACAGTACCAAACACAGCCAATAGACAAGTGTGGCACTAAAAAAAAATAGGTTGATCTTCTTTTGGTCAACCTTTTTTAATACATGCACAGCTATACTGGATGTTTCCAGAGAGAGTTTTTAGCACTTTCCACGATCACATATATGGCAGGTCATGTTGAGCCATCATGGCTTATGCTTTGTTAACACTTTTCATACCTGTGTTTTCTAGGTTCCTTCTGGATCTGGAGCAGAGATTTGAAGAGAACTTGGTGATTTCCGACGTTTGTGACATTGTCTTCAAGCATGCAGAAATTCACTTTGGTGTCTATGTCACCTATGTCTGCAACCAGACATATCAGGAGAGGGCATACAGGAAGCTGCTGTGAGTTCACCAATGACAGAAATGTAAATGTAGCCAAGAAACCTGTCTGTGTATCACTGTGCTTCTTCCCGGCTATGACCTTATCTAGGTTCTAGGTTCTCTGATTTCCTAGCATCTTGAAACCTGAAATCTGCTGGTAGACAGATGTTTGTTCTCTGATGCTACATAGCTGTAAAAATAGTCAGTTTTGCCATTCGGGAGTCTGAGACAGCTTAAAAATAACCCATTAAACCTTTATTGGTGCTCATAGCGGTTGTCAGCAAAAAATGTTTTAGAAACTTATATAATTAAACAGAATTTGTGATTTCTGGTTCCCGAGACTGATCTTTATTATTATTATTATTATTATACATTTTTATAGCACCATTTATTTCATGGTGCTTTACATGTGAATACAGGGCAAATATAGACAAATACATTAAACATGAGCAAAAAACAAGGCACACAGGTACATAAGGAGAGAGGACCCTGCCCGCGAGGGCTCACAGTCTGCAGGGGATGGGTGAGGATACACTAGGAGAGGGTAGAGCTGGTCGTGAGGCGGTTCAGTAGGTTGAGGGTCACTGCAGGTTGTAGGCTTGTTGGAAGAGGTGAGTCTTCAGGTTCTTTTTGAAGGTTTCTATGGTAGGCGAGAGTCTGATGTGTTGGGGTACAGAGTTCCAGAGTATGGGGGAAACACGGGAGAAGTCTTGGATGCGGTTGTGGGAAGAAGAGATAAGAGGGGTGTAGAGAAGGAGATCTTGAGAGGATCGGAGGTTGCGTGTAGGTAAGTACCGGGAGACCATGTCACAGATGTATGGAGGAGATAGGTCTGGAGTGAGTGTCTGGAGAGAAAGGATTGTATGTGGAGGAACAGTTCTGAGGAGAATGTGAGATGGCTGGGGAAAACGGAGGGAGAAATGACTAGTTCTTTGCTGGGTGGAGGGATTGCAGGAGATTCTATATACTGTAATTATCCAAAAAACACAATAATCCAGTTTACACCTCTAACACGATGGGAGTCTATATACTCATTTCCTAAATGTTCCAAGTATTCAGTCACCTTTTCAAGCACTTGTGCTTGTCATCTCTCATGCTTTCTCTCCCATGTGTCTAGGTTTCTTAAAGGGAATCTGTCACCAGGTTTTTGCTACCCCACCTAAGAGCAGCATAATGTAGGGGAAGATATCCTGACTTCAGCAATGTGTCACTTTCTGGGCTGCTTGCTGTTATTTTGATGCAATAACTGTTTATTTGCTGCAGATTTACCAGTTTTCTGAATGCGGAGATCTGTATAACCCCGCCCACACCACTGATTGGCAGGTTCCTGCCCATGTACAGTGTACACTGAATCTGCCAATCAGTGATGGGGCGGGGTTATAAAGAGCTCATGAATATGGAGGACTACATGTCAGCAGGTTTACTAGTCCTGTACTGATAATTCCCTGCTGCCTGCGATTGTATCAAATATACAGTAAGAAGCCCAGTAAGTACTGGATGGGGTCTCCGTCTCTTCATTATGCTTTCTTCAGATTAGGCAGAAAAACCTTGGTGACAATTCACCTTTAAATTCATTAAAAAGGATGGTACACTGCATATCTCAGGAAGACATGAGTTATTAGTAAGGTTATGTCTACTATGAGCCTAGTAATATTTCCACTTGCTATACTCAGCAAGCTGGAGATCGTTTTATTAATACAACTTCAAAGAACCTCTCATCACTAGTGTTGAGCGATACTTTCCGATATCGGAAAGTATCGGTATCGGAAAGTATCGGCCGATACCGTCACAGTATCGGAATCCAATCCGATACCGATACCCGATCCCAATGCAAGTCAATGGGACGAAAATATCGGAATTAAAATAAACCCTTTATACACTTGTAGGTTCATTCTACATGAAGGAAAACAACTAAAAATATTGTAGGATGTATTGGGGGACGTGGCGGAGATATTAAAGGGACAGAGGTTTAGCCCAATGTAATAGAATAGCAGGATTTTTTTTTTTTTTTTATGAAGTTCGGCGTTAGAAAGAATTTGACTATGGTTTTTTTTTTTTTTTTATGTCAGATATTGATGTTTCACTACTTCCACGCCCTTCACCTTCTTTTTTACTTCTCCCACGCTTTCTTCTTAATTATCCTCATCATCAGCTTCTTTGACATCAACTTCTTCACCTTATTCATCTTCTTCTTCATCTTCTACCTATTATTTTTTGGGTTACATTGTTCATATTCTTTTCATTTTACTATTATCTTCATCATATTCAACTTCTTCATCATATTCTTATTTGTGACAGGCATTCCCGTAGTTGTTATCTATAAAAGTTTGAAGATTACACCTTCCGTTCTGCCTGTCACAAAACAGTTACATTTGTCCGCGTTCAGTTTGGCCTGCAGCATCAGGCTTTATCCAGGGGCACCATGAGGAGGAACGGACTCACCCCCATACACTGCTTAGTCTTCTTCTGCTTATAATTTACATAATATTTTTTGCTCTGATATTTTGTGTTATGCTTAATGTCCTTCTGCTCTTTGTTCTGCAGCCTCTTGTTCTTCTGCTTCTCGGTCTTCCAGGTCGTCGTCGTCTCCAGGGTCGTCGTCTCCGGGGTCGTCGTCATCGGGGTGGTCTTCAGGGTCGTCGTCTCCGGGGTCGTCGTCATCGGGGTGGTCTTCGGGGTCATCGTCTCCAGGGTCGTCGTCATCACGGTGGTTGTCGTCTCTGGTGTCGTCGTCATCTTAGGGGTGGTCTTCTGGGTCATTGTGTTTAGTCTCTTGAACTTGGAAATGTAGCAGAAGGTACAAGAAGGCTGAGAAAATGCCGAGAACCAGCTGATGGAACTGGAACTCGGATGGCTACCCGAAGGTCCAAGAGCCAATGGAACTACCGAGGACCAGCTGACTTTACTGGAACCCGGTTACTAAGCAGGAGGTACCTGTGCTGAAAGCACTACCAAGGACCACCTGACGTTGGTGGAACTCGGATACCCAGAGGGAGGCACCTAAGCCAAAGGCTCTGCCCGGAACCAGCTGACGGTACTGGAACCAGGATGGGGAGCAGAAGGTACAAGAGCAAAAGACACTGCCGAGAACCAGCTGACGGTGCTGGAACCCGGATGGGTAGCCGAAGGTCCAAGAGCCAATGGAACTACCGAGGACCAGCTGACGTTACTGGAACCCGGTTACTAAGCAGGAGGTACCCGTGCCTGAAAGCACTACCAAGGACCACCTGACGTTGGTGGAACTCGGATACCAAAGGGAGGCACCTAAGCCAAAGGCTCTGCCCGGAACCAGCTGACGGTACTGGAACCAGGATGGGGAGCAGAAGGTACAAGAGCAAGTGTCTGCGTGGCTTTTGCAGGACACGATGCCGGCTGCACAGCAGGGGAACAGCTGGCGGTGCTGGACCCCACTGACACATTGGCGAGGTGTTTTTCTCTGTGCAGCTAGCACATCTGGGCCCCAACTGGCGGTGTGTTAGAGCCCAGGGTCAGCAGGAGGAGGAGCAGGAGGAGGAGGAGCAGGGGGAGGGGAGTGTAGGCCGAAGCCTGCACTGGCGGCAGCTTTGGGTCTGTTGTGTCTGCGTGGCTTTTGCAGGACACGTTGCCGGCTACACAGCAGGGGAACAGCTGGCGGTGCTGGACCCCACTGACACATTGGCGAGGTGTTTGGCTCTGTGCAGCCAGCACTTCCGGACAGCAACTAGCGTTGTTGGAGCCCGGGCTCTGCAGGTGGAGCAGAGTGTAGGCCGAAGCCTAATTGAACCGATTTCAAAAGTCACCTTTAACCCCCCCTCAGGGGTTACAAAGTAGAAGAGCCACAGCTTATGCAGCAGCAGTGCTGCGCAAGTCAAAGGTTGCTCTTGTAATTTTTCTCCTTGCACACGCTGAATGGAACACGTATAACATTCAGCCCTTTATACAGTCAAACTGTGTAATGGAGGCGCGAGTTCCCTTTGTAATGAGACGCAGCACAGGTGTCAAGAATCCCACCTTGGTGCTGGGTGCAGCCTCCCGAGCGTTGTTATTTGCTGTACAGGAGTCTGCGCTGTCGTGTTATCCCCTGGCCTAGCGCCGTTAGCGCTGCCCATCTTCTGGCATCATGTAATGTCGGCCGGTGCGGTTCGCGATGACCATGAATCCCAGCCCCGCAGTGTCTTAACATTGTTAAAACACTGCGGGGCTGGGATTCAGGGCCTGGCGCAGCACATATGTTGGCCTCTCACACTCGGGTCCTTACACCCGCTTCAGACTGTGCGGCGTCATCTGATCCCTTATCGCATGCCACGGCCATGAAGCCGCACAGTCCGAAGAAGGCGGAAGGAGAGGAGGGACAGGCGAACTGATGCACTGATCCTGCCCATGAATCACACCCTCGCAGTCCCAATAAATAAGACACCGAGGGGCGTTGTGTGGGTCAGGGCGGCCGCAGAGGCGCAGCCAGCCAAACAATGATGCCAGAAGACGGGCAGCGCTACCAAGGGGGTTGCAGCGTGTCATTACAAAGGAAAGTCACACCACCGGGACGGTTAACTGGTCACACAGAGGACACATTTCAGACGTGTTTTCAGTTCCACATGTGCGAGGAGAATACGTTTCTGAGCCACCTTGCACACATGCAGCATTACCGCTGTACAAGGTGGCTGGATAACGTAAAAACGCCTGGGGGAGGGGGGACAGGTTCCCTTCAATTTCAGTTCTTGTGTCTGCGTGGCTTTTGCAGGACACGATGCCGGCTGCACAGCAGGGGAACAGCTGGCGGTGCTGGACCCCACTGACACATTGGCGAGGTGTTTTTCTCTGTGCAGCTAGCACATCTGGGCCCCAACTGGCGGTGTGTTAGAGCCCAGGGACAGCAGGAGGAGGAGCAGGAGGAGGAGGAGCAGGGGGAGGGGAGTGTAGGCCGAAGCCTGCACTGGCGGCAGCTTTGGGTCTGTTGTGTCTGCGTGGCTTTTGCAGGACACGTTGCCGGCTACACAGCAGGGGAACAGCTGGCGGTGCTGGACCCCACTGACACATTGGCGAGGTGTTTGGCTCTGTGCAGCCAGCACTTCCGGACAGCAACTAGCGTTGTTGGAGCCCGGGCTCTGCAGGTGGAGCAGAGTGTAGGCCGAAGCCTAATTGAACCGATTTCAAAAGTCACCTTTAACCCCCCCTCAGGGGTTACAAAGTAGAAGAGCCACAGCTTATGCAGCAGCAGTGCTGCGCAAGTCAAAGGTTGCTCTTGTAATTTTTCTCCTTGCACACGCTGAATGGAACACGTATAACATTCAGCCCTTTATACAGTCAAACTGTGTAATGGAGGCGCGAGTTCCCTTTGTAATGAGACGCAGCACAGGTGTCAAGAATCCCACCTTGGTGCTGGGTGCAGCCTCCCGAGCGTTGTTATTTGCTGTACAGGAGTCTGCGCTGTCGTGTTATCCCCTGGCCTAGCGCCGTTAGCGCTGCCCATCTTCTGGCATCATGTAATGTCGGCCGGTGCGGTTCGCGATGACCATGAATCCCAGCCCCGCAGTGTCTTAACATTGTTAAAACACTGCGGGGCTGGGATTCAGGGCCTGGCGCAGCACATATGTTGGCCTCTCACACTCGGGTCCTTACACCCGCTTCAGACTGTGCGGCGTCATCTGATCCCTTATCGCATGCCACGGCCATGAAGCCGCACAGTCCGAAGAAGGCGGAAGGAGAGGAGGGACAGGCGAACTGATGCACTGATCCTGCCCATGAATCACACCCTCGCAGTCCCAATAAATAAGACACCGAGGGGCGTTGTGTGGGTCAGGGCGGCCGCAGAGGCGCAGCCAGCCAAACAATGATGCCAGAAGACGGGCAGCGCTACCAAGGGGGTTGCAGCGTGTCATTACAAAGGAAAGTCACACCACCGGGACGGTTAACTGGTCACACAGAGGACACATTTCAGACGTGTTTTCAGTTCCACATGTGCGAGGAGAATACGTTTCTGAGCCACCTTGCACACATGCAGCATTACCGCTGTACAAGGTGGCTGGATAACGTAAAAACGCCTGGGGGAGGGGGGACAGGTTCCCTTCAATTTCAGTTCTTGTGTCTGCGTGGCTTTTGCAGGACACGATGCCGGCTGCACAGCAGGGGAACAGCTGGCGGTGCTGGACCCCACTGACACATTGGCGAGGTGTTTTTCTCTGTGCAGCTAGCACATCTGGGCCCCAACTGGCGGTGTGTTAGAGCCCAGGGACAGCAGGAGGAGGAGCAGGAGGAGGAGGAGCAGGGGGAGGGGAGTGTAGGCCGAAGCCTGCACTGGCGGCAGCTTTGGGTCTGTTGTGTCTGCGTGGCTTTTGCAGGACACGTTGCCGGCTACACAGCAGGGGAACAGCTGGCGGTGCTGGACCCCACTGACACATTGGCGAGGTGTTTGGCTCTGTGCAGCCAGCACTTCCGGACAGCAACTAGCGTTGTTGGAGCCCGGGCTCTGCAGGTGGAGCAGAGTGTAGGCCGAAGCCTAATTGAACCGATTTCAAAAGTCACCTTTAACCCCCCCTCAGGGGTTACAAAGTAGAAGAGCCACAGCTTATGCAGCAGCAGTGCTGCGCAAGTCAAAGGTTGCTCTTGTAATTTTTCTCCTTGCACACGCTGAATGGAACACGTATAACATTCAGCCCTTTATACAGTCAAACTGTGTAATGGAGGCGCGAGTTCCCTTTGTAATGAGATGCAGCACAGGTGTCAAGAATCCCACCTTGGTGCTGGGTGCAGCCTCCCGAGCGTTGTTATTTGCTGTACAGGAGTCTGCGCTGTCGTGTTATCCCCTGGCCTAGCGCCGTTAGCGCTGCCCATCTTCTGGCATCATGTAATGTCGGCCGGTGCGGTTCGCGATGACCATGAATCCCAGCCCCGCAGTGTCTTAACATTGTTAAAACACTGCGGGGCTGGGATTCAGGGCCTGGCGCAGCACATATGTTGGCCTCTCACACTCGGGTCCTTACACCCGCTTCAGACTGTGCGGCGTCATCTGATCCCTTATCGCATGCCACGGCCATGAAGCCGCACAGTCCGAAGAAGGCGGAAGGAGAGGAGGGACAGGCGAACTGATGCACTGATCCTGCCCATGAATCACACCCTCGCAGTCCCAATAAATAAGACACCGAGGGGCGTTGTGTGGGTCAGGGCGGCCGCAGAGGCGCAGCCAGCCAAACAATGATGCCAGAAGACGGGCAGCGCTACCAAGGGGGTTGCAGCGTGTCATTACAAAGGAAAGTCACACCACCGGGACGGTTAACTGGTCACACAGAGGACACATTTCAGACGTGTTTTCAGTTCCACATGTGCGAGGAGAATACGTTTCTGAGCCACCTTGCACACATGCAGCATTACCGCTGTACAAGGTGGCTGGATAACGTAAAAACGCCTGGGGGAGGGGGGACAGGTTCCCTTCAATTTCAGTTCTTGTGTCTGCGTGGCTTTTGCAGGACACGATGCCGGCTGCACAGCAGGGGAACAGCTGGCGGTGCTGGACCCCACTGACACATTGGCGAGGTGTTTTTCTCTGTGCAGCTAGCACATCTGGGCCCCAACTGGCGGTGTGTTAGAGCCCAGGGACAGCAGGAGGAGGAGCAGGAGGAGGAGGAGCAGGGGGAGGGGAGTGTAGGCCGAAGCCTGCACTGGCGGCAGCTTTGGGTCTGTTGTGTCTGCGTGGCTTTTGCAGGACACGTTGCCGGCTACACAGCAGGGGAACAGCTGGCGGTGCTGGACCCCACTGACACATTGGCGAGGTGTTTGGCTCTGTGCAGCCAGCACTTCCGGACAGCAACTAGCGTTGTTGGAGCCCGGGCTCTGCAGGTGGAGCAGAGTGTAGGCCGAAGCCTAATTGAACCGATTTCAAAAGTCACCTTTAACCCCCCCTCAGGGGTTACAAAGTAGAAGAGCCACAGCTTATGCAGCAGCAGTGCTGCGCAAGTCAAAGGTTGCTCTTGTAATTTTTCTCCTTGCACACGCTGAATGGAACACGTATAACATTCAGCCCTTTATACAGTCAAACTGTGTAATGGAGGCGCGAGTTCCCTTTGTAATGAGACGCAGCACAGGTGTCAAGAATCCCACCTTGGTGCTGGGTGCAGCCTCCCGAGCGTTGTTATTTGCTGTACAGGAGTCTGCGCTGTCGTGTTATCCCCTGGCCTAGCGCCGTTAGCGCTGCCCATCTTCTGGCATCATGTAATGTCGGCCGGTGCGGTTCGCGATGACCATGAATCCCAGCCCCGCAGTGTCTTAACATTGTTAAAACACTGCGGGGCTGGGATTCAGGGCCTGGCGCAGCACATATGTTGGCCTCTCACACTCGGGTCCTTACACCCGCTTCAGACTGTGCGGCGTCATCTGATCCCTTATCGCATGCCACGGCCATGAAGCCGCACAGTCCGAAGAAGGCGGAAGGAGAGGAGGGACAGGCGAACTGATGCACTGATCCTGCCCATGAATCACACCCTCGCAGTCCCAATAAATAAGACACCGAGGGGCGTTGTGTGGGTCAGGGCGGCCGCAGAGGCGCAGCCAGCCAAACAATGATGCCAGAAGACGGGCAGCGCTACCAAGGGGGTTGCAGCGTGTCATTACAAAGGAAAGTCACACCACCGGGACGGTTAACTGGTCACACAGAGGACACATTTCAGACGTGTTTTCAGTTCCACATGTGCGAGGAGAATACGTTTCTGAGCCACCTTGCACACATGCAGCATTACCGCTGTACAAGGTGGCTGGATAACGTAAAAACGCCTGGGGGAGGGGGGACAGGTTCCCTTCAATTTCAGTTCTTGTGTCTGCGTGGCTTTTGCAGGACACGATGCCGGCTGCACAGCAGGGGAACAGCTGGCGGTGCTGGACCCCACTGACACATTGGCGAGGTGTTTTTCTCTGTGCAGCTAGCACATCTGGGCCCCAACTGGCGGTGTGTTAGAGCCCAGGGACAGCAGGAGGAGGAGCAGGAGGAGGAGGAGCAGGGGGAGGGGAGTGTAGGCCGAAGCCTGCACTGGCGGCAGCTTTGGGTCTGTTGTGTCTGCGTGGCTTTTGCAGGACACGTTGCCGGCTACACAGCAGGGGAACAGCTGGCGGTGCTGGACCCCACTGACACATTGGCGAGGTGTTTTTCTCTGTGCAGCTAGCACATCTGGGCCCCAACTGGCGGTGTGTTAGAGCCCAGGGACAGCAGGAGGAGCAGGGGGAGCGGAGTGTAGGCCGAAGCCTGCACTGGAGCAAGTTGAAAGGAAACCTTTAACCCCCCCCCCCAGGCGTTTGTAGCTGGAAGAGCCATCGTGTACAGCACTAATGCTGGAAAAGGTAAACTTAGCTCTTTTAATTATGGTCCTTGCAGATGCTGAACCTAACACTTATGAAATGTGTCCCCTCACAGCGTTCAACCGTCCGGTCGGTGGAACTTTCCTTTGTCATGTGACGCAGCACAGCCGTCATTTTTACCCCCTTGTCGCCGTGCGCCGCCTCCTCAGCGTTGTTTGAATCTGTCCCGGAGCCTGCGCTGTTAGGTTACCCCTTGGCCATGCACACATTTTGCGCTGCCCGTCTTCTGACATCATTTGCTGTCAGGCTGGCTGCGCCTGTGCGGGTGCGCTGTCCGAGATTCAGCCTCGCGGTGTCGTCTAATGTAATCCCACCGCGGGCCTGGGATCCGTGTCCATGCGCAGTGCATATCCTCGCCTCTCACTCCCCTCCCTACGGCTTCTAAAGACTGTGCGGTGTCACGGCCGTGGCATGCTATTAGGGACCAGCTGACACCGAACAGTCATTAGAAGCCGTAGGGAGGGGAGTGAGAGGCGAGGATATGCACTGCGCATGGACACGGATCCCAGGCCCGCGGTGGGATTACATTAGACGACACCGCGAGGCTGAATCTCGGACAGCGCACCCGCACAGGCGCAGCCAGCCTGACAGCAAATGATGTCAGAAGACGGGCAGCGCAAAATGTGTGCATGGCCAAGGGGTAACCTAACAGCGCAGGCTCCGGGACAGATTCAAACAACGCTGAGGAGGCGGCGCACGGCGACAAGGGGGTAAAAATGACGGCTGTGCTGCGTCACATGACAAAGGAAAGTTCCACCTACCGGACGGTTGAACGCTGTGAGGGGACACATTTCATAAGTGTTAGGTTCAGCATATGCAAGGAGCACCACGAAAAGAGGCACTTTTTCCCTTTGCATCATTACTGCTGCACAAGGTGGCTCCTTCAGTAACAAACGCATGGGGGGGGGGGGACAGGTTCCCTTAAATTTAACTTGTTGTGCCTGCGTGGTGGTCGCAGTACACGTTGCCGTATACACAGCAGGGGAACAGCTGGCGGTGCTGAACCCCACTAACACATAGGCGAGGTGTTTGGCTCTGTGCGTACAGCACTTCTGGACGGCAACTGGCGGTGTTGGAGCCCAGGGACAGGTGGAGGAGGAGGAGGTTGGAGGAGGTAGGAGGGATTGCCACACACACAGCAGGGGAACAGCTGACGTTACTGAACCCCAATAACAGAGGAGGGACTGTTGACTGTGCGTACAGCACTTCTGGACGGCAACTGGCGGTGTTGGAGCCCAGGGACAGGTGGAGGAGGAGGAGGTTGGAGGAGGTTGGAGGGATTGCCACACACACAGCAGGGGAACAGCTGACGTTACTGAACCCCAATAACAGAGGAGGGACTGTTGACTGTGCGTACAGCACTTCTGGACGGCAACTGGCGGTGTTGGAGCCCAGGGACAGGTGGAGGAGGAGGAGGTTGGAGGAGGTTGGAGGAGGTAGGAGGGATTGCCACACACACAGCAGGGGAACAGCTGACGTTACTGAACCCCAATAACAGAGGAGGGACTGTTGACTGTGCGTACAGCACTTCTGGACGGCAACTGGCGGTGTTGGAGCCCAGGGACAGGTGGAGGAGGAGGAGGTTGGAGGAGGTTGGAGGAGGTAGGAGGGATTGCCACACACACAGCAGGGGAACAGCTGACGTTACTGAACCCCAATAACAGAGGAGGGACTGTTGACTGTGCGTACAGCACTTCTGGACGGCAACTGGCGGTGTTGGAGCCCAGGGACAGGTGGAGGAGGAGGAGGTTGGAGGAGGTTGGAGGAGGTAGGAGGGATTGCCACACACACAGCAGGGGAACAGCTGACGTTACTGAACCCCAATAACAGAGGAGGGACTGTTGACTGTGCGTACAGCACTTCTGGACGGCAACTGGCGGTGTTGGAGCCCAGGGACAGGTGGAGGAGGAGGAGGTTGGAGGAGGTTGGAGGGATTGCCACACACACAGCAGGGGAACAGCTGACGTTACTGAACCCCAATAACAGAGGAGGGACTGTTGACTGTGCGTACAGCACTTCTGGACGGCAACTGGCGGTGTTGGAGCCCAGGGACAGGTGGAGGAGGAGGAGGTTGGAGGAGGTTGGAGGGATTGCCACACACACAGCAGGGGAACAGCTGACGTTACTGAACCCCAATAACAGAGGAGGGACTGTTGACTGTGCGTACAGCACTTCTGGACGGCAACTGGCGGTGTTGGAGCCCAGGGACAGGTGGAGGAGGAGGAGGTTGGAGGAGGTTGGAGGAGGTAGGAGGGATTGCCACACACACAGCAGGGGAACAGCTGACGTTACTGAACCCCAATAACAGAGGAGGGACTGTTGACTGTGCGTACAGCACTTCTGGACGGCAACTGGCGGTGTTGGAGCCCAGGGACAGGTGGAGGAGGAGGAGGTTGGAGGAGGTTGGAGGAGGTAGGAGGGATTGCCACACACACAGCAGGGGAACAGCTGACGTTACTGAACCCCAATAACAGAGGAGCGACTGTTGACTGTGCGTACAGCACTTCTGGACGGCAACTAGCGGTGTTGGAGCCCAGGGGCAGGTGGAAAAGCAGAGGAACACAATGTAGGCCGAAGCCTGAGAAAGTCGAAAGGGAACCTTTAACCCCCCCCCCAAGGCGTTTGTAGCTGAAAGAGCCAGCTTGTGCAGCACAAAAGATGCAAAAGGAAAAGGTGGCTCTTTTCATCATGCTCCTTGCAAACACAGAACTAAACACTTATAAAATGTGTCCCCTGAAGCCGTGAAACCGTCCCGGAGGTGGGACTTTCCTTCGTAATATGACGCAGCACAGCCATCATTACTACCCCCCCGCCGCCGTGCCCCGGCTCCTCAGCGTTGTTTGATTCCGTCCCGGAGCCTGCGCTGTTATGTTATCCCGTGGCCAGGCACACTTAGCGCTGCCCATCTTCTGACATCATTTGGTGTCAGGCTGGCTGCGCCTGTGCGGCCGCGCTGGCCGAGAGCCCGCCTCGCAGTGTCTTCTGATGTAATCCCACTGGGGGCCTGGGATCCATGGCCATGCGCAGTGCATATCCTCGCCTCTCACTCCCCTCCCTACGGCTTCTTTTTCAGACTGTGCGGTGTCACGGCCGTGGCATGCTATTAGGGACCAGCTGACACCGAACAGTCTGAAGAAGCCATAGGGAGATGAGTGAGAGGTGGAGGTTCAGATATGCACTGCGCATGTCCATAGATCCCAGGCCCCCAGTGGGATTAAATCAGAAGACACTGCGAGGCGGGCTCTCGGCCAGCGTGGCCGCACAGGCGCAGCCAGCCTGACACCAAATGATGCCAGAAGACGGGCAGCGCTAAGTGTGCCTGGCCACGGGATAACATAACAGCGCAGGCTCCGGGACGGAATCAAACAACGCTGAGGAGCCGGGGCGCGGCGCCGGGGGGGTAGGAATGACGGCTGTGCTGCGTCCTATTACGAAGGAAAGTCCCACCTCCGGGACGGTTTTACGGTATCAGTGGACACATTTTATAAGTGTTAAGTTTTGCGTGTGCAAGGAGCAAAACCAAAATAGCTACCTTTTTCCTTGTGCAGCATTACTGCTGCACAAGGTGGCTCTTTCAGTAACAAACGCCTTGGGGGGGGGGGGGACAGATTCCCTTACATTTCAGTTGTTGTGTCAGCGTGGCGGTCGCATGACACATTGCCGGCTACACAGCTGGGGATCAGCTGACGTTACTGAAACCCAATAACACTGGGTCGTATGTTTTGACTGTGCAGACGGCACGTCTGAGCCTCAACTGGCGGTGTTGGAGCCCAGGAATTTAAGTTCAGGTGGTAGAAAGATGAACACAACAGGAGACCTGGATAACGTATACAGTGACCTAATTATTTAATCAGGAGGAGGAGTGGCAAATTCCTGCGAGATCCAGGCCTTGTTCATTTTCAGAAAAGTAAGCCGGTCAACGTTATCGGAGGATAGTCGCATGCGACGGTCAGTTAGTACACCACCTGCAGCACTAAAGACACGTTCCGATAATACACTGGCCGCAGGGCAAGACAGCACCTCCAATGCATACTGGCTTAGCTCTGGCCATGTATCCAGCTTTGAGACCCAAAACTTGAAAGGGGAAGAGCCGTCTGGGAGTACAGCAAGAGGGCAAGACATGTAGTCTGTCACCATCTGACGGAACCGTTGCCTCCTGCTGACTGGAGCCGTCTGTGATGGTGTAGACTTTTGTGGGGGGCACACAAAACTGTGCCACAGTTGGGCCATACTGGTCTTGCCTTGGGCAGAGGCACTGCTTCTGCTCCCTCTTTGTGCAGAGCCTCCACCACTGCCTGGACGCACTGAGCTGCTTTGGAATGCAGTAGCAGCACTTCTCTCAGTTGGAATGGAGAAGATGATGGAACTGACCAGTGTGTCTTGGTACTCCCGCATTTTTCGCTCCCGGTTCAACGGTGTGATGAGGCTTTCTACGTTGTCCCGGTAGCGAGGATCGAGGAGGGTGAACACCCAATAATCAGACATGTTGAGAATGTGGGCGATGCGGCGGTCGTTTCTCAGGCACTGCAGCATGTAATCCACCATGTGCTGCAGACTGCCAACTGCCCAAGAAACGCTGTCCCCAGCTGGAGGCGTGATCTCTGCCCGCTCGTCATCACCCCACCCTCGCTGTACACACTGAGTACTGGACAATTGTGTAACTCCCTCCTCTGGACGGATGTCTTCCTCCTCCATTGACTCCTCCTCATCCTCCTCACAAACTGTCCCCTGCCTACGCGTTTGTGAGGAACCACGTGGCGCTGACTGTCCAGAAGATGATGGAAGTGGTGAATCCTCATCCTCCACCTCTTCCACAACATCACCCCTTAGCGCTTGCAGTGATTTTTCAAGCAGGCAGATAAGGGGGACAGTCATGCTGACTAGTGCATCATCTGCACTCGCCATCCGCGTGGAATAATCAAAGGGACGCAAAACCTGGCAGACATCCTTCATAGTGGCCCACTCTGTGGTTGTGAAGTCTGTACGGCGCTGACTGCGACTTTTTTGCGCCTGATACAGCTGGTACTCCATTACAGCTTGCTGCTGCTCACACAACCGCTCCAACATATGTAACGTGGAATTCCACCTGGTAGGTAGGTCACATATGATGCGATGTTCCGGCAGGCGGTGTCGGCGCTGCAGAGCCGCAATGCGCGCTTTTGCCGTGCTGGAACGCCGCAAGTGAGCACACTCTAGGCGGACCTTGTGCAGCAGTGCATCAAGATCCGGATAGTCCCTCAAAAAACTCTGCACGACCAAATTGAGCACATGTGCCAGACATGGGATGTGAGTGAGGTTGCCGAGGCCCAGGGCTGCCACCAGATTTCGGCCATTATCACACACTACCATGCCTGGCTGGAGATTCGCTGGCTCAAACCACACATCGCTCTCCTGCTTGATGGCATTCCAGAGCTCCTGCGCTGTGTGGCTACGATTCCCCCAAAAAATTAATTTCAAGACGGCCTGTTGACGTTTGGCCACGGCTGTGCTCATGTCGGTCGTAACAGGTACACGTTCATCACGGGTCCATGTGGAGGTGGACTGTGACGGCTCCTGCAGCGATGATTCTGAGGAACTGGTGTAAGAGGAGGAGTCAATGCGTACAGAATGGATTCCTGCAATCCTTGGAGTGGGCAGGACACGTCCTGCGCCACTCGCACGGTCTGTACCCGGCTCAACTACATTAACCCAATGGGCAGTGAGGGAAAGGTATCGCCCCTGTCCATGTTGACTGGTCCACGCATCGGTGGTGAGGTGGACCTTGCTACTGACGGCGTTCAGTAGCGCGTGTTTTATGTGTCCCTCCACATGCTTGTGCAGGGCAGGGACGGCTTGCCTGCTGAAGTAAAAGCGGCTGGGCACATTGTACTGTGGGACTGCCAATGACATCAAGTCACGGAAGCTGTCAGTCTCCACCAGCCTGAATGACAGCATTTCCAGTGACAGAAGTTTGGCAATGCCTGCAGTCAGAGCCTGTGCTCGTGGGTGGTTTGACGAGAAAGGCCGCCTTTTCTCCCATGCCTGTACTACCGATGGCTGTAGACTGGGCTGGGAGTGTGTGGATGACTGGGAAAGTGGTGCTGCGGGTGGAATGACAGCGGGTCTCTGGACAACAGGGCCAGAGGTTCTTCCACGGCGATCCTGGGAGGAAGCCGAACCAGCTGCGTGTGAGCTAGAGGAAGAGGCAACACGAGCTGAAGAGGTGGTAGCTGCCGCTGTTGGTTGGCCTAGCTCTTCAGTGTGTTTGTCTAACTCCGCCGGGTGCCTGTTGCGCACATGTTTCCACATGTTGGAGGTATTGAGGTTGGCGACTTTTTGACCTCTTTTGATTTTTTGATGACACACCTTGCATCTGACATAGCAAATGTCATCTGCAACTGGGTCAAAAAAGGACCAGGCACTGCAAGTCTTGGGAGCCCCCCTTTTGACTTTTGGAAGAGACATGCTCCTTACGGGTGCCAAAGCGGAGGCTGCAGGATCCGCAGTCTTCCCCCTCCCTCTTTGGGCCGTACGGGGAATCTCTTCCTCAGAGCTGCTCCCACCACCTTCCTGTCCCTGACGCCAAGATGGGTCAAGGACCTCATCATCTACACTACCCTCTGCCCCCAACTGCTCCTCCTGGGTAGTCTCAGCAGCAGAGCACGCACCAGTAAGTGGCACCTGAGTGTCATCATCAGCTGATGCGGCCTGCGAGGTGGTGACCGGAGCCACTGGCCCACCCGCCTCTTCAGAGGAAGACAGAAAAAGCGGTTGGGCATCACTGCACCCTGCCTCTTCTTCCATTTCTCCAATGCTGCTTGGCTGGCCCCCTGTTTCCAAGCCAAGAGATGATTCAGAGAACAGAAGTAGAGACTGCTCCTGTCCTGGGATCTCTGTCTGCCTGGGCAATTTTGCAGGTGGTGAAGAGACAGATGGCTGCTCTCCAGTGCTCTGTGTCTGAGAGGATGTGGCACTAATGGAAGTTGATGCATTAGCTGCCATCCATCCCACAACGGCTTCAATTTGGTCTTGACGCAGCAGCGGTGTACGGCGCTCGGCGACAAAGCTGCGCATGAACGACTGTTCCCTTGTGAAAGTGGGTGCTGATGACTCACCGGTGCCCGCAGCAGGCACAGAATCCCCACGTCCCCTCCCTGCTCCGCGCCCACGCCCACGCCCACGTGCCTTACTCACTGCCTTCTTCATCTTGGTTGACTGATAAAGATAAGCAGAAAAGTACTAACGGCTTTGTGTGCTTATTCCTGAGCAACTCCTCCTAACAGGTATAAGACACACTAATTTTCTAAAGTGTGGACTAGACTTGAATATGAGCTAATGTGGCCTACACAAATGTAAAGTGGTGTAACTGGTGTGTTTGGTGAACTTTATTATTTATTTTTTTGGGGCTGAACTGACAACGGATAGAGCTGCAGTCACACGGAGACCGTGCAGACAGACGTAAACGGCGCTGCAAGGCCCAAAAACCCTCCTCTACTTTATCCTATGTAGTGTTTTTCCACAAATTAGCTGGAGACGGGTGGAAAGACACTAATAGGATTTTTTTAAATTAATTAGCAGCAGACTACACTACTTGAAAACAAAATGAAAATTGATTTGGCGGTATGACGCAGTGAAAAACCCTGAGCTGGAGACAACCAGGCTATAGCTGCTCACAGATTACAGGGCGAGCTGCAGTCACACGGAGACCGTGCAGACAGCCGTAAACGGCGCTGCAAGGCCCAAAAACCCTCCTCTACTTTATCCTATGTAGTGTTTTTCCACAAATTAGCTGGAGACGGGTGGAAAGACACTAATAGGATTTTTTTGAATAAATTAGCAGCAGACTACACTACTTGGAAAAAAAAAAAAAAAAAAAAGAGAACAGTACTGTATGAGGCAATGAACCACCCTCCCTGAACTGAATACAACCAGCTATGGATGGCCTATGTGGCTGCACTCAGACTAGAGAGTGGGCTGCACTCACACACACACACAGAGAGACCTTGCAGATCGCTGTGAAAACAGCGCTACAAGGCAAAAGGAAGGTGAATAGTAGGTGAACACAGCGGTTGCTAAATTAGCCTTTGGAAAGCACAAAGAAGCAAATCGCTATCTCTAAACTGTCCCTCAGTCAGCAAACAGCGTCCTGTCACTAACTGAATTCACAGCAGAGTGATCGCAAAATGGCGCCAGCGACTTTTAAACTGCATCATGACATCATTTCAGCAGCCAATCACAGCCATGCCAGTAGTTTCATGCCCTCCATGCTGAACAGGATGTGCCCACACTTGAAATCATTCTCATTGGCTGAATTTCTGCATTTTGAATCTGGGAACTTCCGATTCCGGTATCCGATACGCGGCAAGTATCGGAATCCCGGTATCGGAATTCCGATACCGCTAGTATCGGCCGATACCCGATACTTGCGGTATCGGAATGCTCAACACTACTCATCACTGAAAAAAATGGGTCATTGTTCTCCTTGGATCTAGTGCAGGCTCAATAGTTAGTCACAGACTTTGCACACTTGCTATCCCAACTATTTTATTTGCTATGTAATTGCTGTGATGCGAGCATCTCAATTATCTATGTGGGAAATATTTGCCATGACATGCTCAGAATGATGAAGTTGGGTGAATTATATCTATGTGTCTATATCTCTAAAAGTTTGAAGAAAAATCACACTTTTCGCCAGATTCTGATTTACAAACATGGTGAAAGAGCCACACTGGGACCTCCACTGATAAAGTGGTGAGTGCAATCAAGGAAGGGGCTGGAACAAACCTTTTCTCATCTTCCCACTGCAATCAGTGAAGAGCCTAAAGGGCTCATACACATCACCGTGAAAAAAAGTTCCGATTTCAGTATAGAAAAGTAGGGCTAGTGTCATGCAAGTGACATGCGATTTTCATGCGAGTGCAATCCAATTTTTCACACCCAGCATTCGATTTACATCTGAATGCAATGTGATTGCTATCCGAAATGTGAAATGTGATTTTAAAGGGAACCTGTCACCACGTTTTTGGAAGATGGGATAAAAATAGCGTTAAATAGGGGCAGAGGTGGGCGTTACATTAGTGTGTGTGTTATGCGTTTATTACCCACCTAAGTTGCCGAAATAACTTTGCAAAGTCTCCGTTTTCGCCTGTCAATCAGGCTGGTCAGGTCGCATGGGCGTTGTCTTCCCCCAGATTTGGCGTAGTTTTCCGTTGGTGGCGTAGTGGTGTGCGCATGCCCAAAGTCCGGAATCCTCTTCCAGGGGATTTAAAATAGCGCGGTGTTCGTTATTGCATTGGTGATCGGTGGGCGCGGCCATCTTCCTTTGGCCGCGCGTGCGCAGAAGCGGCGCTCTGCTGGCCGCGGCTTCAGGAAAATGGCCGCCGCGATATCCATCTGCGCACGCGCGGCATCCCGCGGCCATTTTCCTGAAGCTGCGGCCAGCAGAGCGCCGCTTCTGCGCACGCGCGGCCAAAGGAAGATGGCCGCGCCCACCGATCACCAATGCAATAACGAACACCGCGCTATTTTAAATCCCCTGGAAGAGGATTCCGGACTTTGGGCATGCGCACACCACTACGCCACCAACGGAGAACTACGCCAAATCTGGGTGAAGACACCACGCCCATGTGACCTGACCAGCCTGATTGACAGGCGAAAACGGAGACTTTGCAAAGTTATTTCGGCAACTTAGGTGGGTAATAAACGCATAACACACACACTAATGTAACGCCCACCTCTGCCCCTATTTAACGCTATTTTTATCCCATCTTCCAAAAACGTGGTGACAGGTTCCCTTTAACATGAGCTTTTACATAGAACAATTCTCTATGTCATTTACACGTAGTTTTCAAGGGAAATATGTTTCGATAGATAGATAGATAGATAGATAGATAGATAGATAGATAGATGAAAAGCTGGTAATTCAGCAGCCAAGTATAGTAAAATCACATCAAGACCCGACAGAATAGAATAGATAGATTACATGCAGTATATACACATAAAATAGATAGATATAAAGATGTCAGTCACATACATAATTAGTAGAGTGCATGTGCAGCTTATTGTACATGTATTTAATTAATAAATATTAGTTTTCTAAAAAAAAAATGGCGTGGGATCCCATGTAAATTTACAAACCAGCAGGGGGAAAGCAGACAGCTGGCGGCAGATGTTTATAGCCTGGAAAGTGAGTAATACCCATGGAGATTCCCAGGCTATTAATATTAGCTCACAACTGTATGATTAGCCTTCACTGGTTATTAAAATGGCTATGCCACGTCATTTTTGAAGCAGAAGACACTTCAGGAAAACGCAGACAGTGTTTTTCCCTAACGCTCTTTTCTGACACTTTTTTTTTTGTTGGTTTTGCTGTCAGCATTTTTTTTATGTCATATACATATAACATTGTGGCCAAGCTGCCAGAATAATGGACTGGTCACTTCATTTTAGCCACGTCACTTCTTTCAAAGACAGAAGTGATTAATACTAGTTACAGAAGACAGAGCGCACTGCATGTACAGCAAGTAGTTTTGACATTGCTGTGCATATGTTCATTCTACTTGGAGTTTTTTAGCTTATTTTCAGGTGGGTTCCAGGCAGAATATGCCTGAATTTTTTTTTTTATATACACACATCCTTAAAGGTACCCGGCAGTATTTGCCAATAAGTGACTTTGCTTGCACATCTTTTTTCTGGAATTTGAGCTATAACTAGCTGGCAGGTTCCTGGAAAGCCACCTGAAGAATGAATATGCTACTTCTTTTAACTCTTTCATGGTTTCTGAACCCTGCAGTGGTTAAAAGAAGTAACAAAAGACTGAACCTGTGCACAGTAATGTCGCTTTTACATTGCTGTGCATTATGTTCATTTTGAGATTTGGTTTCACTGCGCTTTTTCAGATGAGTTTCAGGCAGGATCCACCTGAAAAAGACATTGTGTTCACATACATTGTGTGTGCAAGTCCCACCACACCATGAGGTTTTTCCATATTCTTCTCCAGCAGAAATATCAATAAGTCTACTCAAATGCAGTTTAAATGGACACCATTAACCTAAAGTGTTCTCCAAAAGAAATGTCAATATCCCAGTGTGGCACTCTGCCTCTGGTAACAAAGCTGGAGTCCTCAGATTCACTTTAATACAGGCAGTACATACTGCTATGGAAATGTAACAATCCAGCTATACCAGCCCTAAACCACAGATGGTCATTATCTTACAGGAAGAAGATTTCAGCATTTTTTTTCAGATTATTGTGTAATGCCTAACTGATCTCAGTAATCAGTTCATTTTTGGCTTCTGAACATATATCACTATGACCTTAAGCAAAGACCTTGAAAAGATTTATTGTAGTCATATATCGTCTCCTATAATAATGTTTGTCTTTTTGTATCTATTTGTGTCTGCCAGTCAGGAAAGGACAGAATTTCGGGAAGCAGTGGCACATTTGGAAACAAATCCGATTTGCAGAGGTCTCCCTTTTTCCTCGTTCCTCATCTTGCCATTTCAGAGGATCACACGGCTCAAGCTACTGGTGCAGGTACTATACCAAGTTACAAAGTCTTTAGTTTATACAATGAATGCAATGCTATGGAAAGGCTCTCCCCCTTAATTATTGCTTTTAGGGAAGAGCACAGTGTCGCATGGAGACAACATACAGTTTGGGTCAAGAATAAAGATTCAGATGGACTTGATGTGCAATGCATGGTATGGTCACTTTGTAGTGCTATGTACAAGGATTTACTTTACACACTTGCACAAAGCCTGTACAACAGTGCACCTAAGCTATGCAGCATCTATGCTCTGCCGTACAGGGTTGGTCAGAGTCTGCAGAGATATGCTCACAAAGAATAATTGCTTTTAGGAAGCATGCAACATTTTTTGTTACTTTGGGGGGATTCATATGCAAGTACAGAAAAGGATTCCAGTACAATTATCAAAACCTTTGCAATCATAGTATGCAGTGATGTGATACAGACTGGTTCTGTTCCTATGCTTCAACATCAGGGAACTGTGAGCGAAGGAGTAAAAGTGTGCTAGTTTATTGTACTGTGAGTCAGATCTCTTGAGATTTCATGCTCCCGATGTGGCTGCCTTTTCTTTGCTATTCCTGTGTATGTTATTCTAAATCCATTGTGTGATTCCTTATGCATTGAATTTTGCGAGCTTCTAACAGTGCAGTTAAGTTAAATAATATATTGTATGTTCAGTTAATTGTTGAAAAGAGTTTTATTTTTTTCAATATATTGTGGGGGCGAGCATGGAGCAGACAAATGCTGCATGAAATTTTTTTTAGGTAAGTGATAACGTGCAGATCACTGGAAGGTTAGTCAGCTATCTGCATTTAGCTAATCTTTATATATGTTTTTTTTACTTCCCTTCCCGTGACATTTCGTTTGAAAGAAGTTTCAAAGAGGATGTCACAGGAAGCTGGAGCTGCACTCACTTCTCTGCAGCATCTATCGCCCCTCCTTTAACAGGATGATATCAGCTGGCAGCGTTGCAGTTACTTACTACAGTTTCTTGCCTCATCACCCTTCTAAGAAGTCCTGGATCCATGGTGATAGAAGCTGTGGTAGAGGTGAGCGCAGTGCCGGCACGCTGCTTTTATCTCCTCCGACAATGCTCCTAACTGTTAAAGAAGATTTCATCAGGGGGCAGAGATAGAAGCAGAGAGTGACACCAGCACTGCCCCACAGCTTCAAGCACCTCAACTGAATTGTCATAAGGGGGAAGTGATAGAAGCAGTGTGAGTGACACCAGTGACACCCCCTGATGACTACCTATTTTGGGGGGGTGATAGATGCTGTGGGCGATGAGTCCAAACCCAGCCTTTTGTGATGCATTTAAGACTCCTCTCTATGGATAGGCGGACCTCTGGATGTTTGGGTCTGGTAGGTTCGGCTGAACAGTTAAAAAAAAAAGTTTGTCTCGGGTACCAGAACTGTACCCAGACCCGAACCTAGACCCAATTTACTTGAATGGGGGGCCTGAACATCCAGTGTTTCCCAACCTGTCATGTACATGACAGCGTGTCAAACACTGCTTCTGATCGGTGGTAAAATCATTACCACTGATCAGACAGCCACGGTTCCTACGCTGTCAAATAGCATGGACTGATGGGAATGGCTCCCATCAGCCTATGCCTCCTGCCGCTCATAACATCGAGAGCAGGAGCGGCTGATGGGAGTATTCATCAGCCGACCCCTGCTTTCTAAATAAATAATTTAGAAAAACGTCTTGGGTTCCCCTGTAGTTTTGATAACCAGCCAGGCAAAACTCCCAGCTGTGAGCTGCAACCCTCAGCTGTCAGCTTTAGCAAAGACTGGTTATCAAGAATAGACAGGTCCCCAAGCTGTTTTTTTTTAATCATTTAAATAAATAAAAAAAAAACAACATGGGGTCCCCCCATTTTTGAAAACCAGCCTTGCTAAAGCAGACATCTGGTGGCTATTATTCTCAGGCTGGTGAGGGGCCATTGAAATTGCCTCCCCCCAAGCCTAAAAACAGCAGCCTGCAGCCACCCAGTAAAGGCTCATCTATTAGATGCACCAATTCTGGTGCTTTGCCCGGCTCTTCCCACTTGTCCTGTAGCAGTGGCAAGTGGGGTTCATATTTGTGGGGTTGATGTCACCTGTGTATTGTCCGGTGACATCGAGCCGACAGCTTAGTAATGGAGAAGCGTCTATAAGATGCCTCTCCATTACTAATCCTATAGTTCGGTGTTCCCCAACTCCAGTCCTCAAGAGCCACCAACAGGTCATGTTTTCAGTATTTCCTTAGTATTGCACAGGTAATAATTGCATCACCTGCACAGGCAATAATTCCATCACTTGTGCAATATTAACCCCTTCACCCCCGGAGCTTTTTCCGTTTTTCCGTTTTCGTTTTTCGCTCCCCTCCTTCCCAGAGCCATAACTTTTTTATTTTTCCGTCAATTTGGCCATGTGAGGGCTTATTTTTTGCGGGACGAGTTGTACTTTTGAACGACATCATTGGTTTTAGCATGTCGTGTACTAGAAAACGGGAAAAAAATTCCAAGTGCAGTGAAATTGCAAAAAAAGTGCAATCCCACACTTGTTTTTTGCTTGCCTATTTTGCTAGGTTCACTAAATGCTAAAACTGACCTGCCATTATGATTCTCCAGGTCACTACGAGTTCATAGACACCTAACATGACTAGGTTATTTTTCACCTAAGTGGTGAAAAAAAATTCCAAACTTTGCAAAAAACAAAACAAAACAAAATTGCGCCATTTTCCGATACTCGTAGCGTCTCCATTTTTCGTGATCTGGGGTCAGGTGAGGGCTTATTTTTTGCGTGCCGAGCTGGCGTTTTTAATGATAGCATTTTGGTGTAGATACGTTCTTTTGATCGCCCGTTATTGCATTTTAATGCAATGTCGTGGCGACCAAAAAAACGTAAATCTGGCGTTTCGAATTTTTTTCTCATTACGCCATTTAGCGATCAGGTTAATGCTTTTTTTTAATTGATAGATTGGGCGATTCTGAACGCGGCGATACCAAATATGTGTAGGTTTTTTTTTTTTTTTATTGATTTATTTTGATTGGGGCGAAAGGGGGGTGATTTAAACTTTTATGTTTTTTTTTATTTTTTTCACATTTTTAAAAACTTTTTTTTTTTTACTTTTGCCATGCTTCTATAGCCTCCATGGGAGGCTAGAAGCAGGCACAGCACGATCGGCTCTGCTACATAGCAGCGATCATCAGATCGCTGTTATGTAGCTAAAATGCAGGTGTGCTGTGAGCGCCGACCACAGGGGGGCGCTCACAGCCACCGGCAATCAGTAACCATAGAGGTCTCAAGGACCTCTATGGTTACAATGGAGGAGCATCGCCGACCCCCGATCATGTGACAGGGGTCGGCGATGCGCTCATATCCGGCCGCACGGCCGGATGCGGTAGTTAAATGCCGCTGTCTGCGTTTGACAGCGGCATTTAACTAGTTAATAGCGGCGGGTGATCGCGATTTCACCCGCCGCTATTGCGCGCACATGTCAGCTGTAAAAAACAGCTGACATGTCGCGACTTTGATGTGCGCTCACCGCCGGAGCGCACATCAAAGCGGGGGTCCCGACATGTGACGTACTATTCCGTCACATGTCGGGAAGGGGTTAAGGAAATCCTGAAAACATGACCTGTTGGTGGCTCTTGAGGATCGGAGTTGGGGAACACTGCTATAGTTATATTATAAATAAACACACAGCCAGAATAAAGTCCTTTAATTGAAAGAATGACAGAGACTCCTTTAATGTTTCTAAATTAAACATTACTCACGTCATTGTCCATTCCATTAAAGCCATTGTCTCCTGTAATAAAACCAAAATAAAAAAAACAAACATATCCCCTACTTGTCCGTAGTTCTGTCCCACACTGTAATCAATGTCTGGGTGATAAATAGTTTAAACAGGATAAACAGTTTTCAACCTGGACAGTGCCAAGATGCAACCACCCAGGCTGAGAACCACTGGTGAATGAGCTGCTGCGACTCAGCCTCAGTGACTAGCGGGGACATCATTGAGCTTACCGCAGGTCACTGAGCCTGCTTTCCGAGCCGGGTCCCTGAACTGCGGGGACTTCGGTGAGATTCCCGCTAGCACAGTGAGAAAGTCTATGGTGAAGTCCGTGTTCGGTGTTCGTGACCAAACAGTATGTGTTCGGTACAGACTCCGAACTTTACTGTTTGGCTTCTCCTCTAAAAAAGAAACGTCACAGGAGGTTTAGTAAAAAAAAAGTTTAGGGATTAGCTAGGTAGGGAGAAGTGTAGGGTAATGTATAATAAAGGCAATTACAAAAGTGGGTAGGGTGTAAAGATAGATATTTAGAAAGGACATTTTAGATACTGGATCACATCTTTAACCCCTTCACCCCCAAGGGTGGTTTGCACGTTAATGACCGGGCCAATTTTTACAATTCTGACCACTGTCCCTTTATGAGGCTATAACTCTGGAACGCTTTGACGGATCTTGGCGATTCTGACATTGTTTTCTCGTGACATATTGTACTTCATGTTAGTGGTAAAATTTATTCGATATAACTTGCGTTTATTTGTGAAAAAAATGGAAATTTGGCGAAAATTTTGAAAATTTTGCAATTTTCCAACTTTGAATTTTTATGCCCTTAAATCACAGACATATGTCACGCAAAATACTTAATAAGTAACATTTCCCACATGTCTACTTTACATCAGTACAATTTTGGAACCAAAATTTTTTTTTGTGACGGAGTTATAAGGGTTAAAAGTTGACCAGCAATTTCTCATTTTTACAACACCATTTTTTTTTAGGGACCACATCTCATTTGAAGTCATTTTGAGGGGTCTATATGATAGAAAATACCCAAGTGTGACACCATTCTAAAAACTGCACCCCTCAAGGTGCTCAAAACCACATTCAAGAAGTTTATTAACCCTTCAGGTGTTTCACAGGAATTTTTGGAATGTTTAAATAAAAATGAACATTTAACTTTTTTTCACACAAAATTTATTTCAGCTCCAATTTGTTTTATTTTACCAAGGGTAACAGGAGAAAATGGACCCCCAAAGTTGTTGTACAATTTGTCCTGAGTACGCTGATACCCCATATGTGGGGGTAAACCACTGTTTGGGCGTATGGCAGAGCTCGGAAGGAAAGGAGCGCCATTTGACTTTTCAATGCAAAATTGACTGGAATTGAGATGGGACGCCATGTTGCGTTTGGAGAGCCCCTGATGTGCCTAAACACTGAAACCCCCTACAAGTGACACCATTTTGGAAAGTAGACCCCCTAAGGAACTTATCTTGATGTGTGGTGAGCACTTTGACCCACCAAGTGCTTCACAGAAGTTTATAATGCAGAGCCGTAAAAATAAAAAATCATATTGTTTCACAAAAATGATCTTTTCGCCCCCAATTTTTTATTTTCCCAAGGGTAAGAGAAGAAATTGGACCCCAAGAAATGTTGGCCAATTTGTCCTGAGTACGATGATACCCCATATGTGGGTGTAAACCATTGTTTGGGCGCATGGCAGAGCTTGGAAGGGAAGGAGCGCCATTTGACTTTTCAATGCAAAATTGACTGGAATTGAGATGGGACGCCATGTTGCGTTTGGAGAGCCCCTGATGTGCCTAAACATTGAAACTCCCTACAAGTGACACCATTTTGGAAAGTAGACCCCCTAAGGATCTTATCTAGATGTGTTTTGAGAGCTTTGAACCCCCAAGTGTTTCACTACAGATTATAACGCAGAGCCGTGAAAATAATTTTTTTTTTTTTTCTCAAAAATGATTTTTTAGCACCCAGCTTTGTATTTTTACAAGGGTAACAGAATAAATTGGACCCCAAAATTTGTTTTCCAATTTGTCCTGAGTACGCTGATACCCCATATGTGGGGGGGAACCACTGTTTGGGCGCATGACAGAGCTCGGAAGGGAAGGAGCGCCATTTGGAATGCAGACTTAAATGGATTGGTCAGCAGCCGTCACGTTGCATTTGCAGAGCCCCTGATGTACCCAAACAGTACAAACCCCCCACAAGTGACCCCATATTGGAAACTAGACCTCCCAAGGAACTTATCTAGATGTGTTTTGAGAACTTTGAACCCCCAAGTGTTTCACTAAAGTTTATAGCGCAAAGCCGTGAAAATAAAAATTCTTTTTTTTTTTTCACAAAAATGATTTTTTAGCCCCCAGTTTTGTATTTTTACAAGGGTAACAGGATAAATTAGACCCCAAAAGTTGTTGTCCAATTTGTCCTGAGTACGCTGATACCCCATATGTGGGGGGGAACCACTGTTTGGGTGCATGACAGAGCTCGGAAGGGAAGGAGCGCCATTTGGAATGCAGCCTTAAATGGATTGGTCTGCAGGCGTCACGTTGCATTTGCAGAGCCCCTGATGTACCCAAACAGTACAAACCCCCCACAAGTGACCCCATATTGGAAACTAGACCTCCCAAGGAACTTATCTAGATGTGTTGTGAGAACTTTGAACCCCCAAGTGTTTCACTACAGTTTATAACGCAGAGCCGTGAAAATAAAACATCTTTTTTTTCCCACAAAAATGATTTTTAGCCCCCCAAATTTTTATTTTCCTAAGGATAACAAGAGAACTTGGACCCCAGAAGTTGTTGTTCAATTTGTCCCGAGTACGCTGATAACACATATGTTGGGGTAAACCCCTTTTTGGGCGCACGGGAGAGCTCGGAAGGGAAGGAGCACTGTTTTACTTTTTCAACGCAGAATTGGCTGGAATTGAGATTGGACGCCATGTCGCGCTTGGAGAGCCCCTGATGTGCCTGGACAGTGGAAACTCCCCAATTCTACCTGAAACCCTAACCCAAACACACCCCTAACCCTAATCCCAACGGTAACCCTAACCACACCCCTAGCCCTGACACACCCATAATTCTAATCCCAACCCTAATCCAAACGTAAATGTAATCCAAACCCTAACCCTAACTTTACCTCCAACCCTAGCCCTAACCCTAACCCTACCCCTCACCCTAACCCTAAACGTGACTGAAATACGTGTCACTAAAATACGTGTCACTAAAATACGTGGCACTGAAATACGTGGCACTGAAATACGTGGCACTGAAATACGTGGCACTGAAATACGTGATACGTGGCACTTAAATACGTGGCACTGAAACACGTGGCACTGAAATACGTGATACGTGGCACTGAAATACGTGGCACTGAAATACGTGGCACTGAAATACGTGGCACTGAAATACGTGGCACTTAAATACGTGGCACTTAAATACGTGGCACTGAAATACGTGGCACTGAAATATGTGATACGTGGCACTTAAATACGTGGCACTGAAACACGTGGCACTGAAACACGTGGCACTGAAATACGTGGCCCTGAAATACGTGGCACTGAAATACGTGGCACTGAAATATGTGGCACTGAAATACGTGGCACTGAAATACGTGGCACTGAAACACGTGGCACTGAAACACGTGGCCCTGAAATACGTGGCACTGAAATACGTGGCACTGAAATATGTGGCACTGAAATACGTGGCACTGAAATACGTGGCACTGAAACACGTGGCACTGAAATACGTGGCACTGAAATACGTGGCACTGAAATATGTGGCACTGAAATACGTGGCACTTAAATACGTGGCACTGAAATATGTGATACGTGGCACTGAAATACGTGGCACTGAAATACGTGGCACTATGACTGTCAGAAAATGTTCATTAAACGGTTAGGGGTGAGGTTAGGGGTAGAGTTAGGGTTAGGGTTTGGATCCCTTTATCACCTTGATGGTGGTGGGTGGCTTTTCAGTGTGTTTTCTGTTTTTTTTCGATAAAAATGCATGCGTTTTTAACGCAAACAAACGCATGTGCTTAAAAACGCAAGAAAATACTGCAGGTTGTATTTCTGAAAATGAACGCATGCAGAAAAAAACCGCATGCGTTTGAAAACGCGACCAAACGCGTACAAAAAAACCGCATGCATTTTCAATGTCAAATATAGGGAAAAAACGCATGCGTTTTTTTGTGCAAAAAACGCTGCAGACAAAAACGCAAGTGTGAAACCAGCGACGCTTTTTATAGCAAAAAAGTTTTTGCGTCTCCACATTTTGAGACCTATAATTTTTCCACATTTTGCTCCACAGAGTCATGTGAGGTCTTGTTTTTTGCGGGACGAGTTGACGTTTTTATTGGTAACATTTTCGGACACGTGACCATTTTTGATCGCTTTTTATTCCGATTTTTGTGAGGCAGAATGACCAAAAACCTGCTATTCATGAATTTCTTTTGGGAGAGGCGTTTATACCGTTCCGCGTTTGGTAAAATTGAGAAAGCAGTTTTATTCGTCGGGTCAGTACGATTACAGCGATATCTCATTTATATCATTTTTTTATGTTTTGGCGCTTTTATACGATAAAAACTAAAATATAGAAAAAATAATTATTTTGGCATCGCTTTATTCTGAGGACTATAACTTTTTTATTTTTTTGCTGATGATGCTGTATGGCGGCTTTTTTTTTGCGGGACAAGATGACGTTTTCAGCGGTACCATGGATATTTATATCAGTCTTTTTGATCGTGTGTTATTCCACTTTTTGTTCGGCGGTATGGTAATAAAGCGTTGTTTTTTGCCTCGTTTTTTTTTTTTTTTTTCTTACGGTGTTTACTGAAGGGGTTAACTAGTGGGGCAGTTTTATAGGTTGGGTCGTTACGGACGCGGCGATACTAAATATGTGTACTTTTATTGTTTTGTTTTTTTTATTTAGATAAAGAAATGTATTTATGGGAATAATATATTTTTTTTATTATTATTTATTTAGGAATTTTTTTTTTATTTTTTTTTACACATGTGGAAAATTTTTTTTTTTACTTTTTTACTTTGTCCCAGGGGGGGACATCACAGATCATTGATCTGGCAATGTGCACAGCACTCTGCCAGATCGACGATCTGCTGTGCAGGGCTGCAGGCTTTCCAAGTGTCTGCTCTGAGCAGACACTCGGTAAGCCACCTCCCTCCCTGCAGGACCCGGATGCCGCGGCCATCTTGGATCCGGGACCTGCGGCGAGGAGGGAGGTAGGAGACCCTCAGAGCAACGCGATCACATCGCGTTGCTCCGGGGGTCTCAGGGAAGCCCGCAGGGAGCCCCCTCCCTGCGCGATGCTTCCCTATACCGCCGGTACACTGCGATCATGTTTGATCGCGGTGTGCCGGGGGTTAATGTGCCGGGGGCGGTCCGTGACCGCTCCTGGCACATAGTGCCGGATGTCAGCTGCGATATGCAGCTGACACCCGGCCGCGATCGGCCGCGCTCCCCCCGTGAGCGCCGCTGATCGATGATGACGTACTATCCCGTCGGCGGTCATACGGGCCCACCCCACCTCGACGGGATAGTACGTCAAATGTCGGGAAGGGGTTAAAGACCATTTACACTCAACAATTATCATGAACACTCGTTCACAATAATCGTGCAGTCTAAACAGACTGCCTTACACTCTACAAATGAGCAATATAGTCGTTCATTGGGTGAAATGATCTTTTGGTTTGAACTAATTATCATAGTTCTTGGCAGCACATCATTGTGTGTAAACAGAACCTTGTGTTTTCGAGAAGTGTGGTCTGCATGTTAAAACGACATATATTATTAAAAACTTGTACTTATTTACTGGTTGGTGGTCGCTTAAATCAAGTAATGTAAAGGTACCTTCACACGAAACGACATCGCTAGCGATCCGTGACGTTGCAGCGTCCTCGCTAGCGATATCGTTTCGTTTGACACGCAGCAGCGATCAGGATCCTGCTGTGATGTCGCTGGTCGCTGAATAAAGTCCAGAACTTTATTTGGTCGTCCGATCGCTGTGTATCGTTGTGTTTGAAAGCAAAAGCAACGATACCAGCGATGTTTTACACTGGTAACCAGGGTAAACATCGGGTTACCAAGCGCAGGGCCGCGCTTAGTAACCCGATGTTTACCCTGGTTACCAGCGTAAAAGTAAAAAAAACAAACAGTACATGCTCACCTGCGCGTCCCCCAGCGTCTGCTTCCTGACACTTACTGAGCGCCGGCCCGAAAGTGAAAGTGAAAGCACAGCGGTGACGTCACCGCTGTGCTGTTAGGGCCGGAGCTCAGTCAGTGTCAGGAAGCAGACGCTGGGGACGCGCAGGTGAGCATGTACTGTTTGTTTTTTTTACTTTTACGCTGGTAACCAGGGTAAACATCGGGTTACTAAGCGCGGCCCTGCGCTTAGCAACCCGATGTTTACCCTGGTTACCCGGGGACCTCGGCATCGTTGGTCGCTGGAGAGCGGTCTGTGTGACAGCTCTCCAGCGATCAAACAGCGACGCTGCAGCGATCGGCATTGTTGTCGCTATCGCTGCAGCGTCGCTTCGTGTGAAGGTACCTTAAATCCACCTTTAGGATCCATTCACACTTTGCAGTGTTCAGCGTTATCTGACCTTTGATCTGGACACTGCTTGCCAGTTGTCCATTGTTTAATTCCTGTTTACAGAAGCCAACCTGGCTTCATGTGTGCACTGAACTATCTGACATAGATCTTTCCATGTGCATAACCTGCCATTGTCCTTTGCAGCACATGTCCTATTTGCATAAATTGATGTGCTGCCAAGATAGATTATCTTTTGTGCAAACCAAAAGATCTTTTCACTCGACAAGTAAAAAAATGTTTTGCTGATTTGAAGAGTGATCCGCAACTTTTTTAAGACTGCTTGATTATTGTGAAGTGATAGATTATCTTTTGTACAAACCAAAAGATCTTTTCAATTGACAAATATTATACATCTTGCTCGTTTGTAGGGTGATCTACAGTCTGTTTATAACTGCTTGATTATTGTGAAGCAAGTGTTCCAAAGATCGTTCGCTCACAATAGGCTTGTATTCTAAGTGGACCTTAGTGGAGTTGTCTGGCCTTAGGCTACAAGTCTGCAACCACTCTATGTCACGGCAGACTTGTGAATTCTCCCATCATGCACATTTCATATTCTCTGGTGCCGGGGGAGGGCAGTCATGTTACCGCAAGTATGTGGTTTGCATACTTCCTGCCACATTCCAACTAGACATGTCTGATCTCAATCAATGCACTTGCATTGAGCGGGCCGTTCCCATCTAGTCGGCATGGTACCGCATGTATGCAAATCATATACCAGCAGTCACACACCAACACAAGAAAATACTCGCAGCATGCAGTGCACATTATATGAGGATTCATCATTCTGCAGTCACATAGAATGACTGTATACTTGTAGCTTAACGATGGACAACCCATAAAAAAGGTGGGTTTACTGTCATTACCCAACAGGGGTCGGTCAAGTGGATGGCACAACAAACACACAACGGGATGGAAAAAGGGAGAGGAAGGCCCAAACAATAGGGAATGAGGGATGGCGCACCTTCTAAACAACAACCTGTGCCTATGCTCTCCTAACGCCCCATGCGGGTCCTTCTCCCCGCCGCCGTCACGTGCCTACTCCCTAGCTGTCACCTCGCTATACCATGGCTAGTGCACTGGCCGGCAAGGATGCAAGCCTCACCACTGCAGATAATATCACCACAGGGGGTAGAAACAAGCACAAGGCAGACAAGGAAAGGAACAACGAAAAACTTAGCTCAAGCTTCTGCTGCAAGCTCCACACAGCAGAGGATACGAAACCAGGACCTCAAGCAGCTGATACTCTGATGGCACCATAGTGCTCCTAAATCCTAGGTTGGTCTCCAGCGAAAAACTTTTACCAACAGTCAGCTGATGCGTCATGTGACTATGTAAAGGATGGTCTGAGTGATCACCACTCACATCAGCTGAGTAACAACACAGCAGCTGCCAGCAAGGAAACTGGCATTAATCCTTCCTGGCCCATAAGTAAAACCACGTTAAAATTAAGCAGAACCAGAGCTGTCACGACTCCAAAAATGAGTTGTGACTTGTGACATTTACATTATCCAATTTACATTACCCAATTTTTTGTAGCATTGGTTGATCGCCTCTTGGTAAATATTTACTGATCGGCAGTCATTTAATAGCTCGTTTACACAGGGACACAATGCTCAGTGTTTAGCACTGTTGCTTTGCAGCGCTGGGGTCCTGGGTTCAAATCACACCAAAGACAACATCTGCAAGGAGTTTTTATGTTCTCCCCATGTTTCCGTGGGTTTCCTCCGGATTCTCTGGTCTCCTCCCACAGTCCAAAGGTGACATACTGATAGGGAATTTAGATTGTGAGCCCCATTGGGGACAGTGATAATGATTTCTGTAGAGTGCTAAGGAAATCCATGGCGCTATATACTTGAGTAAAATAATCCCCAATCCCCACAGTTTTAAGCGTGCACTAAAAACTCATTTGTTCAGATTGGCCTACCGCCTCAACGCATTAACCTAATTATCCCTGTGTGGCCTATTAATAAAAAACAACAACATAATCACGTTCCTCCATCATGTTCTCATACACTTTATGCAGTTAATAGCCTCTGTGTCTGTACTGTTACATACTTAGGCAGTTAACTGGTTCATGCAGCTTTACATGAACACCCGAGCCTTACACTATGGCTGGTCCAAATAACTAAAGCAATTGTTACCATCCACCTCTTGTGTCTCCCCTTTTCCTCATAGATTGTAAGCTTGCGAGCAGCAGGGCCCTCTTTCCTCCTGGTATCTGTTTTGAACTGTGATTTCTGTTATGCTGTAATGTCTGTTGTCTGTATAAGTCCCCTCTATAAGTTGTAAAGCGCTGCGGAATATGTTGGCGCTATATAAATAAAATTATTATTATTATTATTATTATTATTATAAAATAAATACCGTAATGAGTAAAATTCAGATGCACACTGAACAATCATTCATTTTGCATAGGCTGCCATTGTTCTCGGCATTGTTCTGTTTACACAAGACGAGGATGCTGAGAATGATTATCTTTTGTGCAAAGCAAATTGAAAGAAGAGCTATGATTTATTAACGCTTCCTATATTTCCTACTTAAGTCCTTAGAGATTGTCAGACAATGGTGCTCAAATGAGCAGTTTCTCAACTAAAATAGATACTAATAGCAGTCCAGTGATACTTGGTTATATAGGACTGTGTCAGGCCATGTCATTATGTAATTACAGCAACAAAGGAAAAGATGTTCCAGCTCCATAAAACAATGATTCTTTATTGATTCTTTAAAATCCTTCCAATTCAATGGATCCTTGCGTACATGCGAATGCTTAGGTACAGAGAAATATGCGACGCGTTTCGATCGAGTCCGATCTTAATCAATGCATAATTCTATGTGAGACACCTCACTGCTTTTGTAACATTCCCGGACCAATACTGAAAGCAGTTCAAGTCACCTGACTAGCACTGCAGGTCCTGAGCGGAAACTCTTCCCCTCACATATATACATAGCATTTTTTTAAATGAACAAAACTACAAAATTAATTACATAAATTACAAAAATTAAAATATAAACATACATTGCAATTGATAAATGTTCTAACAATAGGCTGTGGTTTCATTAACCGCAAACAATTTTTTTCATTATTGTTTATTTGCATTATGTAATTAGCTCATTATTGGCTTCATTGTCAAATTAGTGTAATGTTATTTTATACATTTAATTGAAGATAGAGTTCAAATGAGTATCAAATTGATTTCCCCATGACATTGACTCTACAAGTCGCTGATGTTTGTCATTTCCCTTTCATAATCCTTGAAATGCATCGGCCACGAGCAGCAAACATTGCGCAGGAGTACGGCTACACTACTAGTGTCTACTGATGATGAATAATCCGCGCTGTGTAGTTCATGATGTGGTCACATTATTGCTGCATAGTCATTTACAAACCACAGCAGAACTCTCCCAAGTCAGATTTCATCCCCAGAGTGGATTCGAAGCACGTCGCGCTCTCAGACACTTCTTTTTAGAGTCTCCAACTTGAAGAGATTGCTGCTGAATAAATGGAGCGTTGTTCCTTGTAAACAGACTAGAGAACAACTTCTGTGCAATATGCTCGTCTGCAAGAAGCATAAACATGTAAAAGTGAAGAATGCTGGTGTCAGGACTCAGGAATGATTACATAGGGAGCCACTCAGCCCTGCAATCTCCTCAGCCTGGGGGGTCGGATTAAAAGGGAAGATATTTATTGCTGTTGGTTTCATTTAAATCACTTTTATAAGATAGAAGGGGTGGGGAATAAACTAGTAGGTAAAATATATATCACATTTTAAAACTGATATATCACCAGATTTCACAGTACAAACTGAATAAATTAATGAATAGCTCTCTTAAACCTGATGATGCTGGCATATTTGCTGTGAAAATCCATGTCAGAATGGTTATATAATCCTTTAAGAAAGGATATCTCCATCTCCTACCACCCAGCCAGATTGATAGCTCTCAGTGTCCCTCCTCCCTGCTGCTGCTGAGATTTCACAAGTACAAGCTGCATTTATCAGCCAGTATGGGTGAGCAGAGACTGAATACACTTGGACTCATGAGCGCTTTCTTTCTATTTCTTTTACCTCATAAAATGCTCCTTTATTATCAGGATTATACAGCCATACAGACATGGAGAACAGATCTATGTAATAATGTACAGTATGTAGTTGTACTGTGAAACTGGTTTCAGACAAACTTTAAATGACACCTGTCATAAAACTCCCTGTTATTAAACTGGTGTCAGCACGTTATGTGCCTAATTAGGATCCTAACTAATGATGAGCGAATATACTCATTGCTGGGGTTTTCCCGAGCACACTCAGGCGACCTCCGAGTATTTATGACTGCTCGGAGATTTAGTTTTCATCGAGGCAGCTGAATGATTTACAGCTACTACCCAGCCTGAGTACATGTGGGGGTTGCCTGGTTGCTAGGGAATCCCCACATGTAATCAAGCAGGCTAGTAGCTGTAAATCATTCAGCTGCCGCAATGAAAAATAAATCTCTGAGCAGTCATAAATACTCGGAGGTTACCCGAGCAACGAGTACACTTACTTATCACTAATCCTAACGATCTGTCTATGAGACCCTGCAGCCATCATACATAGTGATGAGTGAGTATACTCGTTGCTCGGGTTTTCCCAAGCACGCTCGGGTGGTCTCCGAGTATTTGTTAGTGTTCGGAGATTTCTTTTCCTTGCCGCAGCTAGATGATTTGCAACTACTAGACAGCTTGATTACATGTGGGGATTCCGTAGCAACCATGCAACCCCCACATGTAGTTAGGCTGGCTAGTAGCTGTAAATCATGCAGCTGAATCAACAAAAACTAAATCTCCGAGCACTAACAAATACTCGGAGATCAGCCGAGCGTGCTGGGGAAAACCTGAGCAACGAGTATATTCGCTCATCATCACTAATCATACCTCTAGGTTATGTTCACACTTTGCGTTTTTGCTGTTTGTTTTGGTGGATTTTTAGGCAAATTAAAAGCTGCTTTCTACAGCACCAGAAAATCCTACGAGATTTCAGAACTGTCATGTACATGCTTGTTTTTTTTCCTTACTGAATTTTAAAACTACTGCCAATTCACCGTAGAAAGCAATGAGAAAGTGCAAAGACGATGCAAAAAAACGCAACCATGCATTCTTGCTGTGTTTTTGGTGAATAAAACTAACTTTATCAAAGATGTACTGTAGATAAATGACACATATAATCCATGCCAGAAAAACACAGCAAAACGGCACAAAAAAGCAGCAAAACCTGCTTTTTGTAAGCAGCTTCATTACAGCCAAAAGAGCAGATTTTGACTGCAGAAAAAAAGCTGCAAATATGCAATGTGTGAATATAGCCTAAAAATGATTTCAGATATTGCTCTCCCTGTATGGTAATCAGCACTGAGCGGTCGGTTGGGTGGTTATGGACCAACCTCCGTGCCTGCTGTCAGCTCACTAACCTGACAACTCTGCCTCATTTTGATGCCATATTACCTGCTCAAAAAAATAAAGGGAACACTTACACAATAGAATATAACTTCAAGTAAATCAAACTTCTGTGAAATCAAACTGTCCACTTAGGAAGCAACACTGATTGACAATCAATTTCACATCCTGTTGTGCAAATGGAATAGACAACAGATGGAAATTATTGCAAATTATCAAGACACCCTCAATAAAGGAGTGGTTCTGCAGGTGGGGACCACAGACCACATCTCAGTACCAATGCTTTCTGACTGATGTTTTGGTCCGTTTTGAATGCTGGTTGTGCTTTCACACTCGTGATTGCATGAGACGGACTCTACAACCCACACAAGTGGCTGAGGTCGTGATCATTCCAAATCCAGACCTCCGTAGGATATTAGTTGTGATTTACTTTGATCATTTTTATGTTTTATTGTTCTAAACACATTCCACTATGTAATGAATAAAGATTTACAACTGGGATATTTCATTCAGTGATATCTAGGATGTGGGATTTTAGTGTTCCCTTTATTTTTTTGAGCAGTTTATATATACACAGCTCTGGCAAAAAATTAAGAGACCACTGCAAAATTATCAGTTTGTCTGATGTTTCTCTTTATAAGTATATTTTAAGTAGTATACACAACCCCTGGCAAAAATTATGTAATTGGAGCGCCCCCAAACGCAGGGCCGCGGGGTACTCGGTACCGGGCCTCTCTGTCTCAGTTCTGGGATCGTCACGGTGGCTAGACCCGGTCCGTGACCCTGCTAAGGGCGTCAAATGAAAGTTGTAGGTGGTGGTGCGTGGTGCAGATCGCAACGAATAACGAGGACACAGGGTTGCAGTCTCTTTACCTCTTTACTGAAGGCTTCAGGGTCCGCAATCCAGAATACTGTTAACAGGGCTGTCTGAGACCGGCCGGTCCGAAGGCACCTGCAGAGTTCCCTTTGCAGGTGGAAATAAGTGTCTACCTTCTAGCGCCTGTGTGTTGTAGTACTTCCCTGCTGAGCACCACGGGATAGTCCTCAAAACCGTCGTGTATATTTCTGGTCTTTCTCTCTCTCTCTCTGTCCCCCAGATGATATGGATGGGACGCACCCGTATGACGGGGTAGGCCTGGAGTTATTTTATAGGGACCCTAGGGACGCCCCTCTCCCACAGTTTGCCTCCGTTGTCTTCGTTAGGTGTAAAGATGAGACAGCCAACCTTATGGTTAACTGCCCAGCCGTAGTCTAAAGTAATGCGTGGAGTCTCTTACTTTCTCGGCGTTCCGGCCACCGGCTACGCGCCTCAGAAGGATGTTGCTGATCGTGGGGCACGACTCCTTCTGGTATTGTCTCCTTTTTGCTGTATTTCCTTTCCTCACTCTTCCACAATAAACCTCGCTTCTTGTCCTTTCTTAGGAGTCTGCCGCTATAAGGCACAGGCACAACTCCGTAACGATCTTGTCTCTTTCTAGGACTCTGCCAGGATCCCACCCCTGACAGGTCCTCTCTCTAGCTCTTCCCAGCTACGTTCTTCCTGACTTCCTGTCCAACCCCCATTTTTACCACAGCATGAGGAGTGGCCTACTAGATAGAACCACTCCCCCTGGTGGCCGGAGTGTGAGGTGCAGTGTGTGTGTTACCTGGTCAGGTGAACTCCTTTAGTGCAATCAGACGTAACATCACTCCCCTTAGTGGCAGAGCGACGTCACTGCAACGACCAGGACTCTGGGGCGCTGCATAATCACCGGCCTTGGAGGATGTTCATTCAGTTGTTTAATTTTGTATAAAAAAAAAGCAAATCACAGACATGGCACAAAACTAAAGTCATTTCAAATGGCAACTTTCTGGCTTTGAGAAACAGTAAAAGAAATAAAAAAACAAAAATTGTGGTAGTCGTAATGGTTACTTTTTTTAAACAAGCATAGGGTACAAATTTGTGGAGTCACTCAATTATGAGGGAAGAAATTATGGAATTCTGAAAAACAAACAAACAAAACTCCAACACAGCACTAGTATTTTGTTGCTCCACCTCTGGCTTTTATAACAGCTTGCAGTCTCTGAGGCATGGACTTAATGAGTGTCAAACAATACTCTTCATCAATCTGGCTCCTACTTTCTCTGATTGCTGTTGCCAGATCAGCTTTGCAGGTTGGAGCCTTGTCATGGACCACTTTCTTCAACTTCCACCAAAGATTTTCGATTGAGATCCGGACTATTTGTAGGCCATGACATTGAGCTTGTGTGTCTTTTTTCAAGGAATGTTTTCACAGTTTTTGCTCTATGGCAGGATGCATGATAACACAAGCCCCACTATTGACGGTAAATAAAAACAAGGACACAAGATATAAGTTTTGGAATAAATATTTTCTTGGCCGTGACGTTTATTTTTTGAGTAACATGAATAATAATTTAAATAAATTATAACCAAATAAATCTTTATAAAAATTTTCCCATACTTGAATACCAACTGACCATGAACTGTCCAAATCCACCCGAATCCGGGCGATTTTCCCACAAAATTAAACGACACGGCAAGAGGATTAACAGTCGAAAAAGCGGGAGGGCGGGTGGGATCTTCAAATCTTCTTGTGGTCGACTGATGACAGGACCCAGGAAACAGCTGGTTATATAGACAAATTTCTTCCCTCACAAAACTTGTTAGCCAATCAGGATGCCGCAAAATTGCGGGAAGAACACAGAAAATGAACCTGTAAAAACTGGTTAGAACCTGCTCGTGCCTCGCACAGCTGACTGAGAGAAAACATATTAACCCTTTATTGTTTACCACCTTAAAAACACCATTACCTTTATAAAACTGGGGTTGTATCAAACCATCAAATATAAAAGTTGGGGGCTGTGTTCTCATGCGACCCCCCTAAGATAAACTCAGGGGAGGGCGTTCATTATCATCTTGAAAAATTATTTAATCATCCCCAAACATCCTTTCAATTGATGGGATAAGAAAAGTGTCCAAAATATCAACATAGACTTGTGCATTTATTGAAGATGTAATGACAGCCATCTCCCCAGTGCCTTTACCTGACATGCAGCACCATATCATCAATGACTGTGGAAATTTGCATGTTCTCTTCAGGCAGTCATCTTTATAAGTCTCATTAGAACGGCACCAAACAAAAGTTCCAGCATCATCACCTTGCCCAATGCAGATTCGTGATTCATCACTGAATATGACTTTCATCCAGTCATCCACAGTCCACGATTGCTTTTCCTTAGCCCATTGTAACCTTGTTTTTTTCTGTTCAGGTGTTAATGATGGCTTTCGTTTAGCTTTTCTTTATATAAATCCCATTTCCGTTAGGCGGTTTCTTACAGTTCTGTCACAGACGTTGACTCCAGTTTCCAACCATTCGTTCCTCATTTGTTTTGTTGTGCATTTCCTGTTTTGGAGACATATTGCTTTAAGTTTCCGGTTTTGATGCTTTGAAGTCTTCCTTGGTCTACCAGTATGTTTACCTTTAACAACTTTCCCATGTTGTTTGTATTTGATCCAGATTTTAGACACAGCTGACTGTGAACAACCAACATCTTTTATAACATTGCGTGATGATTTACCCTCATTTAAGAGTTTGACAATCTTCTCCTTTGTTTCAATTGACATCTCTCATGTTGGCCATGATTAATGTCAGTCCACTTGGTGCAACAGCTCTCCAAGGTGTGATCACTCCTTTTTAGATGCAGACTAATGAGCAGATATAATTTGATGCAGGTGTTAGTTTTGGGAATTAAAATTTACAGGGTGATTCCATCATTTTTTCCCCTCATAATTGAGTGACTCCATAATGTTTACCCTATGCTTGGTTAAAAAAAAGTAACCATTACTGACTACCACATTTTTGTTCTGGATTTCTTTTAGTGTTTCTTAAAGCCAGAAAGTTGCCATTTGAAATGACTTTAGTTTTGTGCCATGTCTGTGATCTGCTTTTTTTCTACAAAATTAAACAACTGAATGAACAATGAGTAAAATTGTTGCCACCTTTCCAAATTTGTGGGTGAACAACTTTCAGGCATGTGATGCTCATTCAAATTCACCTGTGATGAGTAACTGGTGTGGGCAATATGAAACTCACACTTAAAACCAGATAAAAAGGGGAAAAGTTGACTCAATCTTTGCATTGTGTGTATGGGTGTGCCACACTAAGCATGGAGAACAGAAAGAGGAAAGGAGAACTCTCTGAGAACTGGAGGACCAAAATTGTTGAACAATATCAACATCCTCAAGGTAACAAATTCATCTCCAGAGATCTTGGTGTTCCTTTGTCCAAGGTGCGCAACATAATCAAGAAGTTTAAAACCCATGGCATTGTAGGATAAGGAGGTGGCAGGAACCCTCACATGCTTCCTCTCCTATGAATGTTAGGCTTCTTTCACACTAGCGTCGGCATGGGGCCGTCGCTATGCGACGTGCCGACGCGCGTTGTGAAAGTAATGCCCGACGTGGGCAGCAAAAGCAGTCTTACGATGCTTCCGCTGCCCCATTGTAATGTCCGGGGAGGAGGGGGTGGAGTTTCGGCTGCGCATGCGCAGTCGAAGATGGCCGACACGACGCACAAAAAAAGTTACATGTAACTTTTTTGTGTCGACGGTCCGCCAAAACACGACGCAACCGTCGCACGACGGTTGCGACGTGTGGCACTCCGTCGCAATGCGTCGCTATGTATGAGTCTATGGAGAAAAAACGCATCCTGCGGGCAACTTTGCAGGATGCGTTTTTTCTACATAACGACGCATTGCGACGTGCGTCGAACGACGCTAATGTAAAAGAGGCCTTATTCACGTGACTACGTGCGGCACCTCATTGTTTATTATTGTTAAATGTAATATTTATGTACTGTAATGTGTATTTCTTTGATAAGTGTTGGGCTAGGATAGGATAGGAGAGGCACTTCCTGTATAGGCAGCAGAGCCTGGGCAGCCTTGCCCAGGGCAAGGTGCATGCAGCAGGGAGAGCAGACAGTTGGCTGGCTGTGGGGATACAGCTGCTATGGCAGGAAGGGGGCCTAGGCTGAGGATCGTGCAGGCGGGCACCAGCTTAGGAAGGACCGTCCCAAGAAGGATCCGGGGTCTACGACCAGGGCAGGAGTAGCTGAGATGGCTTTCCTGGCACCTTTCCCTATTGGAACGGGTCAAGGGGATGGCAGGGAGCTGGTGACACTGAAGGCACGGATGAGACAGAGATTGTCTAGAGATAAGGCAGGGATTGCTGGAAGAAGAGAAACAGAACTGACAGAAAGGATAGAGGCTGCCCGGATGGTAGTGAAAGCTCAGAAAATGTCCCTTTGTGAAACCTGTTCTGCAAGTGTGATGGATGCCCTGCTGTTTAGTAAAATTCAACTTTCACAAAGAACTGTGTCTCTTGAGATGTTTTGTGGAGCTCGGAAATTCGGAGCCAAGGTGACAGAACTTGAAAGGACTCTGACAGTTAATGTAAGTGTGCTGCTGTGCACGCTGAACATGCAGCCGAAGGGACACTGTATTTTATCTGTGGGGTGCCAGGGTGTGGGAACAGAACAGCTAGTTGCCACGACTAGCACCCTGGCCGTCTTACGGTAGCTAATCTCCACGCATGTTGACAGCAGGGAAAAATTGAGTAAAGGTTGCAACGCAGGATAGTCTGGGTGGTGGATAAGCAGCCCCAATCAAGTTCCAAAGAAATTCAAGCTGTTCTGCAGGCTCAGGATGCATCAGTGTCAGCGTGAACTAAACGTCAACATTGGAAGTAAAATAAACACTATGGCAGAAGACCCAGCAGGAAACCACTGTTGACACAGAGAAATATAAAAGCTATACTGCAGTTTTCCAAAATGTACATGAGTAAGCCAAAATCTTTCCAGGAAAGCATCTTGTGGACTGATGAGACCAAGATAGAGCTTGTTGATAATGCACATCATTCTACTGTTTACCAAGAACAGAATAAGGCCTATAGAGAATAGAACACAGTGCCTGCAGTAAAATATGGTGGAGGTTCAAAGATGTTTTGGGGTTGTTTTGCTGCCTTTGACACCGAGTGCCTTGACTGTGTGCAAGGCATCATAAAAGCTGAAGATTACCAAGGATTTTAGCTTGCAATGTAGTGCCCAGTGTCGTAAAGGTGGGTGTGTGTGTTCTAGGTCATGGGTCTTCCAGCAGATCCATGACCCCAAACATACTTCAAGAAGCACCCAGAAATTGATGGAAACAAAGCGCTGGAAAGTTCTGAAGTGGCAAGCAAGGAGTCAGGATCTAAATCCCATTGAACACCTGTGCGGAGATCTTGAAATTGCTGGTGGGAGAAGGTTGCACACCCTTTGGAATAAATAGCTGCAATCAATCGCTTCCTATAACCATCAACAAGCTTCTCACACCTCTCAACTGGAATTTTGGACCACAGACTTTCCCATTACTGAGATAGGAAATGGCAGTTGCTATGGATACAATTTTAGGGCGATGGGAGTAGGCAGAGACAGCTCCTCCTCCTATCTAGATAGAATCTCATCAGCACCAGCTGCCATCTACTATCTCAGTAATGGGAAAGTCTGTCTTCACTGAATAGAGGTTTTACTTCAGAATTGAGAATGTTGATAATGACTGATGAATTCTGACAGAGAAAGAAGCAGATTTCTTTGATAGGATATATTACAGAGTTGCTTATGTTCATGTGTACTATTAATTTATGAAATAAAAATTAAAACGACTGTTACTCTTTAAGTGATTGAACTCCCTATTATATATAAAAGAATAAAGGATAGGTCATGTTGCAATAACACATGTAAATTAATATAGTCCCTACAATACCTATACAACACCCCCATAAAGTACATGACAGTTCTTTATACTGCTCATATAAAAGCATTTTACAGCTAGAGCCATGACAAAGGTTTGGGATCTCTAGAGCACCACTTGTGGTGGTGAGTCGGTGCTCTCATCATTACAGGCCCCGTGTATGAACACAAAGTTTGAGATCTGTAGTGCGCCACTTGTTGTGGTGAGTCGGTGCTCTCATCATTATAGGCCGTGAGTATGAACACAAAGTTTGAGAACTGTAGTGCGCCACTTGTTGTGGTGAGTCGGTGCTCTCATCATTACAGGCCCCGTGTATGAACACAAAGTTTGAGAACTGTAGTGCGCCGCTTGTGGTGGTGAGTCGTGCTCTCATCATTACAGGCCCTGTGTATGAACACAAAGTTTGAGATCTGTAGGGCGCCACTTGTTGTGGTGAGTCGGTGCTCTCATCATTATAGGCCGTGAGTATGAACACAAAGTTTGAGAACTGTAGTGCACCACTTGTTGTGGTGAGTCGGTGCTCTCATCATTATAGGCCGTGAGTATGAACACAAAGTTTGAGAACTGTAGTGCGCCACTTGTTGTGGTGAGTCGGTGCTCTCATCATTACAGGCCCCGTGTATGAACACAAAGTTTGAGAACTGTAGTGCGCCACTTGTGGTGGTGAGTCGTGCTCTCATCATTACAGGCCCTGTGTATGAACACAAAGTTTGAGATCTGTAGGGCGCCACTTGTTGTGGTGAGTCGGTGCTCTCATCATTATAGGCCGTGAGTATGAACACAAAGTTTGAGAACTGTAGTGCGCCACTTGTTGTGGTGAGTCGGTGCTCTCATCATTACAGGCCCCGTGTATGAACACAAAGTTTGAGATCTGTAGGGCGCCACTTGTTGTGGTGAGTCGGTGCTCTCATCATTATAGGCCGTGAGTATGAACACAAAGTTTGAGAACTGTAGTGCGCCACTTGTTGTGGTGAGTCGGTGCTCTCATCATTACAGGCCCCGTGTATGAACACAAAGTTTGAGAACTGTAGTGCGCCACTTGTGGTGGTGAGTCGTGCTCTCATCATTACAGGCCCTGTGTATGAACACAAAGTTTGAGATCTGTAGTGCGCCACTTGTTGTGGTGAGTCGTGCTCTCATCATTACAGGCCCTGTGTATGAACACAAAGTTTGAGATCTGTAGTGTGCCACTTGTTGTGGTGAGTTTGTGCTCTCAGCATTATAGGCCCTGTGTATGAACACAAAGTTTGAGATCTGTAGTGCGCCACTTGTTGTGGTGAGTCGGTGCTCTCATCATTATAGGCCGTGAGTATGAACACAAAGTTTGAGATCTGTAGTGTGCCACTTGTGGTGGTGAGTCGGTGCTCTCCTTATTACAGACCCTGGGTATGAACACAATGCTTCCAAGAACCTGAGATACCAAGATTCAGTCTCCTTCCTCTCCGCATCTATGATGTGCTCCCAATAAAGCACTATGAACGTACTGGTTCTAAGTTTTCAGTAGTAGATTACAGTGAACACTACCATGACTTTTTCTTCTACCAGATCTAATAAGATTATATGTGCCTTTAAGTCTAAAATAAATTCAATTCTTTAAATTATCTGTAACCATGGTGACAACCATTGCCTGCTCATGGTTTCCATGACTACAAATGTTACTAAGGAAGATTGATTATTCACTGCAATTCTGATGGTAACATTAAGGGATAGTTCTGAAACTCAGATCACCTGAGTGGCTGATCCGTATCACCCATAGAAATGTCTGTTATTCTCTGGCCTGCACTGGAAACACGACTGGTTCCTATAACATGCACGGTGTGAGTGGTGCATGTCCCGCACTTCACTAAAGACTTGAAAATTGTGCACCTGGTATAGACAGTAGGCTGTCTTCATATGTGTTCCCGATGCCTTTTCTGCTGCAATTTTCCAAAAACACAGTAAATTTGGCATGCTTTTATCATATTTTTGGAAAAAAATTATCCCAAGCGCATCATGTGAACAGGTCTAGTAAATGTTGCATGCGTTTTAAAAATTTGGTGCATGTTTCCTACAATTTAGAAAAACCAAGGGATGATTAGGAAGTAGTGTTGAGCGATACCGTCCGATACTTGAAAGTATCGGAAAGTATCGGCCGATACCGGCAAAGTATCGGATCTAATCCGATACTGATACCCGATACCAATACAAGTCAATGGGACTCATGTATCGGACGGTATTCCTGATGGTTCCCAGGGTCTGAAGGAGAGGAAACTCTCCTTCAGGCCCTGGGAACCATATTAATGTGTAAAAGAAAGAATTAAAATAAAAAATATTGCTATACTCACCTCTCCGACGCAGCCTGGAGCTTACCGAGGGAACCGGCAGCGTTGTTTGCTTAAAATTTGCGCTTTTTCTCCCTTACGTGAAGTCCCGGCTTGTGATTGGTCGCGTGCCGCCCATGTGGCCGCGACGCGACCAATCACAGCAAGCCGTGACGTAATTTTAGGTCCTTCAGGATTTTAAAATTACGTTCCGGCGTTGTGATTGGTCGCGTCGCGGTCACATGGGCGACGCGACCAATCACAAGCCGTGACGTCACGGGAGGCTGGACACGCGCGCATTTTAAAATGCGCGCTTGTCCTGCCTCCCGTGACGTCACGGCTTGTGATTGGTCGCGTCGCCCATGTGACCGCGACGCGACCAATCACAACGCCGGAACGTAATTTTAAAATCCTGAAGGACCTAAAATTACGTCACGGCTTGCTGTGATTGGTCGCGTCGCGGCCACATGGGCAGCACGCGACCAATCACAAGCCGGGACTTCACGTAAGGGAGAAAAAGCGCGAATTTTAAGCAAACAACGCTGCCGGTTCCCTCGGTAAGGTGCAGGCTGCGTCGGAGAGGTGAGTATAGCAATATTTTTTATTTTAATTCTTTATTTTACACATTAATGTTGTTTCGATACTGATACCCGATACCACAAAAATATCGGATCTCGGTATCGGAATTCCGATACAGCAAATATCGGCCGATACCCGATACTTGCGGTATCGGAATGCTCAACACTATTAGGAAGATATTTGTAATATAACTTTATAGGAGTTTTTAAAGTTACCAGTGAAAGTCATCCCTATAAAAGAAAAAAATCCATATTTACCACTGGAATCCAATCCTATTTCCAGTGCTGACTGTTTCCACTGGACCAGAAGAGATGACATCCGGACCACCAGCCTTCTGGTGCTGCAACCAACCAGTGATCTCAACAGTCATCTCTCTCTCACAACCCTCTTCCCCCATCCAAAGGAGGACATTGCAAAGGATTTCCAGGGAAAGCAAAGTGCTGAAACTTTTTTCTGAAAAATTAGGATAAAATTAGAGGCAAACAGTATGGGCTTATATAAGGATGAGTCCTACTGTATATTACACATCTACCGTTTTCCAAACTAGTCTATACTTTAGCATGAGATCTTAGTTACGGTACATTTCCCTTTAAGAAAAAAATATTCTTTAAAGGGGTATTCTCATCTTCAAGATCATAGCCCAAAATGTAGTAGGTGTAATAATAATATTAGCAAATACCTCCAATTGGAAATGTAGTATAGTTCTTCTGATAACCTACGTAGCTCACCCAATATGAAGGGCATGGCAGTAGCTTATGTATCCATGGTTATGACCACTAATGGCTAACTAGCTAACTGTCACTATATGAATGGTGATAACCATGGATGCCTAAGCTATTGCAATGCCCTGCACATGGGGTAAGCGACATAGCGAATCAGAACAAATATACTACAGTTTAAATTGGGGGTATTTACTAATATTATTATTACACCTACTACATATTGGGATAAGATCTTGGATATGGGAATACTCCTTTAAGCTGTACTACTAAATACAAAAATAGCTCTTTGGGTAGGATTAGCAAACTAACTAATGTGTATGAAGGTCTACTGACTCCCCAGATGTCGGTGGAAAGAACGATTGGACATGTTGCATTTCATCATGCTCAATTCTTTGTTGGATTGGGCTTTCAGAGGGTTCTTGTAGCATCTTATTTCATGTTCTCCGTTTAAAAAAATTAAAAATGAAAAAGTATAAGAAAATGTAGAACATTACAAAGTAGACTCAAATACTGTATACTGCTGTTCACTTACTTTCATTTGTGGTGATAGGAACTCACCCTATTAGGGTAAGGCCATATGATGACATGGTTTTGATACAGTCAAAAACCACCGCAAGTACAGTAGCCATAGAAGTAAAAAAGGCATTGCCTAAACTGTGCAAAACAGGATTTTAGTTTCCATTTTAACATCCCTGTGTATTTGGCTGCAAGTTACTTTTTGTTCTTGCAGTCTTGTGGTTTAGTGAATCTGTGGCTGTGCTCATCTGAACCTATATAATTGGGGTGTATATATAATTTTGCTTAATATTTAACACCATATGTTTTGCCAGGTAGGCTAGGTGTACATGAGGAAAATAAGCCGTGTTTTGCTGTACCAACGTAGAACATGAAAGTTTAAGAAATCTCATGTACATGCTGAAAAATATGTTGACCAGAGCTATGGGTTTGATATCCACAGCATATCAATGCATACTGCAGATGTTACCGAAGATCTCACCCTTTACAACGCAAAGAATGAAATGTGTGACTGCCCCACACCTTCATAATTTGCAAATGACCAAAAGGCAAATAGACCCTAAGTAAAGATTCATGAGATTAAAATATAACTTTTATTGAATTAAATTAAATTGTGCTATTTAAGTTGTTCTTGTTTCAAAATCACAGTGTCTGTATTGGTTAATTAATGTCCTAGCTATTAATATTAATTGGCCTTTTTGGAGGTAAGTATTATTCAATGCTTTCCCTCTCAGTGGAATTACTGTGAGCAATTTCACTGTCCATTAGGAGGCTAAAAGATTGGTGGAATTAATCACTCTGGTCCTATGATCAGTGTACGAGGCAATGATTCTTCACTAGAATTGTTTTGATTAGGCTAATATGTTATCTTTGTTTGTGGGCATATTATATATTCGGACATTAGCTTCATAGTATTCATTTTGGTAACGCTTGGCATAAAGTGGTCGCGGACCACTATTTCGCATGTAACCACCGATAGAGACTGACTGCACTAAAATATTAACCTGCTGCCTCCCCGACATGTTTCGCCATTGCTGGCTTCTTCAGGGAAATGAGGCTGCAAATGGTCATAGAGGGGGACCTTGCGGCTTATATAAGATTGGTTCATGATGTCATGGGGGTGATACAATCAGAGGGGTTGACGCTTTGGCCACTCCAGGATCCTCAATAACAATCATAAAACTGCATTCAGTAGGCAAATAGAGATGTCAATCACAAGAAATGAACCTATAGATTCTATCGATATAAGATTGATTTTACCAGGCCAATCTAGATGCTTCACAAATAAATCCCTCAGTATCCGTCCAGTTAATATGCTTGGCGCCATCGGGGGACCAATTATTGTCTCCTTCCAGATCGTGCTCTAAAGTGGAGAAGGTTGTAGGACCTTAGAGTCACGTGTCTGTCCATTGCGCTCACGCGTTCCTCTGTAGTATGTGAAGACATCAAGGACCTTCCGGTCATGTGACAATCGCATCATTGCAAGGCTGGAGGACCTTCACGTCACATGGCAGTGCTCAGTGCCTATGCACATAGTGACTACAGCGCCAATCTTGTGATCTTATATTATACACCTTCTTCACAATGATATCCACAATAGTATATACCACGGGACCCCTGCTGTGGGAGGTCCACAGGAAATACGATTCATGGGAATGTAGCCTAAGGCCACATTCACACGTTCAGTATTTGGTCATTTTTTTCCTCAGTATTTGTAAGCCAAGAACACGAGTGGAACAATCAGAGGAAAAGTATAAATAGAAACTCGTCACCACTTCTGTATTTATCAGCCACTCCTGGTTTTGGCTTACAAATACTGAGATAAAATACTGACCAAATATTGAACATGTGAACATGGCCTAAAGAAAACTTTGGATATTGCAGGAAGTGTTGACACTTTTGGCCACAGGCACACTCACAGTATTTGATGAGTTTTTACCTCAGTGCTTGTAAGCCAAAACCAGGAGTGGAACAATCAGAGGAAAAGTATAATAGAAATATGTCACCGCTTCTGTATTTATCACCCACTCCTGCTTTTGGCTTACAAACACTGAGGTAAAATACTGACCAAATATTGAACATGTGAACATGGCCTAAAGAAAACTTTGGATATTGCAGGAAGTGTTGACACTTTTGGCCACAGGCACACTCACAGTATTTGATGAGTTTTTACCTCAGTGCTTGTAAGCCAAAACCAGGAGTGGAACAATCAGAGGAAAAGTATAATAGAAATATGTCACCGCTTCTGTATTTATCACCCACTCCTGCTTTTGGCTTACAAACACTGAGGTAAAATACTGACCAAATACGCTCCATATGAATGTGGTCTTTGAGTAAGGCTGGACAGAGCAGACTCCAATGTTTGCCTGGCTATGCCAGTGAAACAACTGTCCTTCTGCTAGACCTGTTTTTAACAATCAATTTGTGGAGCACAGCATGTTTTTGACCACCACAGGGCCATTCCATCTGCCTTACCCTTTAGAATCCATGTTAACAATCAGTAAATGTAATATAACTGTACAATTTGCAAGTCTGAGATCTTAAGGACAGGTACTGTAGTTCAGCTTTACCCCTGCTCCCCATACAGCACTTGTCCCATATTTAATCTCGGAAGTTCAGTTTTTAACATGGACCAAAGGTGTAAAGCCCATAGAATTACTTGGGGTAGTGTAAAATGTTTCAGCCACAGTGCTTTTCTTGTTACGTTTAAGAAAAATTGTCACAGAAAGCCATCTTTTTTTCCAGTTTTACCCTAAATTTGCAGCAGAAAACCGCAATATATGAACCCAGCCTTAATTCTAACTATTCCTAGCAATCCACGTTTTAGGCCTCATGCACACCTCGTTTCATTAGTGTGTATCAGAATTTGGTCAGTGTCACTTTTGACCATCAGAATTTGATCAAAGTTTCACAGTTTTTCTCAAATGAGAAACAAATGAAGAAAAAAATAAATTTATCTTTTCCTATTCAGTAGTCCGTGACAAACAGACAGCAATCAAATGGCATCCGAGTGCGGTCAGATTTTTTTCATGGACCCATAGACTTCCATTGCTTATTTTGTTTGTTATGCGAAAAATCACGGACATGTGAACGGCCCCAATCACTGTTATAGGTACAAGTGCTATCCGTAAAAAGTATGAATAGTACTTGTACGAGCAAATCTGACATGTGAATGAGCCCTTAGAATGAGATAAGCAGGAGGTCATGGAGGCTTGATGAGGAGCTGACTGATGTCCAGTGACTGAGGAAGCTGTGAAGCTTCCAGCATAACATTATTATGACTTGTAGTGCTCAGAAGCGTCGTTATCACGCCGGTGTTTAATCAGTGTCTACTTACTGATACATTCACAGCTTATTTGTTTCCCCAGGATACAGTTCTGACAGTTTAGTCAGCTCAATTCACTTTGTAAGGCTTTAATAATATTGCAGAAACCGCAGCATATTCAGTGATTGTACATGCCGTAATCATTTGCGATCGTTGATTTCCTATCATCAAGTGAATAACAATTTCAGTAATAGTCTGCAACAACCTGGAGCATCTAATCTCTGGAGAAATAAAAATGCTGAAAAATGCTATTGATATTCCGGCACAAATCTGTGGCCATATTTCTGCATTTAATCTATGTAGGCATTTCTGCTAGCATATTTATCAAGAATGTCCATCAAATTTACTTTAGGAAAATGGATACATAAACGTTAACTAGATGCCTCACTGATTCTTCAGTTAGGCCTCTTTCACACGTCCGTGTCTCTGGTACGTGTGGTGACAGTTTTCACACGTACTGGAGAAACGTACACACGTAGGCCCATTCAAATGGATGGGTCTGTGCACGTCAGTGTGTTTCCACGGACCCTGTGTCTGTGGGCAAAATACGCTAACATGTCTGTTTTTTACCGTCAGCACGGATGGCAAAACGTCCCGCACACATGCACACGGAGAACACGCATTGTTGTCCTCCATGTGACACGCATCGGCACCGGGGAAGAAGTGTTACAGTAAGCGCTGTTCCCTGGTGCCGGATGCTGAACACAGCTCTTATCATTCTCCTCTGCTCTGCTAGCGATCTGCGCGAGTATTTTCTTGAACCAACCAGGCAAAACTCACAGCTGGGGGCTGCAACCCTCAGCTGCTAACGTCTGCAAGGTTGGTTATCAAGAATAGAGGGGTCCCCACGCTGTTTTTTTAATTATTTAACCCCTTTCTGTCATTGGACGTACTATTCCGTCCATGTGGGGTGGGCCCTACTTCCCAAGGACGGAATAGTACATCCAGCGCGATCGTGGCCGGGTGTCAGCTGACTATCGCAGCTGACATCCGGCACTATGTGCCAGGAGCGTTCACGGACCACCCCCGGCATATTAACCCCCGGCACACTGCGATCAAACATGATCGCAGTGTTCCGGCGGTACAGGGAAGCATCGCGCAGGGAGGGGGCTCCCTGCGTGCTTCCCTGAGACGATCGGTACAAGGCGATGTGCTCACCTTGTACCGAGCGTCTCCTCCCTGCAAGCCCTGGATCCAAAATGGCCGCGGGGCTGCATCCGGGTCCTTCAGGGAGGTGGCTTCACTGCGCCTGCTCAGAGCAGGCGCCGGGAAGCCTCCTTACTGTGCACGTCCGATCGCCGATCTGAAACAGTGCACAGCAAAGTGTCAGATCGGCGATCTGTCACTTTACTGTGATTCCCCCCCCTCCCCCGGGGCAATGTAAAAATGTAAGAAAAAAAAAATTATATGTGCAAAAAAAAAACAAAAAAAAATCCTAAATAAATAATTTAATCAAAAATAAAATGTTCTAATAAATACATTCCTTTAGCTAAATAAAAAAAAAACAATAAAAGTACACATATTTAGTATCGCCACGTCCGTAACGACCCAACCTATAAAACTGTCCCACTAGTTAACCCCTTCAGTGAACACCTTAAAAAAAAAAAGAGGCAAAAACAACGCTTTATTATCATACCGCCGAACAAAAAGTGGAATAACACGCGATCAAAAAGACGGATATAAATAACCATGGTACCGCTGACAACGTCATCTTGTCCCGCAAAAAACGAGCTGCCATACAGCATCATCAGCGAAAAAATAAAAAAGTTATAGTCCTCAGAATAAAGCGATGCAAAAATAATTATTTTTTCTATAAAATAGTTTTTATCGTATAAAAGCGCCAAAACATAAAAAAATGATAAAAATGAGGTATCGCTGTAATCGTACTGACCCGAATAATAAAACTGCTTTATCCATTTTACCAAACGCGGAACGGTATAAACGCCCCCCCAAAAAGAAATTCATGAATAGCTAGTTTCTTGTCATTCTGCCTCACAAAAATCGGAATAAAAAGCGATCAAAAAATTTCACGTTCCCGAAAATGTTACCAATAAAAACGTCAACTCGTCCCGCAAAAAACAAGACCTCACATGACTCTGTGGACCAAAATATGGAAAAATTATAGCACTCAAAATATGGTAACGCAAAAAACATTTTTTGCAATAAAAAGCGTCTTTTAGTGTGTGATGGCTGCCAATCAAAAATCCGCTAGAAAATGCGCTATAAATAGTAAATCAAACCCCCCTTCATCACCCCCTTAGTTACGAAAAATAAAAAAATTAAAAAAATGTATTTATTTACATTTTCCCATTAGGGTTAGGGTTAGGGTTAGGGCTAGGGTTAGGGCTAGGGTTAGGGTTTGGGCTAGGGTTAGGGCTAGGTTTAGGGCTAGGGTTAGGGCTAGGGCTAGGGTTAGGGCTAGGGTTAGGGCTAGGGTTAGGGTTGGGGCTAGGGTTAGGGCTACAGTTAGGGTTAGTGTTGGGGCTAAAATTAGGGTTGGGGCTAAAGTTAGGGTTGGGGTTTGGATTACATTTACGGTTGGGAATAGGGTTGGGATTAGGGTTAGGGGTGTGTCAGGGTTAGGGGTGTGGTTAGGGTTACAGTTGAGATTAGGGTTAGGGGTGTGTTTGGATTAGGGTTTCAGTCAGAATTGGGGGTTTCCACTGTTTAGGCACATCAGGGGCTCTCCAAATGCGACATTGCATCCGATCTCAATTCCAGCCAATTCTGCATTGAAAAAGTAAAACAGTGCTCCTTCCCTTCCGAGCTCTCCCGTGCGCCCAAGCAGGGGTTTATCCCAACATATGGGGAATCAGCCTACTCAGGACACATTGGACGACAACTTTTTGGGTCCAATTTCTCCCGTTACCCTTGGAAAAATACAAAACTGGGGGCTAAAAAATAATTTTTGTGGAAAAAAAAATATTTTTTATTTTCACGGCTCTGCGTTATAAACTGTAGTGAAACACTTGGGGGTTCAAAGTTCTCACAACACATCTAGATAAGTTCCTTGGGGGGTGTAGTTTCCAATATGGGGTCACTTGTGGGGGGTTTCTACTGTTTAGTTACATCAGGGGCTCTGCAAATGCAACGTGACGCCTGCAGACCAATCCATCTAAGTCTGCATTCCAAATGGCGCTCCTTCCCTTCCGAGCTCTGCCATGCGCCCAAACGGTGGTTCCCCCCCACATACTGGGTATCATCGTACTCAGGACAAATTGGACAACAACTTTTGGGGTCCAATTTCTTCTCTTACCCTTGGGAAAATAAAAAATTGGGGGCGAAAAAATCATTTTTGTGAAAAAATATGATTTTTTATTTTTACGGCTCTGCATTATAAACTTCTGTGAAGCACTTGGTGGGTCAAAGTGCTCACCACACATCTAGATAAGTTCCTTAGGGGTCTGCTTTCCAAAATGGTGTCATTTGTGGGGGGTTTCAATGTTTAGGCACATCAGGGGCTCTCCAAACACAACATGGCGTCCCATCTCAATTCCAGTCAATTTTGCATTGAAAAGTCAAACGGCGCTCCTTCCCTTCCGAGCTCTCCCTTGCGCCCAAACAGTGGTTTACCCCCACATATGGGGTATCAGCGTACTCAGGACAAATTGTGCAACAACTTTTGGAGTCCAATTTCTTCTCTGACCCTTGGGAAAATAAAAAATTGGGGGCGAAAAGATCATTTTTGTGAAAAAATATTTTTTATTTTTATGGCTCTGCATTATAAACTTCTGTGAATCACTTAAGGGGTCAAAGTGCTCACCACACACCTAGATAAGTTCCTTAGGGGGTCCACTTTCCAACATGGTGTCACTTGTGGGGGGTTTCAATGTTTAGGCACATCAGGGGCTCTCCAAACGCAACATGGCGTCCCATCTCAATTCCAGTCAATTTTGCATTGAAAAGTCAAATGGCGCTCCTTCCCTTCTGAGCTCTGCCATGCACCCAAACAGTGGTTTACCCCCACATAAGGGGTATCCGCGTACTCAGTACAAATTGTACAACAACCTTTGGGGTCCATTTTCTCCTGTTACCCTTGGTAAAATAAAACAAATTGGGGCTGAATTAAATTTTTTGTGTAAAAAAGTTAAATGTTCATTTTTATTTAAACATTCCAAAAGATCCTGTGAAACACCTGAAGGGTTAATAAACTTCTTGAATGTGGTTTTGAGCACCTTGAGGGGTGCAGTTTTTAGAATGGTGTCACACTTGGGTATTTTCCATCATATAAACCCCTCAAAATGACTTCAAATGAGATGTGGTCCCTAAAAAAAAATGGTGTTGTAAAAATGAGAAATTGCTGGTCAACTTTTAACCCTTATAACTCCCTAACAAAAAAAAATTTTGGTTCCAAAATTGTGCTGATGTAAAGTGGACATGTGGGAAATGTTACTTATTAAGTATTTTGTGTGACATATCTCTGTGATTTAAAAATTCAAAGTTGGAAAATTGCGAAATTTTCAAAATTTTTGCCAAATTTCCATTTTTTTCACAAATGAACGCAGGTAATATCAAAGAAATTCTACCACTATCATGAAGTACAATATGTCATGAGAAAACAATGTCAGAATCACCATGATCCGTTGAAGCGTTCCAGAGTTATAACCTCATAAAGGGACAGTGGTCAGAATTGTAAAAATTGGCCCGGTCATTAACGTGCAAACCACCCTTGGGGGTAAAGGGGTTAAGCTCCCAACTGTGAATTTACAAGATTGGCATATGTATATATATATATATATATATATATATATATATATATATATTCAATCAGATTCAGGTATGGGGAACGGGCGGGCCCTGTCCATAGCTTCAATGCCTTCATCTTGCAGGAACTGCTGACACACTCCAGCCACATGAGGTCTGGCATTGTCCTGCATTAGGAGGAGCCCAGAGCCAACCGCACCAGCATATAGTCTCACAAGAGGTCTGAGGATCTCATCTCGGTACCTAATGGGAGTCAGGCTACCTCTGGCGAGCACATGGAGGGCTGTGCGGCCCTCCACGGAAATGCCACCCCACACCATTACTGACCCAATGCCAAACCGGTCATGCTGAAGGATGTTGCAGGCAGATCGTTCTCTACGGCATCTCCACAACTCTATTTCGTTTGTCACATGTGCCCAGTGTGAACCTGCTTTCTTCTGTGAAGAGCACAGGGCGCCAGTGGCGAATTTGCCAATCCTGGTGTTCTATAGCAAATGGCAAGCGTCCTGCATGGTGTTGGGCTGTGAGCACAACCCCCATCTGTGGACGTCAGGCACTCAGACCATCCTCATGGAGTCAGATTCTAACCATTTGTGCAGACACATGCACATTTGTGGCCTGCTGGAGGTCATTTTGCAGAGCTCTGGCAGTGTTCCTCCTTGCACAAAGCCTGAGGTAGCAGTCCTGCTGCTGGGTTGTTGCCCTCCTACGGCCCCCTCCATGTCTCCTGGTGTACTGGCCTGTCTCCTGGTAGCTCCTCCAGCCTCTGGACACTACGCTGACAGACACAGCAAACCTTCTTGCCACATCTCGCATTGATGTGCCATCCTGGATGAGCTGCACTACTTGAGCCACTTGTGTGGGTTGTAGAGTCTCATGCTACCACGAGTGTGAAAGCACAACCAACAATCAAAAGTGACCAAAACATCATCCAGAAAACATTGGTACTGAGATGTGGTCTGTGGTCCCCACCTGCAGAACCACTCTTTTATTGAGGATGTCTTGATAATTGCCAATAATTTCCATCTGTTGTCTATTCCATTTGCACAACATCATGTGAAATTGATTGTCAAACAGTGTTGCTTCCTAAGTGAACAGTTTGATTTCACAGAAGTTTGATTTACTTGGAGTTATATTCTGTTGTTTAAGTGTTCCCTTTATTTTTTTGAGCAGTAGAGATACAGTGGGGCAAAAAAGTATTTAGTCAGTCAGCAATAGTGCAAGTTCCACCACTTAAAAAGATGAGAGGCGTCTGTAATTTACATCATAGGTAGACCTCAACTATGGGAGACAAACTGAGAAAAAAAAAATCCAGAAAATCACATTGTCTGTTTTTTTATCATTTTATTTGCATATTATGGTGGAAAATAAGTATTTGGTCAGAAACAAAATTTCATCTCAATACTTTGTAATATATCCTTTGTTGGCAATGACAGAGGTCAAACGTTTTCTGTAAGTCTTCACAAGGTTGCCACACACTGTTGTTGGTATGTTGGCCCATTCCTCCATGCAGATCTCCTCTAGAGCAGTGATGTTTTTGGCTTTTCACTTGGCAACACGGACTTTCAACTCCCTCCAAAGGTTTTCTATAGGGTTGAGATCTGGAGACTGGCTAGGCCACTCCAGGACCTTGAAATGCTTCTTACGAAGCCACTCCTTCGTTGCCCTGGCGGTGTGCTTTGGATCATTGTCATGTTGAAAGACCCAGCCATGTTTCATCTTCAATGCCCTTGCTGATGGAAGGAGGTTTGCACTCAAAATCTCACGATACATGGCCCCATTCATTCTTTCATGTACCCGGATCAGTCGTCCTGGCCCCTTTGCAGAGAAACAGCCCCAAAGCATGATGTTTCCACCACCATGCTTTACAGTAGGTATGGTGTTTGATGGATGCAACTCAGTATTCTTTTTCCTCCAAACACGACAAGTTGTGTTTCTACCAAACAGTTCCAGTTTGGTTTCATCAGACCATAGGACATTCTCCCAAAACTCCTCTGGATCATCCAAATGCTCTCTAGCAAACTTCAGACGGGCCCGGACATGTACTGGCTTAAGCAGTGGGACACGTCGGGCACTGCAGGATCTGAGTCCATGATGGCGTAGTGTGTTACTTATGGTAGGCCTTGTTACATTGGTCCCAGCTCTCTGCAGTTCATTCACTAGGTCCCCCCGCGTGGTTCTGGGATTTTTGCTCACCGTTCTTGTGATCATTCTGACCCCACGGGGTGGGATTTTGCGTGGAGCCCCAGATCGAGGGAGATTATCAGTGGTCTTGAATGTCTTCCATTTTCTAATTATTGCTCCCACTGTTGATTTCTTTACTCCAAGCTGGTTGGCTATTTTGCAGATTCTTTCTTCCCAGCCTGGTGCAGGGCTACAATTTTGTTTCTGGTGTCCTTTGACAGCTCTTTGGTCTTCACCATAGTGGAGTTTGGAGTCAGACTGTTTGAGGGTGTGCACAGGTGTCTTTTTATACTGATAACAAGTTTAAACAGGTGCCATTACTACAGGTAATGAGTGGAGGAAAGAGGAGACTCTTAAAGAAGAAGTTACAGGTCTGTGAGAGCCAGAAATCTTGATTGTTTGTTTCTGACCAAATACTTATTTTCCACCATAATATGCAAATAAAATGATAAAAAAACAGACAATGTGATTTTCTGGATTTTTTTTTCTCAGTTTGTCTCCCATAGTTGAGGTCTACCTATGATGTAAATTACAGACGCCTCTCATCTTTTTAAGTGGTGAAACTTGCACTATTGCTGACTGACTAAATACTTTTTTGCCCCACTGTATATATATATATATATACACAGTATAATATGTATACTCTCAGCTATATATATGGTCTTTTGGAATGATGTGCTTTCTGATAATATTACCACTTCTTGTTCCTCTATCTTCTCATTTTCTATCAGTGTTGTTATCTTCTACACGTAATAAGGATTTCAGCCGCTCCCTGCTATGAATGGCATTTTCTCATGCATCACAGCAGTAGTTACAGATCACAACCCTTTAATGCTCAGTTTGCTGATGTTATTTCAAGTATTTGTGCGTTCTTAGCAGATAAGAAATAATAAAGCTTAATGTTCCTGACTGCCAGAACACCGTCCATGGGTGCAGTGCCTGACTCTACCGCCAACATTACCTGCAAATTCCAAACTCCATTTCACGTCATTACATCAGTGCACCGAACATAACAAAATCTGGCATGTTCTTGATGTATAAGTGAAGAAAATTAATAGAAAAGAATTCTTAATTTATTCTATGGGTAATATCGCTAAACATTATGGATTTATTCAAGATACATCACCCTCTCCCTGTCCTCCCAAATATGTTTCTTGGTGGGGTCAGTGTTTCTATTCATCCAGGTCTTTCTGTTACTTGATTAGAAAGTGTGATATGGACATTAAAGCTATGATACATTGAGCAATAAGTCAGGGCATGATGGGGCGCCGTAAGTGACCGCCTCAATGACCGGTATTATGTTTCCCATGTGGTAGGTACATTTTATCCTTTATACATCTGTAAATTCATAAATAGTCTACAAAAGTATTTGGCCGAAATAATAGACAAATAATGAATCATAGTCTTCTTGGTTATTCAGTGAAATCATTAGCTTAAGGTGAAAGCCACATGGTCGTAAAACTTGGACGAGGATCGCAACGTAATGGCAGGAGTGTGACAGCTTGTATGTCACGGGGCTTCCGCGACAGAGAGGTTCCAGAGAACCGCAGCGTTCTGGGCCTCGTTCACACGCAGTGAACAGAAGCTCTTCACCTGTATTCTGACCTGGCTGCTTTGTGCCAGCAGTGCAGGAGTTAACCTTATTGCTGTGTTGCTGAGAGCTGGGTCTCTCAGCTGAAGTGGATCTTGTAATCTGATCCTCTATATAGACCCAGTCCTGACTTCAGCTATTGTCAGTGATCAGTTCTACTGCCTCGCTTGGAGGTTGAAGGAGCGTAGTGTTGGAGTTGGAGGTTTATTTACAGAGATTGGTGTCTGCTGTTGAATGAAAGCATCTCTTACTTTATCAGATAGACCCTGATAGAATTGACTGCGGAGTGCAGGGTCATTCCACATTGTATCAGTAGCCCATCTCCGAAACTCAGAGCAGTACTCCTCTACTGGCCGGTCTCCCTGTGTAAGATGGCGTATAGTGGACTCAGCGAGGGAGACGCGGTCAGGATCATCATACACTTGACGTAAAGCTCGAAAAAACTCCTCCACAGTCCGTAATGGCAAAGTGTCAACGGGAAGTGAAAATGCCCAGGCCTGAGGGTCACCTTGTAGGAGCGATACAATAATTCCAACCACACTGGAGGCAGCTATGTCTCTTGCGATCCGTGTAGACCGCCGCCTGCGCCAGAGACTTAAGGAATCGCCGCTATTCAAAGGCAATTCAGATTTGGACTCATCAGAATCTGAGTCTCTAGGAGAACCTATGCAGTTGGGTGGCGCTTCTCGTTCTAAGGTGGCTGCAGTAGTACGGCGTAAGGAGGGTGTATGGTTTTTTTTGTGGCAGAAGAGGTCATTATGTGAATGTGTCCATCTAGAAAACAACCGCCGGAAAACTATTGAGCCCGGGTTGCGGGGAGGTTGGCAACTCGGGTGTACTAATTTCCTCCTTAGGTTAAGCTCAATTTTTCCTACCAGCCGAGATTCGTCTTGGTAAAAGTAGGTTCAATATCTCTGCCTTTCTGGATTCTGGGGCAGGGTTTAATTTAATTGATTGTTCAGGCACATGGGCTTAAGACTCAAGAGTTGTCTAGACCCATACCTATAATTGCCATTGATTCTGCACCTTTGAGTCAGGGGACTTTACCGCAGATCGTCCGTGGGGTGAGCCTACATATAGGGGCGTTACACTCTGAGTCTTTAGATTGTTATGTGTTGGGGGGTTTGCCATCGCCTGTAGTTCTCGGTTTACCATGGCTCACGTTACACAACCCGATGTTAGACTGGCAGACTCGGGAGATTACTAATTGGAGTGAGTTTTGTCAGGAACATTGCCTGGGTACTCGGCTGGCCGGATTGAGTTCTCAGGTTTTGCCTGAGTTCATCTCAGATTTTGAGGATGTATTCTCTGAGGAGGGGAGTCGAGAGCTACCTCCACACCGTCCTTATGATTGCGCTGTACGTCTCATTCCTGGTGCTAAACTGCCTAAAAGTAGGCTATACAACATCTCTGCCCCAGAGAGACAAGCCATGAAGGATTATATCACGGAAAGTCTGGCCAAGGGTCATATCAGACCCTTGTCATCACCCATTGCTGCCGGGTTCTTCTTTGTTAAGAAGAAAGACGGGGGTTTACGCCCATGCTTAGACTTCCGTGAATTGAATCAGATTACTGTCCGGGATTCTTTCCTGCTTCCTCTTATTCCGGACCTCTTTAAACAAATTGTGGGGGGCTAAATGGTTCTCCAAATTAGATCTCAGGGGGGCATATAATCTCATTCAGATGAAGGAGAGGGATGAATGGAAGACAGCGTTTAATACTCCAGAGGGACATTACGAGAACTTGGTTATGCCTTTTGGGTTAAGTAATGCACCTGCCGTGTTTCAACATTTTGTCAATGATATATTTAGTCACTTAATAGGTAGGTTTGTGGTGGTATATCTCGATGACATCTTAATTTATTCCCCTGACCTCGAGTCTCATCAGGATCATGTACGGCAGGTCCTTCAGGTACTCAGGGACAATAAACTGTTTGCCAAACTGGAGAAATGCATGTTCGTGGTCAAAGAGATTCCGTTTCTGGGTTATTTCTTATCCTCCACAGGTTTTCGTATGGACCCGGCTAAGGTCAGGGCGGTCTTGGAGTGGGATCGTCCTGAGGACCTTAAGGCTTTACAGAGGTTTTTAGGTTTTGCAAATTTCTATCGCAAATTCATTAAAGACTTTTCAGTGATAGCCAAACCATTGACAGACATGACCAAGAGAGGCACGGATTTCTCCGCATGGTCCAGTGCGGCCAGTAAAGCTTTTGAAACTTTAAAAAAGTGTTTTTCCACTGCACCCATATTGATACAGCCTGACATTACTCAGCCATTTGTGGTAGAGGTTGATGCCTCTGAGGTAGGGGTGGGAGCTGTATTGTCTCAGGGGATTTCTCCGAGTAAGTGGCGTCTGTGTGTATTTTTCTCGAGAAAATTATCTCCTACGAAGAATTATGACATTGGTAACAGGGAGCTGTTGGCAATTAAATGGGCATTTGAGGAATGGCGTCATTTTTTGGAGGGAGTACTTCACCCTGTCATGGTGATTACAGATCACAAGAATCTGTTATATTTAGAATCTGCAAAGCGTCTTACACCTAGGCAGGCAAGGTGGTCTCTGTTCTTCGACAGGTTCAATTTCTACATTACATACCGGCCAGGTAATAAGAATGTCAAGGCTGATGAGTTATCTCGTTGTTTCCCGGGGGGTGGGGATAATTGTGAACCAGGACCTATACTACAGAAGGGTGTAGTTGTCGCCGCATTTAATTCTGATCTTGAGAAAGAGGTGGTAGAGGCACAGGGGGACGCCCCAGCAGCCCGTTCGTCAGGTAAACTTTTTGTTCCTGCTAATCTCCATCTCAGGGTCATAAATGAGCATCATGACTCAGTTTTGGCCGGACACCCTGGAAGTAAGGTTACCACGGACCTACTCACTCTGCGTTTTTGGTGGTCTGGGGTAAGACATGATGTACAAGAATATGTCGCTGCCTGCAGTGTGTGTGCGTGTTCCAAGTCCTCTCGTTCCCGCCCGTCTGGGTCTCTCCAACCTTTGGAGATTCCCAAAAGACCTTGGACTCATTTGTCAATAGATTTCATCACTGACTTACCGGTTTCGGAGGGTAATACAGTTATCTTAGTCGTAGTTGATAGATTTAGCAAGATGTCTCATTTCATTGCGCTCCCCGCATTACCAAATGCTAAGACTCTGGCACATGTCTTTATAAAGGAGGTTGTGAGACTGCATGGTATTCCTTCAGACATTGTCTCAGACCGTGGGGTGCAGTTTATTTCTAAGTTTTGGAGGGCTTTCTGCAGCCGGCTGGGGACTCATTTGTCGTTTTCTTCAGCTTTTCATCCTCAATCCAATGGTCAGACTGAACGTGTAAATCAAAATCTTGAGACTTATCTCAGGTGTTTCATCTCAGAGAATCAGGAGGACTGGGTTAAGTACTTGCCGTTAGCAGAATTTGCTATAAACAATCGTACTCATGAGTCTACTGGTAAGTCCCCGTTTTTCGGGGCATATGGTATTCATCCTCAGTCTAGTTCATTTAATAGGAGGGATTCCTCAGGTGTTCCTGAAGAGGAGAGGTTTTCTTCATCCATCACGTCCGTATGGCAAGGGGTTCTTGATAAATTGAAGAGGATGGGTTCCAGGTATAAGAATGCGGCTGATCGGAGACGTGTAGAAGGTCCGGACCTGTGTGTGGGTGATTGGGTTTGGTTGTCCTCGAAAAATATTAAGCTGAGAGTTCATTCATGGAAATTGGGCCCTAGGTTCATTGGCCCTTATAGGATTGTGGCTGTCATTAATTCCGTTGCTTTTCGGTTGGCTTTGCCTCAGTCATTCAAGATCCATAATGTTTTTCATCGCTCTTTACTCAAAAAGTTTGTGGCACCATCTAATCAGTTCCCTTCACCTCCATCTCCGGTCCTTGTTGATGGAAATCTCGAGTTCCAGATTTCCAGGGTTATGGATTCTCGTTCAGTTCATCGATCCTTACAATATCTGGTACACTGGAGAGGGTACGGTCCTGAGGAAAGGACGTGGGTACCTGCTGCCGATGTCCATGCGGTTAGGTTGGTTCGGGCATTTCATGCAGCTCATCCTGAGAAACCTGGTCCTGAGGTTCCGGAGGTCCCTCGTAGAAGGGGGGGTACTGTCACGGGGCTTCCGCGACAGAGAGGTTCCAGAGAACCGCAGTGTTCTGGGCCTCGTTCACACGCAGTGAACAGAAGCTCTTCACCTGTATTCTGACCTGGCTGCTTTGTGCCAGCAGTGCAGGAGTTAACCTTATTGCTGTGTTGCTGAGAGCTGGGTCTCTCAGCTGAAGTGGATCTTGTAATTTGATCCTCTATATAGACCCAGTCCTGACTTCAGCTATTGTCAGTGATCAGTTCTACTGCCTGGCTTGGAGGTTGAAGGAGCGTAGTGTTGGAGTTGGAGGTTTATTTACAGAGATTGGTGTCTGCTGTTTTGGTTGCATGTAAACCTGTTTTCCTTCCTAGTTTATTCCTTCTCTTCCCTTCTCTGTGTTTCCTCTGTGGTTGTGTGAGCATTTGGTGAGTTTACGACTTTTAGTTACCTTGTCTGTTTAACCTGTTATTTGTTATTAGTTACACTTGTGCAGTCCACCTCCTTTGGGGGGAGAGGGGGCCCCTGATAGGGTCAACTCAGGAGACAGGGATACGCTGGCGGCTCAGGCCTCCTAACCATCATAGGTACCCCTGAGATAAGTGAAAGCCAGGGCTCCATTATTGTGGCAGGGTCAGGTGCGGGTCCCTGCCCCTTTATCGCCGTTTACGGCGTGACATTGTATTTCTATGCAGCTGTCACACTCTAGTGCAGAGAGCTGACGGCCAGTCCAAGCATTGTATTGCGATCCTCATCCTAGTTATCCAGCCGTGTGACTCTCCCCTTATTCATATTATCACATGTATGGACATGGCGGGAAGGGTTCATTTTCTTGTTAGTCCGTCCAGGTCTATCCCGTAAGAGAGGTGAGGAGTGTCAGTGATACTCAACCATTTACATGTCTAATTACACTATATCAAATGTATATATATGTGTATGAAGTCATTCGGTTTCTTTTTTAATAACAATATGTATACTTTAAAGGGACATTCCAGTCTAAAAAGCTATTACTGGATAGGTGATGATTTTTTTAGATCTATTTGTATCTTAAAACCTACCAATACCTGCAATGTGACATCAATTCCCCCCTTTCTCTCAAGATCACAGCATGGAGAAATTAAATGAATGGCCTGTCCTGCATGTGCCCATTCAAGTCATTGACATTCCGAAGACAATGAATGGAGCAGCATGCCAAAAGCCGCTCCTATCAAGTCTGATCTTGGGACCAGTGGAGAACCAGAGGACAAAAAGGGACATAAGACCCCCATCTTGGTGACCAGTGGGCGACCCAGCAGTTAGAAGAACCTCTCCAGTCTAACTTTCCATTGGATGGAAGATCATTTTAGTAAACTGATATATCAGTGTACCCAACTACCTTTTATCACAGGAGTAAAGGAAAGATGAAGGGAAATACAGAGATTACATTTAACAGGGGTTAAATCAGAATTATGAGATAAAAGGCAATTCTGGAAAAAGTGTTCTCATCATGAGCTGTATCTAGGAAAAGCCTTATTCAAGTAATATCACATTGCCCATGGCTAGTTTAGAGTCAGAACATCTGAAGCTTGTCTCTGCCAACAAGTTGCAAAATCTAAAGTCTCCCAAAACCAGATGCGAAATATTCATCCGAGCTAACCATGGATAAAGCAGTAAGACCATAAAAAGTCTAAACTGGTCGCCAGGAAATAGATAAAATGTTTTGTTGAAGTCACATACTGGTCTAACAATAGACGAACAAGAACATTCCTGTTAACATCTATGAATGTCTGACTTCTTTTCTTGGCAGAATATTCTGACTAAAGTGGAGGAGGGATCAGTCCGGGAGGCTTCAGCGCTACAAGCACACCGGGAGCTGGAGAAAGTAAGGATTATGCCATAGAAAAGCGATAACGCCATGTATAAAAGCTTCAGACCCAATGTCTTATGTTATAAAGTGTGACTCATAAGGAAAAAGAACTCCTAAGTCCTAACCGAGCAAGAGCCTTATAAATAGATCTGCAGAAATAATAGGTCACTTCTGGGGTCGAATAGAAACCCAGAAGTGGATATTAATGGAACAATAGCAGCTGATTTGTGACTTTGAATAGCTGCATTGATTTTTCTTTCTGGCTTTTCATTTTCACATTGAAAATATTACTTAGTAACATATTTGGAAAACCTGCACAATGAATGCTATCAGATGGGGTGTAATGTGGTCCACGACCTCCCTTCCCCCTATACCAACAATAGCCACAACCATCAAACCAGTCCAAAAATGTACTGTCCATCTGACTGCCATCAGTAGAGCCATCATGACAGACAAGTTATGTTCTTTTTAATATATGTTGTGTTAAAATGCCAATCTTGGGTGATCACAGTTAAAGTAGGGAATTTATATAATGGGAATGTATCATTAAAAATTACCGTACCTAATATTTACATATATATTACATTTTTGCCATTTTTTTTTGTCATATCATGATCTGAACTAAAAATAAAAACTAGAAATCTTGCAATATTTGCACTCGTCACTGGGGCTATTATATATTCTAACTTCCTGTTGCTTTAGGAAATTCACATGTACATTAGCAGCAATGGCCTGAAAGATAATTAATCTATCATTTACATTGAAGCATCTAATGAGTGAGTACAAAGGTCATTCTGAAGAGAGGGGGAGCTGTGATATCACCTACTGTGATTGGTTGATTTTGTCTTACCAGCTGTGTATAGAAATGTCACTGGTCATTATATTCCTGTCTCTGATGATAAGGAACCTGCTGTAAACTCTTCCTGAAAAAGACTAAAATAATTGCAGTTGCCAGTATGAACATTTCTAACTATTTTTTATGCAGATCATGATATGGGGGAAAATTTTACTTTTTTTTAAAAGACATTTAAAACTAAAACCTGATTTAAAAATTGGCCAGTATCTGATGATACATTCCTTTTAATTTAAATGTTGATGTATAAGTTCTCAAAGACCAACATATCCTTTCCATACATACCATTTGTAGATGTAATCCCTTTTAAAGGCATAGCTCTTAAAGGGAACCTGTCATGTCTCCAAACACTATTAACCTTCAGGTATAAGGTTAATCTACGGGTTAATAGCATTTCAAAGCTTTGCTGCCGCCGTACTAAAAGTACAGCTACCTGGAGGAAATGAGCTTTAAGAATTCCAGCCATGTCTACAGTGTATATGTACACAGTGAGCTGTCAGTCCATGTGCCAGGACGTGGTTACAGCCGCCGTGCCCACTATACTGAGCGGTGACTGAAGTCGCACCGACACGCTTCTATGACTGAAAGCCTTAGGCTGCCAGGGAGAAGAAAGTTCATTTTCTCCCTGTAGCTGCACTTTCATTACTATGCCTGCACATATTTGGAGCCCTATTAACTTGCAGTTTAACCCCATATCTGCAGGTTAATAGCATTTGGGGATATGACAGTTTCCCTTTAACAACAATTCTATCTCTCTGTATGTGGAGTGATCAGAGCTGTGTTTAGAGTCTAACAACATGTCGAGATGCAGATGTAGCAGGGCTGTATTTGGTATTTGGCACACTTTCTTCTATCATTGTGATGTGTTTGTGTTGAGATCTGATCTTTCTTCTGACCAAAAAAACTTAGTGTACGGGAGAGCGGATGTGTGCTGGATGTGATGTGCAGAAGCCATACTTCATGTGTGCTGTGTTTGTGAATTATTTATATTCATATATAGAAAACCCTTTTAGGCTATGTGCACACGATGCGGATTTGCTGCGGATCCACACTGTGATGTACAGTACAATGTAAATCAATGGGATAAAAAAAAGCTGTGCAGACGGTGCGGAAAAATCAGTGCGGAATTGCTGCGGATTTCAAAGAAGTGCATGTCACTTCTTTTGTGCGGATCTGCAGCGTTTCTGCACCCCTCCATGATAAAAATCCGCAGTGGAAAAAACGCACAAAATCCGCATCAATTCCGCATAAAAACCGCACAAAATCCGCATAAAAACCGCGGCAAATCCGCAGCTGCGGATTCTGCCAGGAGATGCAGATTTTGTGCAGAAAATTCTGCACCACTTTTCCTACGTGTGCACATAGCCTTATTCTACAATCTGTTACATTGTTTTTTTCATTCACAGCAGATGTAGATTACTAGATGACCTAGTGAACATGTAGGGTTTTTTTTTATATCAGATTCTATTTCTTTGGTCAAATCTGTATTTCTTTACAGTAAATAGTACTTGGTAATTGCTTTTTGTAAAGGAGTCTTTTTTGCCTTCCTCTTGTACTGTGTAGCTGGTGCGAGCCTGTAATGATGGAGTCAGGAAGATGAGTCGTACAGAACAGCTCATCAGTATAGAGAAGACCCTTGAGTTTAAGATTAAGGTACAATATGTTATATTCTTTTATTTTGCTTTGTACCGTGAAAAAGATTTCATTGCCACTTTTGACAGTTTTTGGACATTAAAAGTTGAAAAAATTTGTACATTTACACAACTTTTTTTGTGACTATTTGCCCCAAATATTTTCTTAACAAACTTAATATAACATACTTCAGAAAACTAACAGATATTAGGTCATAAATCCACACAAGTTCATAGCTTACCTAGATTTTATTTGTTACAATACCGACAGCCTGAAGATGTGTCAAAATTTTCAGTGTGTGAGATGTAAGGATACAGCTTTGATCTCCTGGTCTATCCTCCTGCATGATTAGAAAGTGCTGGGAGTAGAGCACAGCTAACTAGCACCTTTCAGATAAGGTCAATAAAGGAGCAGAGCACGCTCCTCAGGCCGGTTTCACACGTCAGTGGCTCCGGTACGTGTGGTGACAGTTTTCTCATGTACCGGAGACACTGACATACGTAGACACATTAAAATCAATGTGTCTCTGCACATGTCAGCGTGTTTTCACGGACCGTGTGTCCGTTTGAAAAACACGGAGACATGTCAGTGTTCGTGGGAGCGCACGGATCACACGGACCCATTAAAGTCAATGGGTCCGTGTAAAACACATACCGCACACGGATGCTGTCCATGTGCCGTCCGTGTGCCGTGCAGGAGACAGCGCTACAGTAAGCGCTGTCCCCCCAGCTTGTGGTGCTGAAGCCGCCATTCATTTCTTCTCTCCAGCAGCGTTCGCTGGAGAGAAGAAATGAAAAATCATTTTTTTAAATTTTTTTTTTGCGGTTGAAATAAAGATCTTTGTCACCACCCCCTGTGCACCCGCCCGCTGGAAATAAAATACTCACCCAGCTCCCTCGATGCGTCCTCTCCGCGCCGCAGCTTCTCCTGTATGAGCGGTCACGTGGTGCCGCTTATTACGGTGATGAATATGCGGCTCCACCTCCCATAGGGGTGGAGCCGCATATTCATCACTGTAATAAGCGGCACCACGTGACCGTTCATACAGGAGAAGCTGCGGCGCGGAGAGGACGCATCGAGGGAGCTGGGTGAGTATTTTATTTCCAGCGGGTGGGCACACAGGGGGTAGTGACAAAGATCTTTATTTCAACCGCAAAAATGATTTTTCATTTCTTCTCTCCAGCGAACGCTGCTGGAGAGAAGAAATGAATGGCGGCTTCAGCACCCAAAGCAGGGGACAGCACTTACTGTAACGCTGTCTCCTGCACGGTCCGTGTAGTACCCAGTCGGCACACGGCTGCCGCACGTGTGCCACACTGATGTGCCACGTGAGCTCACGGACACGGATAACTCCGGTACCGATTTTTCCGGTACCGGAATTATCTGGACGTGTGGGACAGGCCTCACACTGGGGTAGGCTGTTCTGATCTCAGTGCAGAGTTACCACAAGTTGCTGTGAGCACAACAGACATACAAGTGCTTCTCACTAAATTACAATATTATGAAAAAGTTAATTTATTTCAGTTCTTCAATACAAATAGTGAAACTCAACATTATATAGAGTCATTACAGAGTGATGTATTTCAAGTATTTATTTCCGTTAATGTTGAGGATATTCTAATTTAGCACTTGTAAGTGTGACACTTTCAGATCATTTTAGGATAGGCAGCGTGGGGGAGGGGAAGTCGAGCAGAGGTTACAGTTTTATCATAGTAGAGAGCTTGATAGAAGAGTTTGTAATGTGAAACATCTCTGCAGTCTTGCCCACAGGGACCTTACCTGAGATATTAGTAATTTGTGCTCTACTCCCAGCACTTTCTAATCATTTAGGAGGTTAGACCAGGAGATCAGAGCTATATCAATACATCTCACACAGTGAGAAACCTGCTCTTAGCTATGGTGGGGCGTTTCCTTCTTTGCTTTGAGTGTTGCTGTCTGCTTATGAATGGTCAGCATTGTACAGGGAGAACAAGTACACCCCCCCCCAATGAAAACTATCTGATAACTCTCACTTAGTCTTATCAAGAGTTAACTTATTAGGTCCCGAATACTTTGAATAATTATTTCTCTGCAACGGACAGGTGAAATAAAAAAAATTATTATACTTTGCAGGTAACCATTTCATTGCTTGTCCAGTTCAATATGAAACATTTTGTGAAAGGTCCTCTTTAATGCTTGTGTAGCAGGGACATGCCATTCCACACACCTATCATCCTCATGGCATAGCAGTCACGGGGAGCTGATGGTTTCCAATGGCTGCTTCAGGTCTGCTGAAGGCTGCCGTGCATGCTGTTATGGTGTTACTTTGAAGACCAGCTTTAATACTAGCCTTTTCCCCCATTTAACCCCTTAATGACCGCCAATACATGTTTTTACTGACCTGAGATATAAAAGAATAGCATCCCCATACAGGTGACAATTCCGCAGCTGTCGGCTGTACACTACAGCTGACATCTTGCTGCATCAGCCATGATTAATGTTGGCACCGTCCAAATCTGTTTAACCCCTTAGATGCTGCTGTCAATAGTGACTACATCATACAATTTCTTAAGGGCTGTCCCACACGTCCAGATAATTCCGGTACCGGAAAAAAATCGGTACCGGAGTTATCCGTGTCCGTGTGCCCGTGAGCTCACGTAGGCCATACGTGCGGCACACGTGTGCCGCCCGTGTGCCGAGTGGGTACCACACGGAGCGTGTGGTACCCACGCGTGTGGTACACTGCATCATGCTGAAGCCGCGATTCATATCTTCTGTGTAGCAGCGTTTGCTGCATAGAAGATATGAATAATAGTGTTTAAAAGAAAGATCTATGTGTCTGCCGCCCCCCCGCTGTTCTGAAAATACTCACCCGCTTCCCTCGTTGGCTGTCGATGCTTCCTGGTCTGACCGCGCCTTCTACTGTATGCGGTCACGTGGGGCCGCTCATTTACAGTCATGAATAGGCGGCTCCACCCCTATGGGAGGTGGAGCCACCTATTCATGACTCTAATCGGCGGCCCCACGTGACCGCATACAGTAGAAGGGGCGGCCAGCACAGAACACTGCGAGGGAGGCGGGTGAGTATTTTCAGAACAGCGGGGGGGCGCACAGGGGGTGGGAGGGCGGCGGACACATAGATCTTTCTTTTAAACACTATTATTCATATCTTCTATGCAGCAAACGCTGCTGCAGAGAAGATATGAATGGCGGCTTCAGCACCATGTGGGGGGGACAGCGCTTACTGTAGCGCTGTCTCCTGCACGCCACACGGACTGCACACGGAGAAGGTCCGTGTGTGGTCCGTGTTTTACACGGACCCATTGACTTTAATGGGTCCGTGTAATACGTGCGCTCCCACGAACACTGACATGTCTCCGTGTTTGGCACACGGAGACACGGTCCGCAAAAAATCAATGACATCTGCACAGATGCATTGATTTTAATGGGTCTACGTGTGTCAGTGGCTCCGGTACGTGAGGAAACTGTCACCTCACGTACCGGAGCCACTGACGTGTGAAACCGGCCTTACAGAGTGTGGGGTCTTCCTTTTTAACCCCATCGGCACCCTGAGATCATGATTGTGTGGTCCTGATGTTTGCCATAGTAATTCACGGCCAAATAATGGCCTTAAAGTCTGCCGACTATAGTGACCTGTTCAGAAGTTAGCAACATTTAGATGGTAAAAATTCACTTTTATGTCACTTTGCATTCATTCCTGAACAGCACCTGAAGGGTTAATAAACTACCTGACAGAGGTTTTCAATATGCAGCGCTGCAATAAGAAGCAATGAAAACGTATCTAACAGAAAATGATATCAATAAAAATGTCAACTTGCCACTCAAAGCAAGCCTTGATGAATGAGTGAAAACATTGCAGGCCTTGGAAAATGGCAACTTTTTATTCACCACTTAAATTTAAGAAAAGCTAAACATGTTTGCTATAATTGTAATTTTACTGATCTGTAAAATCATATAGTTGTGTTGTTTTTACAGCACAATGTATGCTGTAAAAACAAAACAAAAAAAATTGAGGAATTGCGTTTTTTTTTTCCTTTTTCCAGTTATATTAAATGATAAAATGAATGGTGTCGAAACTACAGCTTGTCATGCAAAAAAAAAAAAAAAAACAAGCTGTCATGGCTGTGTGGACAGAAAAATAAAAAAGTTATGGCTCTTGGAAGATGGGGAGGAAAAAAAAACAAAAGCGTAAACATAGAAAATCACCATGTTTGGAAAGGGTTAATTGGAGCACTTTACCAATGTATCCAAATAGTTTTTCTTTTCTTGGGTTCTTTGGTCTTAAATAGTTTTTTTCCGCTTTCTTGACAGTCTGTGCCAATCATCTCTCACTCCCGATGGCTATTAAAGCAGGGAGAACTGCAGCAGATGTCTGGGCCTCGCACTTCTCGCACCCTCCGAACTAAAAAACTATTCCGCCCTGTATATCTGTTCCTGTTCAACGATCTGCTGCTCCTGTGTAAACGTCAGCCCGGGTGAGTAGAACATGGCGGGCAATAACCGGAGTATTTCTACATGGAGCACTAGTAACAAATGAGCTAAAATAAACGTTCATTGTACACATAAATGTGGGCACTGTTGGGCTGGAATCACACGTTGGGTTTCTTGACAGTTTTTACCCAACCATAGAATTGGATACGAGGGGAGAAGTTTCAGTCTTTTTTCTATATTTTTCCTTCCTTTTCTGGCTTTGGCTGAAAAACTGGGTTCTTTATTCCCACCTGTGAGGGTCATGATGGTGCACTGCTCAGTAATGGCCTGCAGAGGATGAACCCCACTGACCCAGCATGACGGCATCATTAATGTATTCCTTATATTATAATATATTCTAATGTCAATAGTGCGAGGTTTACATATTTTATTTTACATTTAGGGACCGGTATCAAGTATTTGATGTCGCTGCACGTGGCCTCCTGCGTGTTGAGGAGCTGGAAGACCAAGGACAGTCCCTGGCCAATGTCTTCATCCTGAAACTCCTGGAAAATGCACATGAGAGGGAGTTTACTTACATGTTAAAGGCTTCATCCCAGTGAGTACATGACTAGCACCGACATGCATCGAGTACCGATGACCCTGATGTCTCATGATTACAGACCACTGTTGTCACCAGTTTTTTCTATTCAGGGAATGACCAATAATCTATATATATAATCGCTAGTTGGGACTTCCGGCCGCTGTCCCCGAATCCCATAAGGCACCGCGGCAGTGTCACATGCGCAGGCGCAAGTGACATACATGTCTCCGCTATTTCCGCACATGTGCAGTAACAGCCACAACTGCGCGTTCTACCTGCTGTATCCGCGCATGCGCGGTAACGACGCAGCTGTTACTGCGCCTGCGTGGGGAATAGCGGTGACGTCTATGCTAATTTCACTGCACTCCTGTTTCTAGTGATGTAATAATGAGATGACAGCCATCTCCATGTTATTAAAGGGGTAGTGCACTATTGTACAACCTGTTCTTAAACATATACTTACCACCCAGACCGGAGCCACTCCTGTGATGTCTGGGCTGCAATTCCCAGCAGTCATGACCGCTGCAGCCTTCATACTTTTGCAAGAGCTGCAGCTAGTCAACTGCCTCTGAATGGCTTGGCTGCAACAGTTGCGTTGCATAATAATGTGAATGTGGGGTAATGTAAGCAATTAAGAAGGGGTTGTCCAGTTAACAACTCTTAATATAAGGCAGACATTCCTCTTCGGGCCCATGCACAAGTGATGGATTTCACACAGATTTTCATGCAGATTTTGCTCAAGAATTTGCATTAAAACCAACAACACTTTGCATCCAATGCATGTGAATGGGCTTTTACCAGCGGCGTAACTAGAGTCCGATGGACTTGGGCACCCCCCCTGCCTGCATTTTGGTCAGATGTATGGGTTCTAAATCCTATAAAGACACGTATTCATCCCTCCCCCTTTCATTATATAGTAATGTCCCCCCCATCCTGTACTAATGTCCCCCATACTGGGCCTCTTCCAGGTATATATGTCCCCCATTCTGGGCCCCTATCCTAGTATATATGTCCACCATCCTATGCACGTTCCTGGTATATATGTCCCCATTCTGGGCCCCCATCCTGGAATATATGTCTCCCCATCCTGTTATATATGTACCTGCTATGGTAACGCATGACATCTCTGCCACGTGACACTAATACCTGGCACGCCGACTTCAGCGGCCAGCGTCTGATTAGCCGGCAGCATGTATTGCAGTGCAGGGAGCTGGAGGGCAATACACTGGAGCTGAATGTGCTTCTTCAGATGCGTATCCTCCTGAAGTAGGCGCTGGAGTCGGCAGGCCCCCCTCCCAGACGATCGCTACATCCTTGGCTTTTACACAACCTGTTCCTTGCCATAGAAAATGTCCACAATGCAAAAATCTGCCTTGGCAATCCATGTCAGATGGTGAACAGGCTCGTAAAAGGACTGTTGATTTCAGCTCAACTCCATCCTGTCCACGTTCAGGCTCTGACGACGTCCAATCAATAAGCAAATCGCATTAATTAAATATCAGGACTGTTCTTGTCAGATGAGGAATTACCTGGTTGTCTTATTTCTTCTACTATAAGTATTCTGTATTGTTTATTCTACATATGTGTGATAAAATTGTGTTTTTCAGAAGTGAAATGAAGCGATGGATGACATCTCTAGTTCCAAATCGTAGGACAAAATTTGTTTCCATCACTGCCAGGGTGTTCGGTAAGTTGCAACAGTCCCACAGACCATGAACGGAGCTATTGTCACGCACTTAATTTCCCCAGAGTCCCATTCTTGGGACTGGTGGGGGTCGCATTAGTCGGAACCTCAGTGATCAGTAAGTTATAACATACCCTATTACTTGCTAAGATTGAAATAACCCTTTAAAGCTTGACCTCTTTGGTGTAACTGCAGACTGTAGTTGTGAGGAGGAGGAACCTCCGATGGGCCTAAACTCAAATTCATGGGCTCCTGTGGTCCAACCTCTTATCTCTTACCTCTAGGGTCTGTTTCTTACTAATTCACAAGTAGCATCTTAGACCTTATTAATCTTACGTTCTGTGTGTGTAACAGTAGCACCATTTACAAAGCAAATACAAGTGGATGACATTGATTTGGGGTCTTTTAGACCCACTCGAGGAAATTATTCTGAGGGTTCAGCATATATGGTACAACTTTCCTCCGCCTTGCACATTTTAAGTACACAGAAGTCATATCATTAATAAGGACTAATATACTATGTAATAATCAACGTAAAATAGTGACAACAAATGCTCTTCTCCTAACCAGTGCTTGAAGGGGTTTTCTTCTGCTGGGCCTCATTATGGTGATAGTCCCGGGACCAACCTCTGCTGATGATGATTGGCATGGTTGCTACAGAACACCATTAGAAATTCAGTTACTGTCAGCAGTTCACCTCTTCTTCTGTCCATACAGATGCAGATTGGAGTTTTGCACAGACAAATGTGACATGTAAGTGAACAGCTGATCACGGGGAAAGTCCTCATTAGAATGACAGGCTATAGTGATGAGCGAATATACTCGTTACTCGAGATTTCCCGAGCACGCTTGGGTGTCCTCCGAGTATTTTTTAGTGCTTGGAGATTTAGTTTTTATTGCCACAGTTAAATGATTTACATCTGTTACCCAGCATAAGTACATGTGGGGATTGCCTGGTTTCTAGGGAATCCCCACATGTACTTACGCTGGGCAACAGATGTAAATCATTCGGCTGCAGCGAAAAAAAACTAAATCTCTGAGCACTAAAAAATACTAAGAGGACCCCCGAGCGTGCTCGAGAAATCTCGAGTAACGAGTATATTCGCTCATCACTAACAGGCTACATTATTAGGTATATTAGTGCCCACTACAACATGGTGGTCTGTGGTATATAAATATAAGTAACAGTGTGAGCAATATGGGTTTTTTACAGTATCAGCAACCGCGGAGAAAGGCTTTGTTTCATCGGAGAAAAATATAGCGCAAATTGACAATGTCACTTTTTAATGAGTTCTCGTTGCGTCGCATTGCGCTGATACAAACCTATATTGTGTCATCATTTTACCGGCAGCGCTGCATCCATCAATGTTTGACCCAATTATCAAGGACTTGTTAGGACTTACCCTTCTAATTCCTGCGTGTGACAGTTTTATGATATATGCTGTCCTATTTTCAGTACTTACAAGACATTTCAGACTTTGTTTTTTTGCCAGATAACCAATCCCAAAATAAAAACTAATCCAACGAGACCTTTATTAAACATAAAACCAAACCTAAAGAAGCATCGGTATGAATTTCAAGTAGGTGAGTGGAAAGCTGCCAGCTTCTAGCCTTAGGGAAGGAGCAATGCAGGCGGGCTTTCACTATTAACACATATTCTTCACTCCTTGAGTTGAGGATTTCAACCTCAGGAGAAAGCATTAGGCCTGGATACACCTAGACGATACTGAAGCCACTTACCTCTCCTTAATCGTGCGTAAGGTTGCAGTCATTGGAAGTGACATGAAAATTCCTGTCCCAACCTTATTATTTAAGGCCAGTAAACCCTTCCTGGTCCTGCTGATCCTAACCAATTTTCAGTATGTTAAACACTATCCATTGTAAGGTATGTTCCACTAAAAATGTCACAGTATTCTTTAAATATTATATACCTGTATAGTACCAAGTGGAGATTTAAAAAAAAAAAAAAAAAAAAAGAGTAATTTGTGGTGCAGACCTCTCCTTTCTAATATACTATCCGGACGTTATCAAAGTTACAGATACCATGAGGCTACTTATACACCCTGCTTAAATAAGTGCAGAGGCTGCTGTGATCACAGGACTCGCTCAACGGAAAAATGGTTCTTAATTCCCTTTTTAGGTAAAATTATTATCTGCTTGTGCAGGTGATAAGTGGGAAGGAAATAATGGGTCTGCCGTAAAGCAAGTCACCCCCTACTCTGCCCTATATTGAATTCTATTGAATGTGAATGAAGCGAGGAAACAGTCTGGATTATCTTTATTTTTTAAATCTGTGGGAAGAAATTACAATATCAGGCAAATCTATGAGTAAGAGTGGCTGAGTCTGGAAGTGAAAACCCCCAGACAGCCTCTTTAATGGACAATGTCACCGTAACCCAAAAGGGTCACCAACCCGTACATGTAGGCATTCCTCTACTGGCAACCCCTTTATGTTGGTATTCTTTATTTGTATCAGTTTTGTTGTGTTATAGATGTTCTAAGACTAATCTATATTATGAAAAATCAGTTTGTGTTTGTAGTAGAGTTGGTTAGAATTTATTTGCACGTCCCATTCCATCTGCCACAACGGTGGTCTGTGGTCGCTGGATGGAAGAGAGAGTCCATCCTCTTACATGACGGCGTCTTTTTATTATCTGGTCTGGCTCGACGTCACGTGTGTGTCATGCCACAATGACCCTGACCAGGGGTTGCGGATGCCACCAGGTAAGGGTTGGTTCTCACCCTCTTGTACAGCAATCCTAGAATTCATGGCCGACGCAATGGGACTCAATTCGCACCCACTCGAATTTGCAGAATATAACACCATGAAATAAGACTGATGACCTGTGTAGGCTGATATGTAATGTAATCATATGTCTTAGGTTATAATTTGTTGTTCTCGGTTTGCTCTTAATTTATTTATAAGTTTTCTCTCCCTGCAGACTGTCCGCAAGTGCAGTGTGTCCACCCGTACATTGCCCAGGAGCCAGATGAGCTGTCTCTTGATCTGGCAGACCTTCTCAATGTCCTGGACAAGACAGATGATGGTACGTGTCTCACTAGTGACAGTCAGATCCCAGCGGCATTAGCATTATGATATTCATAATAAGACTGTGACAGATTTCGGCAGCAGAATACGTGTCAGGCTGGCAGGCAGAATTGCTTCTCTGAGTGACGGGCTAAGAATAAAGAATTGTAGCACAATGACAACTTGATCTACTCAGCTATTATCTGAGCTTCAAAAATCAACCATTTGCAGTATGCAGAGGAGATTTCATTTAATCTGCAGTCATTTCCATACGTCTCCTAGAAGGGCTGCGTAGGATGACAGCCATGCTGGGGTGTGCGAAGAAAGCCGGTATACACATAATTGTGTACATATTGGCTTCAGTCCCCTTTCGTATTAAACACATATCTGTGCAGGTGCAGACCAGGGGTCTCCAATCTAGGGGTCTCTAGCAGTTACTAAAGTACAAATCCAAGCTAGAAAGTTAAAGAGGTGGTCTCATAACAAACCTTTGTGGCATAGCCATGGAAAATGTCATGAATGTCTAACAGCAGCAGGTCCCAACTCTGGCAATCGCACTGGTCTCCAGAATGAGGGTCCCTAAACCCCCCATTCCATGTGATGCCCATCTACAGAACTTGTCACTGCATAATCTGAGTTAACCAACATCATTATGTCATGGTATGTGATAATGCCTATCTAAACATACCCCTTTAAAAATCAAATATTTTACTTTGGTAGATTAAAAAAAATGCTAAAAGGTACTATACATTATATGAAACTGACTAAACATGAGTCATCTAGGCGGGGCTTGAGGTCTTAGGAGTCACATCATGTGACCACTGCTAGCACACTCATTCTGCTTGTATTGATGTCTCGCTGGAAGTTTGACTTCAGTTCTAGTCATCAAACTACTCAGAATAGGCATACCAACAGCCAGGACTCTTCACCACCCTGCCTCTGCCCACGTGATTCCCTTCACCATCCTGCCTCTGCCCACGTGATTCCCTTCACCACCTTGCCTCTGCCCACGTGATTCTCTTCACCACCCTTCCTCTGCACACGTGATTCCCTTCACCACCCTGCCTCTGCCCATGTGATTCCCTTCACCACCCTGCCTCTGCCCACGTGATTCCCTTCACCACCCTTCCTCTGCCCACGTGATTCCCTTCACCACCATGCCTCTGCCCACGTGATTCCCTTCACCACCCTGCCTCTGCCCACGTGACTCTCTTCACCACCCTGCCTCTGCCCACGTGATTCCCTTCACCACCCTGCCTCTGCCCACGTGATTCTCTTCACCACTCTGCCTCTGCCCACGTGATTCTCTTCACCACCATGCCTCTGCACATGTGACTCTCTTCACCACCCTGCCTCTGCACACGTGATTCTCTTCACCACCCTGCCTCTGCACACGTGATTCTCTTCACCACCCTGCCTCTGCACACGTGATTCTCTTCACCACCCTGCCTCTGCACACGTGATTCACTTCACCACCCTGCCTCTGCCCACGTGATTCTCTTCACCACCCTGCCTCTGCCTACGTGATTCCCTTCACCACCCTGCCTCTGCCCACGTGATTCACTTCACCACCCTGCCTCTGCCCACGTGATTCCCATCAGCACCCTGCCTCTGCCCACGTGATTCTTTTCACCACCCTGCCTCTGCCCACGTGATTCCCTTCACCACACTGCCTCTGCCCACGTGATTCTCTTCACCAGCCTGCCTCTGCTCACATGATTCTTTTCACGATCCTGCCTGTGCCCATGTGATTCTTGGTGAGCAGTTTGCATAGAGCATGCACTGTTTTATAATTTATTCCTATCCAGGATAGTAATTTGGATAATTTTATCATTGGCATGTTTAGGAAGTTATGACTAAGCACTATAAACTTTCACAATGGTTTTTATTGGTTTGTAAGAAAAAGTAAGGGAAACCAAAAAATTCACAACAGAGTAATAGAACAATAAATCATTGCTATCACATCATGGGGACATCGGGGATCTGCGAGAGCGGGGACGTTAACGCGACCCCTAGCGCGGCCCCTAAATAAACATTGTGTTAGTGCAATCCGTTTAGCGCTAGCGGATTGCACTAACGCAATGTGAACCTAGCCTAAGGGACCTTTTTAAACACTTAATTTACTGAGATAATGACTTTTGGGTTTTCATTGGCTGTAAGCCATAATCATCAACATTAACAGAAATAAACACTTGAAATAGATCACTCTGTAATGACTCTATATAATATGTGAATTTCACTTTTTGTATTGAAGAACTGAAATAAATTAACTTTTTGATGATATTCTAATTTTGTGAGAAGCACCTGTATGTTCCAACTGCAAAACACTGAGCTTAAGGCCGGTTTCACACGTCAGTGGCTCCGGTACATGAGGTGACAGTTTCCTCACGTACCGGAGCCACTGACACACGTAGACCCATTAAAATCAATGCATCTGTGCAGATGTCATTGATTTTTGGCGGACCGTGTCTCCGTGTGCCAAACACGGAGACATGTCAGTGTTCGTGGGAGCGCACGTATTACACGGACCCATTAAAGTCAATGGGTCCGTGTAAAACACGGACCTCACACGGACGTTCTCCGTGTGCGGTCCCTGTGGCGTGCAGGAGACAGCGCTACAGTAAGCGCTATCCCCCCCACATGGTGCTGAAGCCGCGATTCATATCTTCTGTGCAGCAGCGTTTGCTGCATAGAAGATATGAATAATAGTGTTTAAATGAAAGATCTACCTGTCCGCCGCCCCCCCACCCCCTGTGCGCCCCCCCACCCCCTGTGCGCCCCCCCGCTGTTCAGAAAATACTCACTCACCCGCATCCCTCGTTGGCTGTCGCTCCTTCCTGGTCTGGCCACGGCTTCCACTGTATGCGGTCACGTGGGGCCGCTCATTTACAGTCATGAATAGGCGGCTCCACCTCCCATAGGGCAACAGGGCAGACAAAGTACACCTGCGCCTGAGCCGCAGCGTGAAGACAAGAAGAGGACGTCATCGTAAGAAGATGGGAGGCCCCGGACCCCGACGCCCATCAGACCCGAACCAGACCATAGCGGGACCGCCCCTGGGTGAGTATAATCTAACCTCTTTTTCTCCTCTTTCAGGATACATCGGGGGCTAATTTACAGCATTACAGAATGCTGTAGATAAGCCCCTGACGCTGGTGGGCTTAGCTCATCTTCGATTTTGAGGGTCACAGGTTCCCTTTAATTTTCTCCCCTCAGAGTTGGGCTAAGTGAGGGCACTGGGCACTTAACTATGCTATTAACCTGCAGATTAACCCCATATCTGCAGGTTAAGAGACTTTTTTCTAGTGACAGATTCCTTTTAATTTCAGGAACCCAACGGCCATGTTTCATTGTTTCAATGCATTCTTTCTTCAACATTCCTCTCTCTAGGATGAATTTTGTAATTTTTTCTGGTCATGATATGTAATATAGTAGTATATTTTTGTTATCTCACTAAGCAACCAGGAACATACCTGAGATCCACATGATTCAATAGAACAAGTTGACTATCGTGGGAACCATGAATAACGACCTTTAAAGAGAACCTGTCAGTTGCCATAAAAATGGATTTTTGTTTTGTTTTCTTTACCTGGGTAAATATTCAAGGACAACCCCTTGTTGATCTAAATGTTTGGCCCCAATAAAATAAAAAAGCCGATACTCACCTCCCGTGCCGGCTCCGTTCCAGTAGTGTCAGCACTCGCTCTCTCCAGGGCTTCCTTGCTGTTGTTATCACATGTAACCCAAGAGCCCAGTCAGCGCTGGCATTACTGTCCCCGTTTTCTGTCGACTCAAACATGAAGAAGCAGTCCGGGCTGCTGACTTCCTCTTCATATTCAATTCGTATAAAGGTGGGGACAGTGACGCCAGTGCTCAGTGGGCGCATGTATGTATGTCCAAGTACACCACTCAGTATATGAAGGCGATACAAAGGAAACTTGTGTTCTTTTTGGAATCCTGGGAAAATCTTACTCCAGGCAACCATTAATTATAATTCTTCACAGTAGAGGGGAGGTAACGATTTACAGGCACACAGCTATGACACAGTTCTGATCTGAAGTTGAACACCGTTTTATTTAAGCTCCATTTCATCACACAATCACTTCTCTTCATTCAATGCTTCATCAACATATATGAAAGTCTCTTCACAGATAACTTCTCTTCACACACAGTGTCTTAATCTAAGCAGACCTGTACCTTTATCAGTCAGTCAGTCAGTGAGGTAGGGCGAGGGTGATGAGTCTGGTGCTGTAGCTCTCTCACTTGTATCTTGATGTAATAAAGATGCTCCTGAGTGTCCTGACTGCTTCTTTGTTCATAGCAATCGCTTCCCAGGAAGAACTGGTCTATACAGCTTTTCTGATTTCAGTCTGTCATGTGACTCTCTAACACACCTTTCTCTAGGATCTCCTGGACACAATAATAACTTTCCCAATATGCCTTGGGGCTGAAATAACCACTCCCTGTCTGCTACAACCATTTTAACCCCTATAGTTACTGGATTATCCTAAATCAACAGTGTAGCTCCTATCTGTCACATTAACTGTATGTAAATCTAGTATTGTTACCAACTTGATGCGGTCTCCAACATTTCTCTGTGGGTCTCTTCTTCTGGACCACACCTGCTTGGCTAACAAGACTACATTTATATAGAGGAAAGAGGGGGCAATATCTCAAGAGCGGACGGTTGCACAAACAAAAGTAAAACAACACCAGATTATGGAGAAACAGCAGTATTTAAACCAGGTAAAAAAAATTACATATTTATGGCAAGTGACAGATTCTCTTTAAAGAGAATCTATCAGCACAATTTTGCAATGTAAAGTAAAGTCATGGCTTTAATGGCGATGTTACACAGATTAATTTAATACCTTTGGTGAAGAAATCCCCTCTTTTTGTTCTTCTTTAGCATTTGCGCCAAAATTTAATTTGCAGAAAACGTCACAGTGGTCACACTGTATAATAGGTCTTCTCCTCCTGCCCCGGCCCCTCCGCCTGCCTTTATTGTTTAAATGACAGGTCACTGATATTTCCATGACCTGCCTCTTGTTTGGCACCGTAGGTGACACATGTGTAGATTGAGAAATTGGCTCAAATACATTTTTGAGACTGTACATGTACCACACATGATGCCATTTTATTGTAGATGAGGCAGGAAAATAATCTGTGCATGCACTGCTCATTGCAACGCCAACGCCAGACTTCAGACAGGAGGCAGGTGACAGAAAATCAGTGACCTGTCAGTCAAACACCAGAGGCAAATGGAGGGGTCGGCGGAATCACAGACAGGGAAGAGAAGACCCTCTGTACACTCCAGCCCTTGTGCACCAAAAAAAAATCACAGCATGTCCAAGTTTGATACAATATTCGGATCACACTCAGCAATGCGAATCAATGAGTGAATGGGAATCATCGAACTGCACTCGGATGACCTCTGGGTGTGGTCCGATTTCTGCGGACTAACACAATGTAGTAGATGGAGACATTTTTTTATTCATCTTCTCCTCATCCGAGAGAATCGGATCACACTATGCCCACATCTGATCAGTGTCATTTGCTTAATCGCCTTGATTCTCTCGGTTGAGAGAATACACGTCTGTCTGACCCTAGCCTAGCAGCGCCATTACAGCCATGTTTTTACTTTACAAAATCAAGCTGACATGTTCTCTTTAACTACTGAAATGTATAGCTAGGTGAAAGGATTCAGCTACTTCTCATTAAACTGACTGGAGTATTCACTAACGGTCTATGCGCTATCCGCCAATGTGGCTCACTGTTCTGTTCGTCAGAGCTTAGGAGCCCCGGGGATGCACTACGGAGCTCGGACTCTGCCGGCTCACTACCTGGGAGTGAATTGGATGATAATTAGTATTGGAAGCTGTGTCTCTCTACACATGATAACGATGTAGGACTTTCTTTCACGGTGGTAGAATCTCTTTCAGTTTCAGCCATAAATTTCCTGTTATATTTATTGGTAACCAATGTTTTATGTAGAATATAGCGGCTTTATGAGATCACAACATAGAAGCCACAGTAGTTGCTTCCACAGATCATATATCATTCAGAATAATAGTCCAGTTTTCCCTTTTTGTCCCAGGTTGGGTGTTTGGTGAACGTTTGCATGACCAAGAGAGGGGCTGGTTCCCCAGCACAGTGACAGAAGAAATACTGAATAAGCACGTCAGGACGCAGAATCTGAAGGAGTGCTTCAGGGTGCACAAAACCGACGAAGGCAGTCAGAACAAAGACCGGCGGAAGATGGGAAGCAGAACGCGGCAGTGACCCCCGGAGATGGCATGGGGCAGCATGCTCGGGGAGGGGACGGGGAAAGAAGCAGTGTGTCTGTGACGCGATGCAAATATTCTATATAAATATATGTATATTATCTACAGATGTGTGTTACTGTTCTACAGGCAGCCATACAGTAATGCAGTAGGACACAGCAGGTTAAGGATCAAAAGCAAGGACACATCATGCACACAAAGATGAGCACACACACAGAAGATTTATAGACAGATAATATATTGGCTTTATATCTTGTATAATAGACATTAGTAATGTATTAAGGCAGGCTTGCCTAAATGGGCAACGGTACTACAACTCCCATCAACCAGCGCTGGAAGCTGGCGGACTACTGACTACAGAAGCCTGATTCATAACAAAAAAAATTGGTGGAAGAGTCTTCTGGTCTGCCATATATTCTTCTACCAAATTTATTAGGTAGGGTTCACGTGTGAAATTTGTCTTCGGCGCTGTCAGATAGAGGTATAAAATCGGACCAAGGTCGGAACACAATGATCGGACTGGCCAGCGGGTCTCCCTACTCAAGCATGACAGCTTATATATCTATACAGCTGTCACATTCGGGTCAGTAGAGCAGCCGGCCAGTCTGTGTTTTGCGTTCCAATCTTGATTCGATTTATACAACCACCTGACTGTGCCCGAATTCTAGACTTCAATTATGTCTTAAAAAATGTCTCAACCTTGGGCATATAAATTAAAATGTCTCCCTAATATGGAGGAGGAGACACGAATAACTGCCTCAAGTTTCATTATGGTCTACATGCCACACAATGATACAACAGAATACATTTTGTGAGGAAATAATTGGCTTTTGGGTACACGTGCTGGTATTTGCTCCAATTTTAGCCTGTATTATGCCGGTGCCCACACCTCACACTTTTATATCAGCTCCTCAATATATTTTTATTTCAGTATCATCTAACTGAAGGTGTCGGCTGTATCCAATGTTTATACCGTGGTGTAAGCATTTTCTTTTTATCTTGTTTTATATTCACGGTCTTGCAATGTGGCGGTATTTTTGATGGTGGAGGAGGGGGGTTGTATAGGTCCCATTTTAAGGCTTGTAAATTAGATGTTTGGGTTCTATGAACCTGTGTTCCCAGTACAAAGCCATTGATAAAACCATTGATTGGAGAAAATGGGATCTACGTGCAGTTCGCTTGCTCGGGTTTTAGCTCACAGTTTCAACCTGACCATAAAGGGTAGAAACACAATGTGATTCTTTATTGGTTTAAGAAGCAGAGAATTTTCTGAGTGTGATAACAATCAGAGCGATGAGGACGGAGGTGCCAAGTAGAGCTGCCAAGACGATCGCAGCGACGGCTCCAGGACCTAAGGAACCTGCGGACAAAAATAGAAGAAAAAAATACTGAAAAATAATTATTTTATACAGTATATGGGATTTCATTCTTCCAAAAGTTTACAATTTACTAAACTACAAATAATCTGCACTTGATAAAGTGAGTTAGGTTATATTCCCACGATTGGTTTTGTGGAGTTTTTTACTCTGCAGATTTAAAAAAAAAAACAAAAAAAAAAAAACAAGTAACATATTTTACTTAATTGGTGAAGAAATGGTGCAGAAAATCTGCAACATCAAAAGCTCATCGTGGGAATGTAGCCTTAAGGGATTTTCCAGTTTGAGGAAACCTCTGCCCTGGCTGGAAAAAAAACAAACCTGCTTTACTCACCCTCCCCAGATCCGACGTTACTCCCAGTGTCTTCAACGCTGACATTGAAGTTTATTTGGTCAAGTTCGCTGCAGCTTACAAACTTGAAACAATCGTGTCAGAGTCACAGGTTACGTTACAACCCAGTTGCTAATCCATAGATGTTAAAAGAAAAAAAAGGTTTTGATACCGTGTTAGCTAATTATAGCCAGTTGAAAAAAAGATTGATTGTTCTCAGTGGGAGATATGACATAATAACCTTGTAGTTATGATACCTTTTAATGGCTAACAAAACTAAAATAACTACAAGATTATTATTTTGTTTTTCCCATTGAGAACAATTAATTTGAATCCATAGATGCAACACTGTAATCTTTATGTCATCAATGTATCCCTAGCCTTGAGGGACAGTCCTCAGTTAAAAAAAAAAAAGTATTAATAGTGATGGGAATGGTTTCTGGATGTGTGCGTTCTCTGTTAGTATATCCCCTTAATGACTGCCTTTTAACTGACCTGAGATATAAGAGAATTGCCTTAGATGCTGCCTTCAATAGTGACTACATCATATAAATGGTTAACAGAGTGTGAGGGCTTCCTCTTTATCCCAACTGGTGCCCTCAGATCATGATTGTGTGGTCCTGATGTTTGCCATGGCAATTCATGACCAAATAGCGGCCTTAGAGTCTGACGGCTGTAGTAACCTGTTCAGAAGATAGCGACATTTAGGAGGAAAAATTCTACTTTTTCATTCCTGTCATGTCATCATTTTGCATTAATTCCTGAAAAGCACCAGAAGGGTTAATAAACTACCCGACAGCAGTTTTCAATATGTCAGGGGGTGCTGTTTTTAAAATGATATCACTTATGCGGGTTTTCCAATATATAGGACCCCTTAAGGCACGTCAAACATGGATAGGTCCCCAATTTTTTTTTTATAAATTTCCTTGAAAAAATGAAAAATTACTGCTACATTTTTAAACCTCCTAAAATGCTAGCAAAATAAAATAACATTTTAAAAATGGTGCTGATGTAAAGCAGGCATGTGGGAAATGTTATGTATTGAATTGATGTTTTGCTGTGGTGTGATTATCTGGATTAGGCTGCCGTCACACTAGCAGTATTTGGTCAGTATTTTACATCTGTATTTGTAAGCCAAAACCAGGAGTGGGACAATTAGAGGAAAAGTATAATAGAAACATATGCACCACTTCTGTATTTATCACCCACTCCTGGTTTTGGCTTACAGATACTGATGTAAAATACTGACCAAATACTGCTAGTGTGACGGCAGCATTAAAAGGATAACACTGGTCAACAGCATTTTTGGTGCCAAAGATATTTCATCGAATTTAGGGTATTTTTGGGGTGCTGATTCTGAATATGTCATCAGTTTTGCCAGATTGGCTCAAGTTTTTGAGATTTTTGGTATCTTATTTATAGCACTTGTTGGTAAATGCGACGCATCATCTCATTAATTTCTTTGGATTAGTACTTGAACTGAGCAGTTCTCAATATAGTTTTGTGTTAATTAGTGTTCTAAAAGTTTGTTCATAGCTTGATTTTTGCACTAACTTTATGTTGTTGTCTGTTTTCCAGTGAAAAGCATGAACTCATCAAGAAGAAGTTGTCCTAACGATCCAGACTCATTCTGTTACATTTGTGGTGAATACACACTGCCAAAACATAGAAGAAACATAACAGACTTCGTAAAAAAAGTGTATTTTGCCTATTTTGGGGTTATGCTTGGGGACCAAGACAAGTTTTGGGCACCACACATAGTGTGCAAAGCATGTATCGAATTATTACGAAAATGGAGCAAAGGACAAAGAAAAAGCTTCAAATTTGGTGTTCCAATGATGTGGAGAGAGCCAAAAAATCATCATGATGACTGTTATTTATGGTAAACACAGGTACAGGCACATCTTCACAATGAGGGACAGGCCTTCTTGCAGATTCCATGTTACTCCCATTTTCGTTTCTTATGCTTATTGAATCCTTGCACTTGCACTGCACAGAAATAACAGTCATCATGATGATTTTTTGGCTCTCTCCACACCATTGGAACACCAAATTTGAAGCTTTTTCTTTGTCCTTTGCTCCATTTTCGTAATAATTCGATACATGCTTTGCACACTATGTGTGGTGCCCAAAACTTGTCTTGGTCCCCAAGCATAACCCCAAAATAGGCAAAATACACTTTTTTTACGAAGTCTGTTATGTTTCTTCTATGTTTTGGCAGTGTGTATTCACCACAAATGTAACAGAATGAGTCTGGATCGTTAAGACAACTTCTTCTTGATGAGTTCATGCTTTTCACTGGAAAACAGACAACAACATAAAGTTAGTGCAAAAATCAAGCTATAAACAAACTTTTAGAACACTAATTAACACAAAACTATATTGAGAACTGCTCAGTTCAAGTACTAATCCAAAGAAATTAATGAGATGATGCGTCGCATTTACCAACAAGTGCTATAAATAAGATACCAAAAATGTCAAAAACTTGAGCCAATCTGGCAAAACTGATAGCATATTCAGAATCAGCACCCCAAAAATACCCCAAATTCATTAAAATATTTTGGACACCAGAAAAAAAAAAAATTTTTGTTGACCTGTGTAATCATTCAAAGTTTTAAAATTGCTAATTTATCAACATTTTTCTCAAATTTCTGATACTTTTTATAAATAAACACAAAACATATCGACCTAAATTTACTATTATCGTAAAGTATAATGTGTCACGAAAATACAATCTCAAAATCACTGGGATTTGTTGAAGCGTTCCAGAGTTATTACCACATTAAGTGACACTGGTCAGATTTTAAAAATATGACTCCGTCACTAAGGGGATATAGATAGGTATGGGTATTCAGGTAACGGCTTTCTGAAACCCAGGGGGCATAAATGACTTTTACTGTGGACTGAAATTAAAACTATACTGTAGTTCAGGAGAATCTCTGAAGAGGTATTCTGACCTTAATCATTGTATATACCATCAATGTCTGTCCAGTCCAATATTCTCTATAAACGAATGGAGAGGAAGCTGCGGGCATAGCTGCGTACCTCTTCACCTGAACGCCCTCAAATATCAATGAAGTATAGTTTCTTTTCTATTGAAATGTATGGAAAATGCAGAATCAGATCCTAGAAGTGGGACTTGCCACAGTGTTGTGGATGCTTAAAGTGGATCTGATCCAGATTTCACAAAATAAACTGCATACATTCTTAGGCCTCATTCACACGACTGTGTTAAATGTACGTGTTCTATAGATTTTTTTCCATGAATACAACACGTACCCAATATAGCCTATGGTGTTATTCACGTCTGTGGTTTTTATCTGATCGTGTGTCGGTGCAAAACTCACAGAGACATGTCCGTTATTTCTGGTATCACGGATGAAAACTGCCAATACAAGTTTATGGGTCCTTAAAAAAAAAAAAAAACACGGATGGCATCAGTGTACAATACATGTGCTGCACGTATTTAACAGTACAAAGTATAGGAGAAGATTTGTAATTTATTTATCCATCCGTGATAAACACTGATGACGCTGATGGTGAAAACAGACACATGGACCAAACACTGATGACACACTGATCCAAAACAGTGATGACACTGATGATAAGGCTACTTTCACACATCAGGTTTTCGCTGTCACGCTCAATCTGGCAAAATTTCAAAAAAACGGATCCGGCGAATGTTGCCGCCGGATCCGTTTTTTCCCCATAGACTTGTATTAGTGCCGGATTGCTCCAGATGACATTGCGTTTCATCCAGTTTTCGCCAGATCTGCCGTTTCTGGTTTCTGGAAAAAACGTCCGTAGCAAAGTTTTTTGTCTCCGGCGAAAAAGCTGGAAGCGCTGGATCCGGAAAATAACGCATTCCGGCGCCGGATTCCATTTTTTTAAACTGAGCATGCTCCAAATTTTTTTATCCAATTATCTGGACGTGTTAGTTGGATCCGTCAAAAAACCGGATCCGTCGCATCAGTTTTTCACAATCTGCCCCAGTTTTTTCCAACATTCGCTGGATTGTGCCTGATGCCAAAAACCTGATGTTTGAAAGTAGCCTAAAATGGACAGATGGACCGTACACTGATGACACAGTGATCCAGAACACTGCTGACACTAAGCACTTATCCTAAGAATAAAGTCTAGCTGCATTTTCAGAAAAAGCTGTCATGTGTACACGAGGAATAACACTATTTCTGTCCATTAGGGTAAGTTCGCACTGAGCGTTTTTTTTCCGCAGCAGAACCTGATCTCTTGGCAGAAAAGCTGCAGAAAAAAAGCATGTTTTCCTTGGTTTTTCTTGTATTTTTCACAGCATTTTTTTATGCATTTTTGCGGCGGTTTTGGCAGGCTAGATTTGTCTCTTGTGCATGTTAACAAAGTTTAGTATTGGGAAAAAAAAGTACTATTCCAAAGAATGAGGTTTTGGCACAAAAAAACACAGCAAAACCTGATACCTGCTTTTTTGGTGCGTTTTTCACCACCCATTCAAGTCAATGGGTGAAAAATGGTGAAAAAAAAGCTGAAAGAAGTGACATGCTCTATGTCCAAAAAAACAAGCAAAGCACTAAATACTGATTGCAAAAAAATGTGTGCATGAGATTTCAGAAATCTCATAGGCTTTGCTGGTACTGTAAAAAGCAGCTGAAAATTAGCATAAAAAACTCTGAAAAAAAAAAACAGAGCAAAAACGCCCAGTGTAAACTTAACCTTGTATCCTGAAATTTAAAAAAAAAAAAAACCTCAGCAGCTTCACTTTGTGTGCTCTGCCTTTTTCTTAAGCTTATAGTTTATCGCTTGTTGCCTAGGTTTCCAGCCACCCCTGCAGTCTATCAGAAGAGTCCAGATTCCGCAGTGAGCAGTGACCCTGAAGCTTCCTGGCCATCTTCATTGCCAATGCACTCCTCCAATTCTGCAGAGGTAAATCTGCATTGGCAAGCAGCATAAGGCCGGTTTCACACGTCAGTGGCTCCGGTACGTGAGGTGACAGTTTCCTCACGTACCGGAGACACTGACACACGTAGACCCATAAAAATCAATGCATCTGTTCAGATGTCATTGATTTTTTGCGGACCGTGTCTCCGTGTGCCAAACACGGAGACATGTCAGTGTTCGTGGGAGCGCACGTTTTACACGGACCCAATAGAGTCAATGGGTCCGCGTAAAACACGGACCTCACACGGACATTCTCCGTCTGGGGTCCGTGTGCGTGCCGGAGACAGCGCTACAGTAAGCGCTGTCCCCCCTACATGGTGCTGAAGCCGGTATTCATATCTTCCCTGTAGCAGCGTTTGCTATAGAGAAAATATGAAGAATAGTGTTAAAAATAAAGATCCATGTGTCCGCCGCCCCCCCACCCCCTGTGCGCCCCCCCGCTGGTCAGAAAATACTTACCCGCTCCCTCGCTCCTTCCTGGTCTGGCCGCGCCTCCTACTGTATGCGGTCACGTGGGGCCGATCATTTACAATCATGAATAGTCGGCTCCGCCCCTATGGGGGGTGGAGCCACATATTCATGACTGTAAATGATCGGCCCCACGTGACCGCATGCAGGAGAAGCCGCGGCCAGACCAGGAAGGAGCGACAGCCGACGGGGGACCCGGGTAAGTATTTTCTGACCAGCGGGGGGGGGGCGCACAGGGGGTGGGGGGGCGGCGGACACCTAAATCTTTATTTTTAACACTATTCTTCATATTTTCTCTGCAGCAAACGCTACTGCAGAGAGGATATGAATCGCAGCTTCAGCAGCTTCAGCACCATGCAGAGTGGGTACCACACGCTCCGTGTGGTACCCACTCGCCATACGGGCGGCACACGTGTGCCGCACGTATGGCCTCCGTGAGTTCCCAGGCACACGGACACGGATAACTCCGGTACCGATTTATTCCGGTACCGGAATTATCTGGACGTGTGGGACAGCCCTAAGATAGTGCACAGTTCAGACCAGCAGCGCGACCATGGTTCTGGTCTGGACCATCAATCTTCAGGAGTGACCTGTGCCCCATGAGGAGGTAGTCGGGAGGCAGAGGAGAGGTGCGCTATTCAAAAAATAACTATAGACGACCCCTTTAAAACCACATGTCTGTGGAAAAGAAAACTAAAATATGCCTGGTCATGAATGGAGGAAAATTACTTGGTCTTGAGCTGATTATATAATGAGGTCCACCCTTTATTACTGTGGGTCTTTATATACATCCTCTTTCACTCTAGGTCCTTCAGCAGAGAACACATGATTGTGCAGCGCCCCAGAGTCCTGGTCGTTGCAGTACTGTGGCTCCGCCGCTAAGGGGGGCTATGGTACGTCTGATGGCACTGAAGGAGTTCATCTGACCAGGTATCATACACCAATACATTTCACAGTCTGGCCTCCAGGGGGAGCTAAGGGTACTATTCATTAGGCCACTCCTCACAGTCTGGTAAAACTGGGGGTTAGGCAGGAAGTTAGTGAGAAAGCTGACTGAGTTGGAACCAGGCAACACCTTGTGGCAGAGGGTGTTGTGGGGGAAGATTCGGTAGGGTCCCTGTCAGGTTTGGGACCCTGACAGAGGCCTGGCAACGAGAGAGAACGTCACGGGACCGTGCCTGCTCAGCATAGCGGCGGTGCCCTAAGAAAGGATCGGAAAGCGAGATATATTGTGCTGAGTGAGAAACGAGATCAAAGCAACAAGGAGAATACCAGTAGGAGTAGTGCCATAAGACCGAGGCAACATCCTACTGAGGCGCACAGCCGGCGGCCGGAACGCCGAGGAAGTATTTCTATATATAGCTTCAGGCAATACTTCAAACCAACGGCAGGACAGTCAGTCATAGGCGGGCTGTCTCACCTAAATCACCTAAGAAGACATAGGGGGCAACCTGTGGAGAGGGGCGACTCTAGGGTCCCGGAAGAGCTCCGAGCCTACCCGTCATACGGGTGCGTCCCAACCGTAACATCAGGGAGGGACGGATTAGCAGAACATCATCTAATCGAGTTGTGAGGGAACACGAGAAACAGACACAACAGTTGTGGGGACTATCCCGTAAGCACAGCAGGGGAGGACCACAACACATAGCGCTAGCAGGAAGGCACAGATTTCCACCTGCAAAGAGAACTCTGGAGGTGCCATTGGACCGGCCGGACTTGCGCAGCCTGGTGAACCGTATTCCAGACTGAGGACCCAGAGACCTTCAGTAAAGAGGTAAAGAGACTGCAACCTGGTGTCCTCGTTATTTACTGCACCGCACCACCACCACCATCCACATCTATTACTGTACGCCCCTCAGCAGGGTCACGGACCAGGTCTAGCCACCGTGACAACCCCAGAGCAGAGACTCAGAGGCCCGGTACCGGGTACCCCTCGGCCCTGCGGCAGTGGGGGCGCTACAACTTGGCGTCACGAACAGGATCTACTTAAGCCTGAGGAATCGTGTCATGTGTGCCTTGGAACTGTGATTTACTGTGCTTGGACTGTACTTTATTGCAAAGACTGTGTGCTGCCATTTACCGCCAAAAGTTCCCGCCAAAAATCGCCGCCATTGCAGCGCCACAGGGAGCGCAGAGGAAGAAGGGCGTGCCATGGGAGGAGACTACCAAAGCGGCGCCAGAAGTAGCGACCGCCCCCTCCGACTCCTGCTGCGAGAGGACGACCTGCCCAGCAGCAGAGGAGAACCGCCCCCTGATTTGCAACGGCGGGAACGAGGTGAAGAGGGAGCTCGACCTCGGAGAAATGGCGGAGCTAGGTGCATGCGTTGCCGCCGAATGCCAGACAGCGACGAGGAGCAGCAAGTGCCCGAGCAACGGCGAGGTGATCCCGGCTTGCCCTCACCCATCAGAGGCGGACTCGCGTCCACTGCCGGTGAGGGACCTGAACTCCTTGGAGCCGCCAGTGGAGGAGCCGAGCCTACCTATCCCAGCCACGGAGCCATGGAGGGCGGAGCCACATCAAGAGGCCACTCCGGAAGAGCCGCGGTCCGGGCTGCAGCCGATTCCAGTGTCCTCGTCAACGGAACAGATTGACATCGGTGGAATCACATCAGGCGCAGGTATGGACGGCACCCCTACTCCCCCGGCTGATTCTGCTCTCCCGACCGATCCGGCTCCCCTGACCGATCCCGCTCCTGTGACCGCTCCTCACCCCAGCAACAATAACCGTTTCCTCTCAGTGGAGCGGGTAGTCCTCACCCCCGACGAGATGGGGAAGCTGGTACCTCCACTACCGACCAAGATGGGGGAACCCATAGATGTAGGCCCGGACGGGGTGATCCTCCGGTGGGACACCCCCTGGAACGAGCCGTATGGAGCACCGGGGGAGAGCCTCACCCTTGCTGTGCTCACTTGGGAACAATATAAACAATGTCTGATCCAACACTGGAAAAACCGAGACCAAACAGAGCAATCTGATATGCCGAAGACGCAATGCAGAAAGCCTGCGCACAATAGGAACGACGTGGTAAAGCGGGGGACTGTGCTAGCCTTCCACCCGAAGAGGGGCTGGGGCTCCATACAGGAACCGGGACTACAAACTGATGTCTTCGTTACTAGTTACAACGTAAAAACTCCCTGCTGCAGTCGAGATGGTGACCCATTGCAAAGGGGGGATCAGGTGACCTACACGCGCCGCCGGAATGCACTAGGATGGTGCGCTCGGAACGTCCACCGGTGTGAGCCTGAGGGAGCGTCACCTGCTGCCGTGACCCCGATTGATCCAGATTTGACAGATCTCGTTACTATCACCACCGTCCGCCTTGTAGCAGCCGCCGAGCTTGCAAGCAGGGTTAGCCTTCAAATCCAGACACCGGCTGATCTGATGGCACCTGAGAGACCAACTACCAGCACGGGTGCTGCACCGGCCGGGGACCAACGACCACCCCCTGCACAACCACCTTCTGCACCACATGAGTAAGATCTTAAAACTCTGAACATGTAAATAGTTCATTTAACTGTTTGTTTCCTGATTTTGCTGCTAAAACCCGTCCAGGGTTAACTCTTAAAGGGATCCCTTTGTTGACCCGGGATCCCTATTGGTTTTGTTTGTTTTCTACGTTTTGCACAAGTTATCAAAGAACTGCTGAATCATGAACAATGCATGATACAAACTTCTTGTATATAGTTTGCACCTTCTTAAAGGTGCTCTTTACTGGTTTTACATAAAAGACGGACTCTTTGCGAAGATACGGTTCTTGGAACTTGCACTGGAGTTCTTGCTGCATACGGACTCGCAGCTTGAGAAGTTGCACTACCTCTTAGAGACTTGGTCCCCTCTTAAAGGGGATGTTCACATCTTGCACTTATGTATAGTGTTGCCTTAAGATGGTTGAATGGCAATAATGTTCTGAATAGAAAGTATTGATGATGTTGATATGTGAAAGTTAAATGTAACCAACTAGTTGATTGTAAGAAATGTTCAATAATGTATTAGAAAATGAGGACAGAAGTGAACCCATAGGGGTTAGTAGTGAGTCCTCCTAGGAGCCATATAGAGATGGCTCAGTGATCTTAAACTGAAAGAAAAATGATATGTTCTATACTGTGTATAGTAGTGGAAGGACAGTAGGCTCGGGCGGAAAGGAGTGGTCCTGTAACAGAAAGGAGAGGCAGTAGGTCTGGAGCAGTTAGGACAGGCGGTCCTGCAGATTTAAAGAAGGAGAATGCATAAAAGTTAATTAGCCTTATATGTGATATAAGAAGGTCTTTAGTGGATTTAGCGAGTACGTCCTTAAAGGCAATGTTAAATTAATGTTAAAAATTTTGCACTTAGTAGAATACCCGGTTGGGTAAGAAAAGTTATTTATAGTAAAGTTATTTAAAAAAGTATTTAACCATGTTTGTAACGTTCAAGCGTCCTCACCTCCCATAAAGGGAAGCTCTGTTCAAATCTGCTTATTGTTATTGCATTTCAAAATTGTATGTCTTTTTGCTGACATGTATTGTTGTTTTCTTCCCAGTCCAGGAGTACTGGATTTAACCGGGGGGGGGGGGGGGAGTGCAGCGCCCCAGAGTCCTGGTCGTTGCAGTACTGTGGCTCCGCCGCTAAGGGGGGCTATGGTACATCTGATGGCACTGAAGGAGTTCATCTGACCAGGTATCACATACACCAATACATTTCACAGTCTGGCCTCCAGGGGGAGCTAAGGGTACTATTCATTAGGCCACTCCTCACAGTCTGGTAAAACTGGGGGTTAGGCAGGAAGTTAGTGAGAAAGCTGACTGGGTTGGAACCAGGCAACACCTTGTGGCAGAGGGTGTTGTAGGGGAAGATTCGGTAGGGTCCCTGTCAGGTTTGGGACCCTGACAGAGGCCTGGCAACGAGAGAGAACGTCACGGGACCGTGCCTGCTCAGCATAGCGGCGGTGCCCTAAGAAAGGATTGGAAAGCGACATATATTGTGCTGAGTGAGAAACGAGATCAAAGCAACAAGGAGAATACCAGTAGGAGTCGTGCTGTAAGACCGAGGCAACATCCTACTGAGGCGCACAGCCGGCGGCCGGAACGCCGAGGAAGTATTTCTATATATAGCTTCAGGTACCGGGTACCCCTCGGCCCTGCGGCAGTGGGGGCGCTACAACTGCTTTGCAGGTGATATTACACGTGTATGAGCAATATTGGGGACTTGGCGTTTGGCTTTAGCAACTGCAAGAAGCAGAGGAATGGAGTTTATTTTTAGAAAATTTTAGGTTACGTTTCTCATTAGTGAGTCAGGAGAGATAATATTGGAAAAATTATTATGCAGGAAAATTGTCTAAAAAACTTTTTGGAAAATGACATTTCCAAGTTGCAATGTTAGTGGAGAGGTCACCAGTGAGATGGGTGGGGATTAGTGTTGAGCGATACCTTCCGATATGCAAAGGTATCGGTATCGGATTGGATCGGCCGATATCCAAAAAATATCGGATATCGCCGATACCGATACCCGATACCAATGCATATCAATGGGACACAAAATATCGGAATGGTTCCCAGGGTCTGAAGGAGAGGAAACTCTCCTTCAGGCCCTGGGATCCATATTCATGTATAAAATAAAGAATAAAAATAAAAAATATTGATATACTCACCCCTCCGACGGCCCCGGTTCTCACCGGTCCAAGCGTCTGCCTCCGTTCCTAAGAATGCAGAGTGAAGGACCTTCGATGACGTCGCGGCTTGTGATTGGTCACGTGACCGCTCATGTGACCGCTCACGCGACCAATCACAAGCCGCGACGTCATCGAAGGTCCTTCACTCCCTGCATTCTTAGGAACAGAGGCACCGCTAAGGCTACGTTCACACTAGCGTTGTGCGCCGTTGCGTCGGCGACGCAACGCACAACGCACGCAAAAACGCGTCAAAACGCACGCAAAAACGCTGCGTTTTGCGACGCATGCGTCGGTTTTTGCCGAAAATCGGACGCAAGAAAAATGCAACTTGTTGCGTTTTCTTGGTCCGACGCTTGCGGCAAAAAAGACGCATGTGTCGCACAACGCAACAAAAAAAAAACGCATGCGTCCCCCATGTTAAGTATAGGGGCGCATGACGCATGCGTCGCCGCTGCGTCGCCGACGCAAACCCGCCGCACATTAGCTTAACGCTAATGTGAACGTAGCCTAAGAGCCAGGGTCCGCCGGAGGGGTGAGTATATCAATATTTTTTATTATTTATTTTTTACATGAATATGGATCCCAGGGCCTGAAGGAGAGTCTCCTCTCCTCCAGACCCTGGGAACCATACGCACCGCACACTTCCGATTTCCAATATCGCAAAAATATCGGAACTCGGTATCGGAATTCCGATACAGCAAATATCGGCCGATACCCGATATTTGCAGTATCGGAATGCTCAACACTAGTGGGGATCAGACAACAGGCACCTCCATTGATCGGCTGTTATTTGTGCTGACGGGATGTAAACAGAACTGCAAAGCACAGCAGCATCCAGTGTGTAGCAGTTGCTGCCGGGAACTACATGGCTCCTATTCTTTCTGTTGATACGCCATCATTATGTTGTGGACTGACAAACCCTTTAATCGAGACCGCACTGAGGTGGATTTATTTTCTAAGACTGCAATTAGTGACACCTAGAATAAAAAAAAGGATTATAGTTCTTCACTTCATTGAAATTTCTACATATAAGTTTCAGAAAAAACTTTTGGGCAGAGAGATCAATGGGTTTGTGCTCTTCCTTAGTCTGCTCTGATTCATAGGAAAAGTGTTTCCTCACAAGTTTGTAGAGCAGAGCTTCTAGAGAAGAATATTGTTTTATATGACATGGTCACACAGTACGATAGTCGCAAAGCCCTTATACAGAATGAAGTTCCTACAGTGTTCCCCATACAGTATGATGCCCCCACAGTCTCCGTACAGTATGATGCCCCAATAGTATTCCTCCACACAATATTATGCCCTCACACGAGCATCCCGCACAGTATAATGCCTTTACAACCCTCAAAAAAGTATGATGATAGTATAATTTCCCAAAGGTGCCCCCATATGATATGATACCTCCATACTGTATTCCTCCACACAGTATGAGGCTTCCAAGCCCTCACACAGAATGATGGTCCTACAGTGTTCCCATACATACAGTATGATGCCCTCACAGTCCCCAAACAGTATGATGCCCCCACATTGTTCCTCCTCACAGTATGATGTTCTCATAATGATGTAGGAGCAGGCTGGCATGGCTGAAGTGTTTGAAGAAAATCTAGTGTAGCATTCACCCCTTAATAGAAGAAATTCCAAGGTCCACAGATGCATCCAAGTGTACTCAAAGAGGCCCCGGTGGTGAAGCCAAGGATGGACAAGAAGCTGAGGACAAAACTGATTACCAACCTATATATAATGAAGAATAGAAGGTACTGGGATTTGGAGGCCCACTAGGGTGTAGCAACCCTGTACGGAGTGGAAGATATTTAGGAAAATAAGCGTTTGGATCAGTCTTCCAGGTCAACCAGCAGCTCCTACGGACTGTCCTGGAACATACTCTACTGCATTCCCATTTATTCTCAGATTGCCTATTTTTACTGCTGTTAACTACTGTCACTGGAACTTGACTCAAGCACTGTGTGTTTGTAATGATGAAACATGTGACCCTCAAACCTTTGTACCACCATTCAGCTGTTATCAAATTGCTGCCTTAAAAGTAAAGTTAATTCTGTTCAGCTCCTGCTTTCTCCTGTTTTCTCCCTACAATCACCATCATGGGGGTATACCGCAGACTATCCAGCTATGAGGGAGCAGTAATGCCAGCATCAGCCCCACACATTCACAGCCATGTGCCCACCATTGCATCAGTGTGCCAGGCATCAGGCACTGGGTACTCTCCACACTGCAGGAAGATACAGTACCAGTCAAAGGCAGGAAGCTATAGTACCAGTTTGGACACACCTGTTAATGCAATGATTCTTATTCTTATTGTAATGTGCACATGCAGCGCCCCAGAGTCCTGGTCGTTGCAGTACTGATGCTCCGCCACTAAGGGGAGTGATGGTACGTCTGATGGCACTGAAGGAGTTCACCTGACCAGGTATCACAGACACCAATGCACTTCACAGTCTGGCCTCCAGGGGGAGCTAAGGGCGCTATGTATTAGGCCACTCCTCACAGTCTGGTAAAACTGGGGGTTAGATAGGAAGTTAGAGAAGAAGCTGACTGGGAATCGAACAGGCAACATCCAGTGGCGAACGTTACGGGACCGCGCCTGCACCTGATCGCGGCGGTACCCTAAGAAAGGATAAGAAGCGAGGTGTATCGAGGAGGGTGAGAAACGAGATCAACGCAACAAGGAGAAACACCAGTAGGAGTCGTGCTGTAAGTCGAGGCAACATCCTACTGAGGCGCGCAGCCGGTGGCCGGAAACGCCGAGGAAGTATAGAGCTCCAGGCCTAACTTCAAACCTACGGCAGGACAGTCAGTTATAGGCGGGCTGTCTCACCCAAATCACCTAAGAAGACATAGGGGGCAACATGAGGAGAGGGGCGACTCTAGGGTCCCGGAAGAACTCCGAGCCTACCCGTCATACGGGTGCGTCCTAGCCATATAATCTGGGGGACGAAGCAGAACATCTTGATTGAGTTGTGAGGGAACTTCAGAAACAGACACAACAGTTGTGGGGACTATCCCGTAAGCACAGCAGGGGAGGACCACAACACACAAGCGCTAGAAGGTAGGCACAGATTTCCACCTGCAAAGGGAGCTCTGGAGGTGCCATCGGACCAGCCGGACTCTCACCGCCCGGTTAACCGTATTCCGGACTGAGGATCCCGAGCCTTCAGTAAAGAGGTAAAGAGACTGCAACCTGGTGTCCTCGTTAATTACCGTGACCGGCACTGCACCACATCATCACTATCACCCACACATCGAACTGTTATTCCTTTATTGGATCCCCCTTAACAGGGTCACAGGCCGGGGTCTAGCCACCGTGACATCGACAGAGAAGGAAGGGAGACCCGGCACTTAGGACTCGGTGGCCCTGTGGTAGGGGGCGCTCCACACATTGTAGATTCAGACTGAAGGATGCAAAACCATGAAGGAACAAGGAGTAAAGAAAGGAGTGTGTGTATGTGTGGCTGCATTATACTGCATGTGTGTGTGTGCATTATACTGTGTGTGAGGAGAGCTGCCTTATACTGTGTGTGTGTGTATGGCTGCATTATACTGTGTGTGTATTATACTGTGTGGGGGGAGCTGCATTACACTGTGCGTGTATTATACTGTGTGTGGGGGGAGGTGCATTATACTGTGTGTGTGGGAGGGGAGCTGCATTATAGTGTGTGTATTATACTTTGTGTGTGTGGGGGGAGCTACATTATACTCTGTGTGTGGGGGCTGAATTATACTGTGTGTGGGGCTGCATTAAAATGTGTGTGTCTGCATTATACTGTGTGTGTGGCTGCATTATACTGTGTGTTTGTGTGGCTGCATTACAGTGCGTGTCTGCATTATACTGTGTTTATGGCTGCATTATGCTGTGTGTGTCACTGCTTTATCTTGTGTGTGTAGAGGGCTGCATTATACTGTGTGTGAAGGGGTTGCATTATACTGTATGTGTGGGGGGCTGCACTATACTGTGTGTGTGTGTGTGTGTGCGTGTGTGTGTGTGTGTGTGTGTAAGTTGCATTACACTGTGTGTGTGGGCTGGAATATACTGTGTGTCTGCACTATACTGTGTGTGTGGCTGCATTATACTGTGTGTGAGTGTGGCTGCATTATACTGTGTGTGGCTGCATTATACTCTATGAGGAGGTTGGCTTATACTCTATGGGATGGCTGCATTATACTCTGAGGTGGCTGCATTATACTCTATTGAGAACTATGGGGTGCAATAAACTATATGTACTATATGGGGGCTGCATTATACTATATGGGTGTTGCAATATACTGTTTCTGTATGTGACCTGCATTATACTGTATCGAGGACTATGGGGAATGAATTATACTATATGAAGGACTATGGGGTGTATCATATTATGAGGAGTGCATTGTACTATATGGATGACTATGTGGGGTGCATTATACAATATGGAGGACTAAGAGATGCATAATATATGGAGGACTATGAGGAGTGCATTATGGTATAGGGAGGATATGGGGAGCATATAATATATGGAGGACCATATATGAGTATATGGAGGGATATGGGGCACATTATACTATATGGAGGACTATAGGGCACATTACGCTATATGGAGTACTATGGGGTGTGCATTATACTATGTGGAGGACTATGGGGTGTATTATACAAAACAAGCAAAATGCTGCTATTCATCGAGTGATTGGATTGTTTGTGCCAGAACAAATATCATTGTTCTCAGCAGCACATCGCCCGGTGAAAACTGCAGATATGCTGCTGATAACATGAAACTGTATGTGGACAGATTGATCTACTAGTGATCACTCTGTGTCCGTTATTCTTCCGAAGCTAGTGTAAAGCATTGAATCACTTCAATATTGGCAATCACGCTCGTTTAACAGCCTGTACCATAAATGCAACCGAAAGGTTTCTGTGTGATAGTGGCCCCCTCTGCTCACCCGGCCCCAGGGGCAAGAGGATCCTGCCGGTTCAGTAATATTCTTAATTAAACCATACTTACGACCTTGCCCATTCACCCGATGCCATCGTCATCTGAAAAAAAGGTAAAAACAAACAAACAACAGTATTCCTCACCTTTCTGCAGAGATGCTTAAAATCCATTTGTCCCAAGAAGGGTCCAGCTCTGATACATCTAGATAGCAGGCTGCATGGTGCGACAATGCAGCCTGTCATCCAGCAGAGGAACTGAGCATCGTGTGTTCAGTGTCTCTGTAAACTGCTATTATCTATCTGAGGGCACTGCAATTGTGAGAAAATTCTCCTGCTCGCAGTGCCGTGTGACAGGTCCTGCGAGTTCACAGCCAATGAATGAGCTTATTGACATGGAGGATTTCTGCCGACTCATGGCGACAGCTGTCCCTTGGTACTAGGTCCCCAGCCGCCACTTTTTCTCCTGGTGTGGCATCCCTCCACCTTGTACCAGCCTGTGTCCAGGAACATCACCCATGCCCTTATCACCACACTCACTGGGATTGCCCACTTAATGACCGACACGTAGACAAGCACTTGTGGCCAGGGATGTTACATTTCCCTGACGGCACTCTGGGTGAACATTGAAGAGGATGGGACTGAGTCACACCCTGGCATGGCACTTGTGCTCCCGATGCTGAGGATTGCTGGCCCTGCTTCCATCAGGGTTTCCTCCATTTCCTACAGCAGTTCTTGCACACCCTCCTGCACCTCCTCCTCTCCTATATTTTCTGGATATAGAAAACTCCAAAAAAGCATTTAAAAGTTTTGCTGGGTTACATTTCTTACCCATACACTATTCTGTGGTCTGGTACACTTTTGTCACGTATAACACTTGAAAAATGCATTAACAAATTTTGCTGGGTTAAATTTTGCAGTCATAGAGTATTGCGTGGCCTTGTGTACATTTCTATGATGTAAAACACTCCCAAAAAGTGTTACAATTTTTTGTTGGGTTTCATTTCTCATCAAAACAGTATTCTGTGTTCTGGGGTACAGTTTTTATGATATATACCAATAAAAAAAAAAACATTAAAAATGTTTGCTGGAGTAAATTTCTCAGCCATACACTATTTCTTCTTCTGGGATATATTTCGTTATTATATAACCCTCAAAAAACTTTCTCAAAAATGTATCAGTATTTTATGGACCATCCATAGGGTACTATGTCTTCTTGGGTGCATTTTGGTGCTATCTAAGCCTCTACAAACTGTTTAAAAAAATGTATCGGTATTTTATTGCTCATCCATAGACTTTTACATATTCTTGGGTAGCTTTCAGTATTACATACTGTAACTCTCAAAAAACTTGTTCAAAATTTTATTGTTATTATATATCTTATCCATAGACTATTCAGTGGTCCATTTAGTTGGTATATAACCTTTAGTGATGAGTGAATATACTCGGTACTCGAGATTTCCCGAGCACGCTAGGGTGTCCTTTTTAGTGCTCGGAGATTTAGTTTTCCTCACCTCAGCTGAATGATTTACATCTCTTAGCCAGCTTGATTACATGTGGGGATTCCCTAGCAACCAGGCAACCCCCACATGTACTTATGCTGGCTAACAGATGTAAATCATTCAGCTGCGGCGATGAAAACTAAATCTCCGAGCTCTAAAAAAAATACTCGGAGGACACCCGAGCGTGCTCGAGAAATCTCGAGTAACGAGTATATTCGCTGATCACTAATAACCTTCAAAAAACTTGTTCAAAATGTTATTGTTATTTTTTTGCTCACCCATAGATTATTCAGTACATGGAGTACATTTCGTTGGTATATAACCCTCAAAAAACTTGTTTAAAAATGTATCTGTAATATATTGATTTTTCATAGGGTATTAAGTGATCTTGGGTATATTTAGTTGTTATTTAAGCCTCCAAAAACTTGTAAAATTTTTTATCATTATTATATTGCTCATTCATACAGTATTATTATTATTATTAATAATATTTATTTATATAGCACCATTAATTCCATGGTACTGTACATGAGAAGGGGTTACATACAAAGTTATAGATATCGTTTACAGTAAACAAATTTACGATAACAGACTGGTACAGAGGGGAGAGGACCCTGTCCTTACGGACTTACATTCTACGGGATAATGGGGAAGAGACAGTAGGTCGGGGGTGCAGCAGCTCTGGTGGTGGTGAGGCGGCAGCTAGGGTGGCAGAATGGTTATTACAGGCTGTAAGCTTTCCTGAAGAGATTGGTTTTCAGGTTCCGTCTAAAGGATCCGAGGGTGGTGGATAACCAGACATGTTGAGGCATAGAATTCCAGAGGATGGGGGATATTCGGAAGAAATCTTGGAGGCGGTTGTGTGAGGAACAAATAAGTGTGGAGGAGAGTAGAGGGTCTTGGGAGGACAAAGATTACGTGAGGGAAGATATTGGGAGATTAGTTCAGAGATATAGGGAAGGGGCAGGTTATGGATGCTTTGTAGGTCAGTGTTAGTGGTTTGAACTGGATTCATTGGGGAATTGGGAGCCAGTGGAGGGATTTGCAGAGGGGTGAAACAGGGGAGTAGCGAGGAGAGAGGTGGATTAGTCGGGCAGCAGAGTTGAGGACAGACTGGAGTGGTGCAAGAGAGTTAGCGGGGAGGGCACAGAGGAAGGTGTTGCAGTAATCAAGGCGGGAGATGATGAGGGTCTGCACAAAAGTTTTAGTAGATTGAGGGCTGAGGAAGGGACGGATTCTGGAAATATTTTTGAGTTGGAGGCAACAGAGGTGGCAAGAGTTTGGACTTGCGGTTTGAATGAGAGGGCAGAGTCGAAAGTTACTCCGAGGCAGCGGATTTCAGGTGCGGGAGAGAGAGTGATGCCGTTTACCATAATAGATAGGTCGGGTAGGGGAGATACGGGAGATGGAGGAAAGATGATGAGTTCGGTTTTGTCTACATTGAGTTTTAGGAAGCGAAAGGTGAAGAAGGAGGACATGGCTGATAGACGCTCCGGGATTCTGGACAGCAGAGAGGTGACATCTAGGCCAGAGAGGTAGATCTGAGTGTCGTCCGCATACAGGTGGTACTGGAAGCCATGGGATTTTGTGAGTTGTCCTAGGACAAGGGTATAGAATGAAAAGAGTAGGAGCCCCATGACAGAGCCTTGAGGGACTCCAACAGAGAGAGGGCGGGATGAGGAGGTAGTGTGGGAGTGGGATGCGCTAAATGTGCGGTCGGAAATGTATAAGGCAATCCAGGACAGGGCAAGGTCTTTGATGCCAAGGAAAGAAAGAATCTGTAGCAGTAAGCAGTGGTCGACTGTGTCGAAGGCAGAGAACAGGTCGAGAAGGAGGAGGATGGAGAACTGTCTGTTAGGTTTGGCTGTGAGTAAGTCAATAGTAATTTTGGTCAGAGCAGTTTCGGGGGAGTGGTGGGGGCGAAAGCCAGATTGGAGGTTGTCAAGGAGAGAGTTAGATGAGAAGTGTGAAGAAAGTTGAGCATGGACATGCTGCTCAAGGAGTTTGGAAGCAAAGGGGAGCAGTGATATGGGGCAATAGCTGGACATAGCAGTTGGGCCAAGGTTAGGTGTTTTGAGGATGTGTGTGATGGTGGCATGTTTGAAGGCAGAGGGGAAGGTACCAGAAGATAGCGATAGGTTGAAGAGATGGGTTAGGGCTGGAATGAGCTTGTTAGTGAGGTTGGGGGGCAGGTGGGAAGGGATGGGGTCAAGTGCACAAGTGGTGAGGTGTGATTTGGAAAGGAGGTGAGTAAGCTCTCCTTCAGTGATGTTGGAGAGGGAGGTTATTAGGGAAGGGCAGAGGTCTGGTATATGGAGTGGTTGGGGTGATGAAACAGTAAAGGTTTGCCTTGTTTGGTCGATCTTATTTTTGAAGTAGGTGGCAAAGTCCTCGGCAGAGATTAGGGAAGTTGGAGGAGGCAGTGGTGTGCGGAGGAGAGAGTGGAATGTGCTCAACAGTTATTTTGGGTTGTAGGATAATGAAGATACAAGGTTTGTGAAATAGGTCTGTTTAGCAGAGGTGAGGGCCAATTATTAGTTGGTACATAACCTTTAGTGATGAGCGAATATACTCGTTATTCAAGATTTCCCGAGCATGCTCGGGTGACCTCTGAGTATTTGTTATTGCTCGGAGATATAGTTTTCATCACCTCAGTTGCATGATTTACGGCTTCCAGACATGCTGAATACATGTGAGGAATGCCTGTTTGTTAGGGAATTCCCACATGTATTCAGTGTATCTGGAAGCCGTAAATCATGCAACTGAGGCAATGAAAACTATATCTCCGAGCAATAACAAATACTCGGAAGTCACCCAAGCGTGCTCGGGAAAACAAGCAATGAGTACACTCGCTCTTCACTACTAATTATGTGTTGTTCGTCACATTTCGGTGGTATTTAACACTCAAAAAAATGCTAATTTTTTTTCCTGATTCAATTAGTCATCCATACAGTTATAACTTGCTTTGTGTAAAATTACAGTGGGTTACTATATTTACAAACCACTTGTCCTAGTACAGTTAAAATGTTTGTTTGTTTTTTTTCCAAAAATTGACTATTGTCACATATACTCTACAACTTAGTTTGTGTGAATTTTCTTTGGTTTGAAATAAAATCCAAAATTGGACTGGTATAGGTGGAAAAATGTGGATGTTCAAAAATTTACTATTGCTACATATAGTCTAAAGCTTGGTTGGTGTGAAATTTCATTGGTTTAAAAAAAATCAAAGGAAAAAAACATTAGGCTGGTACAAGTGTAAAAATCTGTTCCCTGAGTACTCGATCCCTAGCAGCCACTGCTGTTCCCGTTGTGGCATCCTCACCTTGTACCAATACATGTCCAGGAACATCAAACCACCCCCTTACCAATCCACTTACTGGGATTGTCCACTTAAAGACCGACACGTGGACAAGCGATTGTGGCCAGGGACGCTACATTTCCTTGACAGTACACTATGTGAACATTGAGGAGGCCGGAGCCCAGTCCTACTCTGGTACGGCACATGTTCTACCAACGCCAAGGATTGTTGCTCCTACTTCTATCAGGGTTTCCTCCACCTCCTACATCAGTTCCTGCACCTCCTCCTGCTCCTTCTCATCTCCAGTCTCAAATGTGCTATCTCAGAACACGTTGTCTACATCAGCCGGAAGCTATGCAGCACTGCCACAGCGAAGTGGCAACAGACTCAGCTGAAGCTAATTTGTCTAGGAGACAAACCGCCCACCATGGTAGAGTTACTTAAAGGAATAACATACCAGACAGATTTTTTTTTTTTTTGCCGCTGAACCTCCAACCAGGCGAATGTGAAGCTTGGCAACATATGTAACATGCTTGGCACATGTGCTCAACTTAGTAGTTCTGCAGTTTCTGAAACTATACTCAGATTTCACAGAGATTCTGGTCAAGGTATTCCGCGTCAGCGCCCATTTCCTCAAGTCGCCGGCAAGATATGGCACTACTGCGACATCCCTCTCTGCATAGTGAGGTATGGAGCAGAGCACAAGTGGTGTGCATGGCTGTACAGAGAGTTGCCAGCTGCAGTGTAGTAGGGGCGCGTGTCACACACACGGTGACACTACTCACCCCCCGCACCTGCAGTCAGCAGCATAGCATCGGATCCCTCCCCCAGCAGCGTCACAGCTCTCAAACTGTGAAGAGCCATGGAGGGGTGGGGCTAAATGTCGGGGGTGGAGCCACCAGACAACTAGGAAGAAGGCTGCAGAATGAAATATAAAACTAAGAGCGGGAGAGAAAATAGGTGAAAGAAGTAAGAAGTTAGAAAACCCAAGAGAGGCAAGATTATATACCGTATATATATATATATGTTCCCACGGTCAGTAACCGACAGCACTTTGAACGCAGCACATGTCCGCTCCGTCCAAAGCGCTGCCAGCTTTTGAACGCAGGTGATACCGCATGTGTTCATTGAACCATGCGGAATCACCGCGTCCAATACATTGGATGAGTGATATTTATCTTGCAAGACTGAGCATCTCCGCAAGATAAACAGACGTGCTGCGGTCTGGAAAGAAGCACCGCATGTCCATCTCCGCAGGGAAGCCACGAGTGTCGGTGCACGCATAATGAATATGGGATTTCTTGAAAACCCCATCCACTATGCTGTAACATCTGGCTGCTGCGGGTTGGACATTGCGGATGTACAGTACACAGCGTCCAACTCGCAGCGTTTACTGACCGTGGGAACATACCCTAAGACACAGGCTGCCGTGGTAGTATTCAGGGTCTCTCGCCGGTTCAGTGACACTTCTTGTAAAAATAGCAGGCAGTTGCCCAAACCGTCAAGAAGCGTTTCCGCAATCCGATTTCCTGGTCCACAATTTTCAACTAAATGTGCATCTGAGGAGACACATTCAGTTGCACTATATTGCCACCGGCTTTCTGTACAGCAATAGTTACCAGCTGCCAGCCAATCACAGGCCAGCAGCTGACATTGACGTATGACGCCACTGGCATGTGTTGGCGCGTCCACACCTCAAATAAATGAGGGAGAGGGCACCACTGGGCCGTGGTCAGGTAAGGAGAATTTTTTTTACTTTCTTTTTGTAATGAAAGCCAAAGGATGGGAGCTCATATGGGGGCAGGATGGGAGCTCATATGGGGGCAGGATGGGAGCTCATATGGGGGCAGGATGGGAGCTCATATGGGGCAGAATGGGAGCTCATATGGGGCAGGATGGGAGATCATATGGGGCAGGATGGGAACTCATATGTGGCAGAATGGGAGCTCATATGGGGCAGGATGGGAGCAGGATAAGAGCTTATATGGGGCAGGATGGGAGCTCATATGGTGCAGGATGGGAGCTCATATGGGGCAGGATGGGAGCTCATATGGGGCAGTATGGGAGCCCATATGGGGGCAGGATGGGAGCTCATATGGGGCAGGATGGGAGCTCATATGAGGCAGGATGGGAGATCATATGGGGCAGGATGGGAACTCATATGTGTCAGAATGGGAGCTCATATGGGTCAGGATGGGATCTTATATGGGGCAGGATGGGAGCAGGATAAGAGCTTATATGGGGCAGGATGGGAGCTCATATGGTGCAGGATGGGAGCTCATATGGGGCAGGATGGGAGCTCATATGGGGCAGGATGGGAGCCCATATGGGGGAAGGATGGGAGCTCATGGGGGCAGGATAAGAGCTTATATGGGGCAAGATGGCAGCTCATGGGGGCAGGATGGCAGCTCATATGGGGCAGGATGGGAGCTCATATGGGAGCAGGATGGAAGAACATGGCTGGAGCCAAGAATGAGACACAAGGGGGCCAGGCTGGGGAATATCATTACTGTAGAGGCTAATTAAGGGATATTATTACTGCAGTGATATATTTTATTTTTGCAGGATACTGTTTTCAGTGAAGGGGGTACTGTTACTGTACTGAGGGACACTATGTCGCCTTTTTTTCTACACTTGGTGTAGTGTAGAAGTCAGGAAAAATGTATTAATGTCCTCTGCAAGCGGTGCTCTAGATAACTGTGTTATTTCCTGCAGAGACGAGTCCTGGCTGGAAGAAGTGATGGTGGTCTGTACTGGATGAAGATGAAAAGTAAAGATGGAGGACTTCATCTCGAGACGTCACTGGTGAGTCGGTGTATTACATGTACACACACAGTATACACTGTATGCTATATACAGAGCTCCTGTGTACAATGTCAACAGTGATCACTGTATTACCTGTACACGGACACTATATATATAGAGCTCCTGTGTACAATGTCACCAGTGTTCACTGTATTACTTGTACACTGACACTATATACAGAACTCCTGTGTATAATGTTACTGGTGATCACTGTATTACAGTACACTGACACTATATACAGAACTCGTGTGTATACTGTAATGTCACTGGTGATCACTATATTATCTGTACACTATCCACCGGTGATCCCTGTATTACTAGTACACTGACATAGATAGAGCTTCTATGTATAATGTCACCGGTGATCACTGTATTACCTGTACACAGACACTGTATACTAAGTACAGATCCCCTGTGTATAATGGCACTTATGGTCATATTAGTATTGTCGGTTTTTTATTGATGATAAGTATTGTAGTAATCGGTCACTGTGTGGTGGTAATATGTGGTCTGGTCATGGTGTGGCTGTATTTGTTCCTCGTGTGTATTATTATTCGGTAACTGTGGTGGTAACATGTGGTCTGGTCATCGTCGGTGGTATTTGCCCACTTGTATGTGATATTATTGGTTATTTTAAAAATTGAAAAATAAATAAAAATATACCTAAATTGTATTGGATATTTTAACAAATGTTTAATAAGTTACAGTAGAGTAGAGCCCGGCCAAAAGAGTATACAGAAGCTGCTGGTCATGTATGTGATCTGGTGATGGGAACTGTTAATGTGTGATTGGTGAGGACGTGGTGAATAAGTGGAGTTTTTCCAAGAAAGGACGAGGGGACTGTGGAAGGTTCGCGGGATGGAGGCGGAGCTGGGGTGGAGCCTGGGTGGAGTCTCAAGGGGGCTCCGAGAGTGTTGCCAGTATGGGGCCCGGAAATTCCTAGTGGCAGCCCTGCCCCTCAGTATTCTGGTCAGGGTCCGCACATAACATCTGAAGAGTGGGCATGGAAGTCCAACATTTGTGTGGTTGTCCAAGGCTTTGAGGACTCCACTAAGATGGTGAGCAGCGAAGCCACCATAATCAGCGCAACAATCCCGCTTCTGTGCCTACTTAAACAGTCGCTGCTGACAATTAAACATGAAGCTTTGCATGTGGACCAGATGGAGATGAAGGAAGACACGAAACAGAGAGATACTGCCCAGGCTCACTCTGATAACAATGAACAAAGGCTGGCTTACACCCGACTTTTACACACCAACAGATGATAGCAGCACAAAGTGTTTTTAATGTTCTATATTTGAATGAGGCCTGCCAGTTGCTTCTAGGGTCTATGGGTGACCATACTTATATTTTTTTCCAGGCTTTGCACTTTGTGCAAAACCTTTATGAGCATAGGAATACCACAACTACACTTTGTTCACAATATTTGAAGGAGGCAATACAGTTGCTGCCTTCAAGGGGGTATGGATGAACTGCTTATAATGTTTAGCAGGATTTGCACTTTGTGCATAGCCTTTATGAGTCTAGGAATACCAATAAATGACAATTTGAACAGAATGTGTATGAGGCCCTTCTTTTTATCTAATACAGGGTGTATCTCAGTCAATATGGGTTGCTAATTTTTGCCAGTTCTTGTTTCCTTCATAAATTAAAGTGAAATTTCCTATTTTTTAATAAATAAAAAAAACATTTTTGGTTTACTTAAATTATAATTTTGCTAAAATCCTTTTTACACTTGCCCTAATAAGCAGGTCATTATACAGGAAAAAAAATTACTCTTAACATTTTTTTTTCCCTGTAAAATTAAATTTCTCATTGGTTTGGAATATTTTATTGTCAGTCCTTAAAGTGGAGTAAAAGTGTGACTCCATTATTCTCAGCAGTGATCTGGGAGTCAGAGATGCTTCCAGGGATCTTCCCTCATCCTACTCTGCTTCCATTCAGCTCTTTTCCCAGCCAATTGAACATTTTCACTGCACCCCAGACCTTTTTGTAGGGTCTGCCGGAAAAAGTTTGGCTTTTCCATGGACTCCCATTATATTCATTACTCAAAACAAGCATTTCAGTATTAGGAATTGCTCGGTTCGAGTAATGAGCATCCGAGCACTTAGAGCTCGCTCATCTCTATTGTTCAAAAATAAAATTTATCAAAAATACAAATTGTCCCATAATTGTGCACAAAGTATAGAATGTCCTATTTGTATGTGCCATTCAGATCTAAAATCCGTGAGCAGCTTTGGCCTTAAAATTATTTTTTTGGAGCATGAAAACAGCCTTCAGCTTCATAGTGCAGTTTGGATCAGAACAATTCCCACCAAAGACTCATTCTACACAACATTATAGGTCACCACGGTAATCTGCATCATTTACATACCATCTCCGTTGCCCAAAGGGTCTTCATATGTGGGGTCTGGCTCAGATGCATCAGGTGGAACCCCAGTTACATCAGAGAGCGGTACCGAGGGTGTGGTTTCAATGGGTTCTGCTCCAGAAGGAAGTTCTGGGGGCTCTTGCCAAACAGTGGGTGCTGCTGCTTGAGGGTAACCTACTGTAAGACAAAAAGACTAGTGATGGAGAGGCTTTTTACTGGAGCAAAGATTATTTATTGGCTGCTAATATTACTCTTTCAGATTGACTTTTTTGCCAATAAATTTTTTATCAAGTGATAAAAATAAGCATAATTGGGATCTTCATACCACACTCAGCACTGTATGAGGCCTCAATCGCATGTCCTTGTTTAAATACTTACATGAAAAAATGTTATCGGTGCCATCATTGTTGTGCATCAGTGTGTCCGCTTTACCATCAGGGTGTCATCAGTGCGTACATTTTTTACCATCAGGGTGTCATCCGTGTGTCTGTGTTTAGCATCAGTGTACCATCTGTGTGTCCATTTTTTGCATCAGTGTGTCATCAGTGTGTCCATGTTTACCATCAGTGTGTCCGTTTTTACCATGAGTGTGTCATTCATGTGTCCGTTGTTACCATCAGTGTGTCCGTCGTTACCATCAGTGTGTCATCAGTGTGTCTGTTTTTACCGTCAGTGTGTCATCCGTGTGTCCATTTATACCATCAGGGTGTCATCCGTGTGTCCATCGTTACCATCAGTGTGTCATCAGTGCGTCCATTTTTACCATCAGGGTGTCATCCGTGTGTCCATTTTTACCATCAGTGTGTCATCAGTGTCCGTGTTTACCATCAGTGTGTCATCAGTGTGTCCATGTTTACCATCAGTATGTCATCTGTGTGTCCGTTGTTACCATCAGTGTGTCATCCGTGAGTCCATTGTTACCATCAGTGTGTCATCAGTGCGTCCATTTTTACCATCAGTGTGTCATCAGTGTGTCCGTGTTTACCACCAGTGTGTCACCCCTGTGTCCGTTTTAACCATGCGTGTGTTATCCGTGTGTCTGTTGTTACCATCAGTGTGTCATCTGTGTCTGTTGTTACCAGTGTATCATCAGTGTGTATGTTTTTACCATCACTGTGTCATCCGTGTGTCCATTTTTACCATCAGTGTGTCATCCGTGTGTCCGTCGTTACCATCAGTGTGTTATCAGTGTGTCTGTTTTTACCATCAGTGTGTCATCTGTGTGTCAATTTTTGCCATCAGTGTGTCACCCTAGTGTCCGTTTTTACCAGTGTCTCATCCACGTGTCCGTTTATACCATCAGTGTGTCCGTTTATACCATCAGTGTGTCCGTTTTCACAGAGTGTCCGTTTTTACCATTAGTTTGTCATCCGGGTGTCCGTTTTTACCATCAGTGTTAAATCCGTGTATCCATTTTTACCATTAGCATGTCATCCGTGTGTCCGTTTTTCCATCAGTGTGTCCATTTTTTACCATCAGTGTCATCCGTGTGTCCATTTTTTACCATCAGTGTGTCATCCGTGTGTCCGTTTTTTACCATCAGTGTCATCCGTGTGTCCATTTTTTACCATCAGTGTGTCATCCGTGTGTCCATTTTTTACCATCAGTGTCATCCGTGTGTCCATTTTTTACCATCAGTGTCATCCGTGTGTTCGTTTTTACTATTAGTGTGTCATCTGCGTGTCCGTTTTTACCATCAGTGTGTCATCTTTGTGTCCGTTTTTACCATCAGTGTCATCCATGTGTCCGTTTTTACCATCAGTGAGGTCATCCGTGTGTCCGTTTTTACCATCAGTGACATCCATGTGTCCGTTTTTAACATCACTGTGTCATCCGTGTGTCCATTTTTGCCATCAGTGTGTCACCCTAGTGTCCGTTTTTACCAGTGTGTCATCCACGTGTCCGTTTATACCATCAGTGTGTCCGTTTATACCATCAGTGTGTCAATCCGGGTGTCCGTTTTACCATCAGTGTTAAATCCGTGTGTCCATTTTTACCATTAGCATGTCATCCGTGTGTCCGTTTTTCCATCAGTGTGTCCATTTTTTTACCATCAGTGTATCATCCGTGTGTCCATTTTTTACCATCAGTGTCATCCGTGTGTCCGTTTTTTACCATCAGTGTGTCATCCGTGTGTCCATTTTTTACCATGAAAAACCAAAAAAACGTACTATCCTTAAAACGATATTTTATTAAATTGTCTAAAATTCCAATAAAGAAGACTCAAATGTATGCAATCAACATCAGCCAACTGGGTTGGGTAAGCTAGTTGGCTGATGTTGATTGCATACATTTGAGTCTTCTTTATTGGAATTTTAGACAATTTAATAAAATATCGTTTTAAGGATAGTACGTTTTTTTTGTTTTTCAATTTAATATATCCTTTCAATATTCTAGCCGGTTTTCTCCATTTTTTACCATCAGTGTCATCCGTGTGTCCATTTTTTACCATAAGTGTCATCCGTGTGTCTGTTTTTACTCTTAGTGTGTCATCTGCGTGTCCGTTTTTACCATCAGTGTGTCATGAGTGTCCGTTTTTACCATCAGTGTGTCATGAGTGTCCGTTTTTACCATCAGTGAGGTCATCCATGTGTCCGTTTTTACCATCAGTGTGTCATTCGTGTCTGTTTTTACCATCAGTGTGTCATCCGTGTGTCCGTTTTTACCATCATTGTGTCATTCATGTGTCCGTTTTTACCATCAGTGTGTCATCCGTGTGTCCGTTTTTACCATCAGTGTGTCATCCGTGTGTCTGTTTTTACCATCAGTGTGTCATCCGTGTGTCCGTTTTTACCATCAGTGTGTCATCCGTGTGTCTGTTTTTACCATCAGTGTGTCATCCGTGTGTCCGTTTTTACCATCATTGTGTCATCCGTGTGTCTGTTTTTACCATCAGTGTGTCATCCGTGTGTCTGTTTTTACCATCAGTGTGTCATCTGTGTGTCCGTTTTTACCATCAGTGAGGTCATCCATGTGTCCGTTTTTACCATCAGTGAGGTCATCCATGTGTCCGTTTTTACCATGTGTGTCATCCGTGTCCATTTTTACCATCAGTGTGTCATCCGTGTGTCCATTTTTACCATCAGTGTGTCATCCGTGTGTCCGTTTTTACTATCAGTGTGTCATCTGTGTGTCATCTGTGTGTCCGTTTTTACCATCAATGTGGGCATCACTGTTTTTCACAGATGGCTATAGAAATGATTTACAAATCTTTTCCTATATTTTACAATGTTAAATCTGTGTGTCATCTGTGTGTTGTTCGTGTTTTTTATGGACATATAGATTTGTATTGACCTTTTTCTTCCATGCTACCGGGAAAAAACGTACATTTGAATAGCACCATGGATTATTATGGGTTAGTGTTGTATCTGTGAAAAAAAAACGGAAACAACACGTACGTGCAACACAGACGTGCGAATGTTTCCTTACAGAGCTGCCTAGCAGGGAATACCTCTATGTTCTAGTCCAACATAGGCCAATGTACACGTGTTACAATACAGGTCCTTCTCAAAAAATTAGCATATAGTGTTAAATTTCATTATTTACCATAATGTAATGATTACAATCAAACTTTCATATTCTATAGATTCATTATCCACCAACTGAAATTTGTCAGGTCTTTTATTGTTTTAATACTGATGATTTTGGCATACAACTCCTGATAACCCAAAAAACCTGTCTCAATAAATTAGCATATTTCACCCGACCAATCAAATAAAAGTGTTTTCTAATACCAAACAAAAAAACCATCAAATAATAATGTTCAGTTATGCACTCAATACTTGGTCGGGAATCCTTTGGCAGAAATGACTGCTTCAATGCGGCGTGGCATGGAGGCAATCAGCCTGTGACACTGCTGAGATGTTATGGAGGCCCAGGATGCTTCAATAGCGGCCTTAAGCTCATCCAGAGTGTTGGGTCTTGCGTCTCTCAACTTTCTCTTCACAATACCCCACAGATTCTCTATGGGGTTCAGGTCAGGAGAGTTGGCAGGCCAATTGAGCACAGTAATACCATGGTCAGTAAACCATTTACCAGTGGTTTTGGCACTGTGAGCAGGTGCCAGGTCGTGCTGAAAAATGAAATCTTCATCTCCATAAAGCATTTCAGCCGATGGAAGCATGAAGTGCTCCAAAATCTCCTGATAGCTAGCTGCATTGACCCTGCCCTTGATGAAACACAGTGGACCAACACCAGCAGCTGACATGGCACCCCACACCATCACTGACTGTGGGTACTTGACACTGGACTTCAGGCATTTTGGCATTTCCTTCTCCCCAGTCTTCCTCCAGACTCTGGCACCTTGATTTCCGAATGACATGCAAAATTTGCTTTCATCAGAAAAAAGTACTTGGGACCACTTAGCAACAGTCCAGTGCTGCTTCTCTGTAGCCCAGGTCAGGCGCTTCTGCCGCTGTTTATGGTTCAAAAGTGGCTTTACCTGGGGAATGCGGCACCTGTAGCCCATTTCCTGCACACGCCTGTGCACGGTGGCTCTGGATGTTTCCACACCAGACTCAGTCCACTGCTTCCTCAGGTTCCGGTCACCTCTTCTCGTTGTACAGCGTTTTCTGCCACATTGTTTCCTTCCAACAGACTTACCATTGAGGTGCCTTGATACAGCACTCTGGGAACAGCCTATTTGTTGAGAAATTTCTTTCTGGGTCTTACCCTCTTGCTTGAGGGTGTCAATGATGGCCTTCTTGACATCTGTCAGGTCGCTAGTCTTACCCATGATGGGGGTTTTGAGTAATGAACCAGGCAGGGAGTTTTTAAAAGCCTCAGGTATCTTTTGCATGTGTTTAGAGTTAATTAGTTGATTCAGAAGATTAGGGTAATAGGTCATTTAGAGAACCTTTTCTTGATATGCTAATTTATTGAGACAGGTTTTTTGGGTTATCAGGAGTTGTATGCCAAAATCATCAGTATTAAAACAATAAAAGACCTGACAAATTTCAGTTGGTGGATAATGAATCTATAGTATATGAAAGTTTAATTGTAATCATTACATTATGGTAAATAATGAAATTTAACACTATATGCTAATTTTTTGAGAAGGACCTGTATGTAATAAGCCTTCGTGTATAGGGCACAGCAAAGCTCAGGCGATACCCCACTACACTACATTATGGGGGGATTCTCCCTTACCTAGATAATAATTCACATACTTGAACATTTCCCTCGGCTGCTGTTAATTCATAGCAAAAACCAGATGGGTTACTTTTAGATGTAATCAGGGAAACTTTCTCCATAAAAGCTTTGGTAGAGGCCAGGGAGCGTTGTTCTAGGCGGTGCAGCGGTAGAATAAGCAGCCAAACCTGGTGACTGAGAAAGCCCGAATGCCCCTAGTGAAGAGACCAATATTATAAATGGCACATGCTAAGCAGGGTTCTGTTTCTATCTTTACATTTTTGCCCTTTGGGAAAAGATTTAATTGTTATGATGGGGATCTAATCCCATTTTCACACATAAATAAATAGCTCTTGTGTATATAATACATCTGTGAATAAGCCCAGAATTAAATAAAATTATAGACCAAGTTAAAGAAAAATGATATTCACTATACAACTGCCTAAATGTACAGTCAATATATACACGTCATGTGCCGCGTACATGGCCACCAGGTTACTTACATGGTTGGGTAGTGCCATCTATGTGTGATCATTGGTAATGCACCTATCTTTTTATCACCATTGCCTGCCTGTGACTGACAGGTGACTGAAGCATGAGTGACTGGTCAGTCAGAGATAGGAGGCAGGCACCAAAAAAGGACGGCGGCAGGAGAGCTGTAAGTGCAGGGCCCACCCTGCCGTACAGCTACTGATTTCTAGAAAACAGAAAAATTTATTTCTACAAGAATGTTCAGGATTTACTTGGCATGTATGCGAAGGTCCTTCATTAATATTAGTTTGGGGTATAAAATCCTGAGGACTGGTTCTCTATAAGTAAAAAAGACTATACAAGTCCAAGTTTATATATTACACATGTTCTGTATTTTTTAAAACTGGTTCTCGACCACCTTCCACTTTTAAAAATGAGGGTAGTTCACTAGTAAGTTCTCAGCATCATTTATATACAGTGACTTCTTGTGAAGGCCTCTTCATGGTGTTGCCCACGGGGTCCCCAGATAGAGACTGGATGTCTCTGCTCTTCTCTTCACCAATGAGTCCAGCTTTTGTCTTGGACACAATGGATTCGACAGATTGGTTTGGAGAACATCTGGGCAGCTCCATGAAGAGGCCTCCACAAGGGAACATCACAGCGGCCCTACTCCCTGAATTATGGTGTTTGGTGGCATAATGTGCTGTAGCTGGACTCCTCTATTCTGCATTCCAAGTACACTAACAGCTCAGTGTTACGTTGACTTGGACATGGAACCAGTGGTACGGCCATTTGTCCAGAGTGTCCCAGGAGCAGTTTAACACAACAATGTGATGCTGCATATTGGTTGCGCTAATATGAGCAGCCTGTGTAGCCTGAGACCACGTGCACACATTGAGTATTTGGTCAGTATTTTACCCCCGTATTTATAAGCCAAAACCAGGAATGGAACAATCAGATAAAACGTATAATAAAGACACGTCACCACTTCTGTATTTATCAGCCACTCCTGGTTTTGTCTTACAAATACTGAGTTAAAATACTGACCAAATACTGCACATATTATCATGGCCTAAGGAAAACTTTGGATATTGCAGAGAGTGTTGACACTTTAGGCCACATTCACACTAGCAATATTTGGTCAGTATTTTACCTCAGTATTTGTAAGCTGAAATCAGGACTGGAACAATCAGAGGAAAAGTATAATAGAAACATGTCACCACTTCTGCATTTTTCACCCCCTCCTGGTTTTAGCTTACAATTACAAATACTGAGGTAAAAAACTCACCAAATAATTACCGTGTGCTTGTGGCCTAAGGCTATGTGCACACGTTGCAGATTTGCCTGCGGATCCACAGCGTTTTTGACGCTGCAGATCTGCAGCAGTTTTCCATGTGGTGTACAGTACCTTGTAAACCTATGGAAAACCAAATCCGCTGTGCACATGCTGCGGAAAAAAACATGGGGAAACGCAGCCTTTTTTTTTCCGCAGCATGTCAATTCTTTGTTCGGATCTGCAGCGTTTCTGCACCCATTAACTTCCATTGTGTCAGGCCAATCCGCAGCAAAACCGCAGGTTTAAAAAAGATCTGCGGTTTTGCTGCGGAGTTGGGTGCAAGAAACGCTGCAGATCGGGAGGGGAAAGAGGGTGTGGGTGGAGTGTAGTGTGGGCCGAGACTGTGTGCGGGCAGAAACTGTGTGCGTGCGGTGAAGATGTGTGTGTCTGTGTGCGGGTGTTTGTGTCTGCAGTGGTCTGCAGGGCAGTGTGTGTCTGTGTGTGTGTGGGTCTGCGGGGATCGCGGGGGTCTGTGGGGCTGTGTGGGGATCGTGGGGCTGTGCGAGGATCGCAGGGGGTCTGCGGGGATTGTGGGGCTGTGCAGGGATCGCGGGGCTGTGTGTGTCTATGCGTGGGTGTGTGTGTGCGGGTCTGTATGTGGTTCTGTGTGTAGGCAGGCATCGTCCAATGGGACTACTAGTCCCATCCGGTTATGCCTGCTACAGTGACAGGTAGCTGGATGATGGGACAGTATAGTCTCTTCATCCGGCTACTGTGTTCAAGTGTACAAAAAAACAAATACAACATACAGTACATGCAACATACAGTACATACAACATACAGTACATACCACATACAGTGCATGCATACATACAGTACATACAACATAGAGTACATACTCACCATCACCTTGATCCCAGAAGCCATTGCTCACCTGTAAAAAATATAAAAAAAAATAATAAACAATATACTCCCTGATCCGCAGAAATCCAATTAATACAAGTGTCCCACGACGATCTCCCGTGGAGAGCTGCCGCATCAGCTGATGTGTCCGCTCTCCAGGGGCTCCGACGATACAATGACGGAGGGTATCCTTCCGCACTGTATCCCTCTGCTGCTGTGAGAAATAGTTCCTACTCTCACTTGCAGCACTGTTGTGTAGGAAAATTCCCACGCAGCTTTGCCATAAAGTGAGAGGTTGAACTCAGGTAACCTCTTCAGTGAGGCACTGCAGGAGCCATTGTCTCCTGTCAGTGTGTCTCTGGAGACCCTATAGAGCAGTGACATCACCTGATGTCACTGTTCTATAGGGGAGATCGTCGTGGGACACTTGTTATTAATTGGACTGCGTCGGACAGGGAGTATACGGTTGGTTTATTATTTTTTAGTTTTTGTTGACGATCGAGTATGGTAAGTATGGTGAAATTAAGAATATTAAAATACTTTATTCTGGCTGTGTCTTTTTTTCTTTTTTTTTTTAACTCTTTCACTACAATAGGATTAATAATCAATAGGTGTCTTATTGACGCCTCTCCATTATTAACCAGGCTTAATGTCACCTTACAATACAAAGGTGACATTAACCCCTTATTACCCCCATATCCCACCACTACACAGGAGTGGGAAGAGAGGGGCTAAGTGCCGTAATTGGCGCATCTTACAGATGTGCCATTTCTGGGGCAGCTGGGTGCTGGTATTTGTAGCTGGGGGGGGGGGGCAATATCCATGGCCCCTCTCTAGGCTATGAATATCAGCCCTTAGCTGTCTGCATAGCCTTTCTGGCTATAAAATATAGGGGGACTGTGACGGGGTGTACAGCAGAGCAAGAAGGGACAACAGGCCAAGGGATGATTCCACAGATTTATTATCAAGAACGCTGGAACAACGCATGCAGGTAGATCTACAGAGTCGACAATTAGTCCAACGGAACAGGTTCGGGGGCACCACCCGATAATCCTTGTGCCAGCTAACAAAGCAAAAGTCCACACGAGTCCAAGGGATCCCAAAACAATCTCACGAACGACGAGATATGTCCTCAGTTCAAGTCTCGCCCCGTTTGCTTCCGCAGTCCCAGATGGGCGTGGGGTCTTGCCTCAGCTAAGAATCCCCACTCCTCCTCCAAAGATCAACTCACATCTGATCTCAAAATAAGAATGGATTGTCTGAGCTCCTGGGATCCGCCCATGAAGGGGGTAGGGGTCACACCTTCTATTCAATGGTTGGGTCCATCGGAAGATTCTAGACTAGTGGGCTCCGCTAAAGGTACCTTCACATTAAGCGACGCTGCAGCGATAGCGACAACGATGACGATCGCTGCAGCGTCGCTGTTTGATCGCTGGAGAGCTGTCACACAGACCGCTCTCCAGCGACCAACGATGCCGAGGTCCCCGGGTAACCAGGGTAAACATCGGGTTGCTAAGCGCAGGGCCGCGCTTAGTAACCCGATGTTTACCCTGGTTACCATCGTAAAAGTAAAAAAAACAAACACTACATACTCACCTGCGCGTCCCCCGGCGTCTGCTTCCTGCACTGTGTGAGTGCCGGCCCTAACAGCAGAGCGGTGACGTCACCGCTGTGCTTTTACTTTCACTTTAGGGCCGGCGCTCAGTCAGAGCAGGAAGCGGACGGCAGGGGACGCGCAGGTGAGTATGTACTGTTTGTTTTTTTTACTTTTACGCTGGTAACCAGGGTAAACATCGGGTTACTAAGCACGGCCCTGCGCTTAGTAACCCGATATTTACCCTGGTTACCAGCGTAAAACATCGCTGGTATCGTTGCTTTTGGTGTCAAACCCGACGATAAACGCCGATCTGACGACCAAATAAAGTTCTGAACTTTATTCAACGACCAGCGATATCACAGCAGGATCCTGATCGCTGCTGCGTGTCAAACTAAATGATATCGCTAGCCAGGACGCTGCAACGTCACGGATCGCTAGTGATATCGTTTAGTGTGAAGGTACCTTTAGTCTAGCTAGTATGTACATTTGACTAGCCACCTGCTGTGAGGAACAATGGCTATTCCTTCACTAGTTGACAAAGCTTAATTACATTATAGCTTAGGGCTGCAAGTATTGGGGGAAGGAGACATTGTTACAGGTGAACTCCCAGCACAAGAAAATACATATATTACAGCTAATAGAAACCAGAGAACAGTTACATACATCAAATGGCATATTATTCAAATACAGGACAGGGCAAAAGTACATATCATGACAGGGACCCCACGTCATCTTTTGGGGGGTCCCCCTATTTTAATAGCCAATAATGGCTATGCAGACAGGTGCGGGCTGATAGTCATAGCCTGGGAAGGGGCCATGGGTATTATCCCATTCTCAGGCTACAAATATAATGACCCCAGCTGTCGGTTTTCCCCCTCTGGTGCAGAAAATTGTGCGTGAGCCCACACCATTTTTTTCCAGTTTTTAAAAAAATGAAACATATTGTTCATTAATAAACATCGGCCTTGCTATTATATATCTATGGATATATCTATAGAGATAGATATGGATATATCCATCTATAAATATATCTATCTATAGCTATACCTATCTATAAATATATTTATAGACAGATATATCTATAGATACTTAGATATATCTATCTATCTATCTATCCAACTATCCATATACTGTATATATCTCATTCCTTCTATCTATTATCTATCTATCTAGCTATCTATCTATTATCTGTCTATTATCTAACTATCTGTCTATCTATCTGTCTATCTGTCTGTGTGTAATGGAGTGTGGGTTGGACAAATGTAAAAGAGGAGGTTGGACAAGAAATGACATCACAAATCTTTTTTTTGTTGTTCAATAAGAGAATTTTATTAAGCTTTCAAAAACGCATATAAATCCACATTAAAACCGGGCAAAAAAACGCATCAAAAACACACCAAAACCGCACCTGCGTTTTCTGCCAAGAGGTGCAGATTCAGTGTGGAAAAATTGGCAGGCAAATCCGCAACGTGTGCACATAGCCTAAATGTGCTGTATGGCCAACTTCCATTGAGCACATTCAGAATGTCATTAGTCGGCAAATGCAAAGGGAGCTGCCAGCAGCAGATCTTGATGATTTGCCCAAGTGCTTTCTGCACATGAGAACATTCCTCAGACAACAAATAACTACTCCATGGATGGCAGCCAAGGCTGTAATTGCGGGGATTTGAGCAAGTGGCACTCATGCGCGATACTAAATAAATTCAAATGTGTTGAAAATTTTGTTTCCACTTTGTTAGAATTTGTATATCAGTAACATGCATATCCATAGTGTGATTTCTATAATTCCATGACATTTTCTTCTTGATGTTGCAAATTCAATGTTGAGGTTTATTTATTAACATGTATAAAATATAATAATTTGTGTGTAATTCGGTATACAACTAAGATATGAAATGACATCTATCAAAACTTCTGATTATATCATGAAAAATAAATTTTTAAAAGGAAAGCGGTCATCCAAAATACAAAACAGAATTACCTGTTGGCAATAACCCTCCTCCTCCTTCCAAAAAATCTTGCAATTTTGACACTATTCAAGACTCATGCTCGCTGTTCGTTCAGGAAATTCACACGCATATTACCAACAATAGACTGACTCAGACACTATCTGCTGAATTGAAGCATTTAATGAGAATGTGGCAAGGCCATTGTGTAGTGAGGGGAGCAGGGTCAGCTGTAACATCACCTATTGTGGATGATGGATTCTGTGTTCTCAGCTGTGTATAGAGAAATTACCTCTCATTGTAATCCTGGCTGTGATGATAATGAGACTTCTGAAAAGTCTTCTGCAAAGAAAAGGAAGTGTGACTTTAAAATAGTTCTAGTGGCCAGGTTAAAAATGGCAAGGATTCTATTTATTAATACAGATTGTGATATGAAGAATATAAAAAATACCAAATGTAAAATAAGAAAAAAAAAGGCCTTTCACTTGGCTCCAAAATGCCTTAAAGTGAAACACTATCTCTAATGAGCCAGTGTCAGATATTCTTCTCCCTTGTCATTTGGTGTAGTTGGCTGCTAATAATTTCGCAGACCACATACAAAATTTGCTTTAACTCCACCAAATTTGTAGTATATTTATGTCATGGTTGGGAAAGACTTCCCGACCAATATAGTAGATCATGGTGATCGCCCACACAGGACGCTGTGAGTGCTTGATCAAGGCCAGGTGTCAGCTGATTCTGACTGATGACACCCGACACTCACTGCCAGGAGCAGTGCCCGCACAATTCCTGGCAGTTTAAGCCCCTATATGCTGCGACCGCTAGCAAACGCAGCATTTAGAAGTCAGGTAGAGGGAGGGAGCCCCCTATGCCCTCCAATCGGAGCCCTCGCCACTTCATTGCAGAGGCCCAATCTTTGCCATGGTGACCCGATGTCATCATGACAGCATCCGGGTCACAAAGCTCCTGCAAACTTGTTAGATCATGCTCAGTGCATTGCAATGCATTAGAACTGTAATCAGTCTGCAAAAAGTGAAAGTCCCATAGAGGGACTAAGTAAAGAAGTTTTTAAAAAGTATTTTACAAAATTGTATAAAAAAAAAAAAAAAAAAAAATTATATATATATATATATATATATATATATATATATATATATATATATATATATATATACATACATACACACACACAAGCAAAAAGTAGAACAGTAAAACACACTCAAAAAGATAAAGGTTTAGCTGAAAAGGTCATCTTGTCCTGCAAAAAACAAGCCACCGCACAGCTCCATCAGGAGAAAGTAAAAAAAAAGTTATAGCTCTCAGAATAAAGCGGTGCAAAAATAACACTTTTTTCTATAAAAAAGTTTTTATTGCATAAAAGTGCCAAAACACACATGCAAAAAAGATATAAATGTGGTATCGCAGTAATTGTACTGATCCAAAGAATAAAGCTGCCATATTAATTTTACAACATGCGGAACGGCATTTAAAAAAAACCCTATTGCTGTTTTTGTTAATTTTGTCCCCAAAAATCAAAATATAAAGCAATCAAAAAATGTCATGTGCCCGAAAATTATACCAATAAAAACGTCAACTGGTCCCACAAAAAACAAGACCTCATATGACTCTGTCGGCCCTGTAGAATGTAAGCCCGTAAGGGCAGGGTCATCTCCCCTCTGTATCAGTCTGTCATTGTTAGTTTTGTTTCCTGTAAGTGATATTTGTATTTTGATGTAACCCCTTCTCATGTACAGCACCATGGAATCAATGGTGCTATATAAATAAGTAATAATAATATGGAAAAATTTTAGCCAAATAAATATGGGGATGCATAAACTAGTTTTTGCGATAAAAAGCATCTTTTAGTGTGTGACAGCAGCTAGAGATAAGTGAACCTTTCAAGGTTCGGTTCAGTTCGATTCACAGAACGTTTAGACGTTCCCCGAACGGTTTGAGAAACGCACCCGGAACCCCATTAGATTCAATGGGAGGCAAAACCAAACTTATGCACAACACCTTAAGGGGTGACAAAAAGCTTCCCAAAGAGCTAAAATTAGGGACAGACACCATGAAAAGTGGCATCAATTGACCCACAGTAGAACCTTTCATAATGGCACACAAGCAGTCAGCCATGGGCCATGCATGAGGTATCAGGGTCTGGGCCAGCATTTACAGCTTGGAATTGAAGTTTCAGTGAGGACCTGTTGGTTAAGGGAGCAGTGTAAGCCTTCTCAGCTGGGAGCCCTGATACCTCATGCAACAGGTGGGTCATCCTTTAGGGTCTCAAAAAAGGCCAAGGCTAGGCAATGCTTGCCGCCCCTGCGAACTGCACACTCACGACGGATGCTGGCCACAGCCAGAGTTGGAGCTGAGGATGCAGTGCTTGTTGCAGTTGCATCAATTCGTTTCTCTGTGGGAAGCCACAATGTAACCTCCTCGTCTTTCTCCTCTTCTGCTGAGCTACTCAGCTGCATAAATCTGGGTTCACACCAAGTGGGATCTACAACCTCATTGTCATCCTCTCTGTCCTCCCACTCCTCACACAGCATCACCCTCCTCCTCTTTCTGTCCTGACACCTCAGTACAGTCTGTGTATCCAAGTCTCATCAAGATCAAGTCCACTCCTTGTCTGGTGACGAGGGTCTGGATTCTGCTCGGACCCTACTTTGTCCGGCCACTGATCCAATATGAAAATATTTTGGGCATCGGTGCAAATGCTTTCCTCCTCTGGATTCTGTGATTCTTCAGTGCAGACCTCTGATGCCCATGGAATAGATGTATGAACAGCTCTGCTCAATGGCCCATCTGTGGTTCCCCACATTCAGTTGGGCATTTGAAAATTTGAGACGCGGGGGGGAAATGAGGGTGATTGGTGTGCCACCTCTGAGGATTGTACGGTGTGTGATGTTAATGTGGAGGAATAGGAGGAGATGCTGTAACACAAGTAAGTGGATGCAGTGACACAGAAGCACAGAGCAGGGGTTAACAATTACTTATTTTATCAATACAGGAACAACCTCCATGCATGGAGCAACAGGAAATAAACAAATAAAGGATGAGGGGAAAACAAGGGGAAACAGTCATTTAGAATGGCAGTCTATATATTAATTCCACTTAACACTGAGAAAATGGCACCAGCAAAATAAGATGTCCGCTTTTTATATGGCCAGGGACATGTGACTTTGGCAGTTAATCACAATAGATCTTGTGTTATGACGTTATGGATGGTTTCTGCACCTTGATTGGCTGCTGGAATCAACACACAATTAGGGGGGGGGGGAAGCATGCCGCTCCTCTCCACATCGCCCCCCATCAAACACATCTACACCTGCTCATCATACAGAACCACTATCCTAGCCAAAGTAATAACAAAAACATTAGTGGAAACGCGATGATTTAACGAACTGTGACTGAATTTTGCCAACTTTGAGTAAAAATGCTTGTGAAACTGAATGTGCTACGTTTGTGCCAAATTTGAGATTGGTGAATGTTTTTCGAACAAGTTCGCTCATCTATAACAGCAGCCAAAAAGAAAACAACACTATAAATCTGATACCAATGTGATCCCAGAGACCCCAAGAATAAAGTCTAATTAATTACACCGCAAGGGGAATGACGTAAAAAATAAATAAAACCAATTCTTCACCTACTGATTTTTTTCATTCTGCCTCCAAAAGATCGCAGTAAGGCTCGGCGCACATTTATCCTGCGCTCTACACTGAGTGCTTACACCGGGGTTTTTGTGTAAATCTCTTAAATACTAATTCAGACGGAACCCACGGATTTAGATTCTCTATAATGAGGCAGATGGAAGCACTGTGGACGCCATCTGAGCGGTGATCCAGCAGTGACCGTCTTTTTAGGTGTGCATAAAAGGACGGTCCGCCACAGTTTTGTGCACTTCTGAAAAGAAGGACATCGCTGGACAGAGGCCAGACAGAGTCCAAAGTAAGTCTGCTGCCTCATTTTAGGGAGTGCCTCCCTCGGGGCTTTCATCTAAATCATGTCACTCTGAGATTTAGATGTAATCCCTGATGTAAGTGCTCAGCGTAGAGCACAGGATAAATGTGATCCAAAATGTTATGTAAAATGTTCCCAATAAAAGCTTCAACTCATCCACAAACAAAGCAAGTCTATCATCTGTCAATGGAAATATAGTAGGCTTCCACATTACTGGTAGTACAAAGGCTCTGTAAAAATCACTATAGCTCCTCACACCCCAAAAGAAAATCAGCAAATTCTATACTCCCAAATCCAAATGCCCCCGTCCCTTCTAAGCCCCACAGTGTCAAAACCACATTTAGGGTATGTGCACACGTTGCGGATTCTCTGCGGATCCGCAGAGTTTTTTGCAGTGCAGAAACGCTGCAGATCCGCAATTGATTTACAGTACAATGTAAATCAAAGAGAAAAAAAAAAATGCTGTGCACACTTTGAGGAAAATCCGCTGCGGAAAGGCTGCGGTTTAAAAGAAGTAGCATGTCACTTCTTTTTTGTGAATCTGCAGCGTTTTTGTACCCATTCCATTATAGAAAACCACAGGCATAAAAAACACAGCAAATCCGCAAAAAAACGCTGCGGAACCGCACAAAAAACCGCAGGTGCGTTTTCTGCCAGGAGAGACAGAGTCCGCACCAGAAATTGCTAAGCCTAATCCAAACTATGGAAAAAAGCGTTAAAGTCATATATAATAATATATTATTAAAATATATGTCTTTATTTAGATAATAATAGCAACAGTTTTACTAACATGAATTGTGTGCACGTATCAGGACAAATTATAGAAGCTAAAAAAAAAAATGAAAATTGCAAATATACTCAATATTATAGATGGTGGACCCAAGGATAAAAAGAAACCACAACAATATATTAGGCCATATATTATGGAGATATGTGGTGGGCTCCTAGTAAGGGTATTAGAAATCTCCAAAGATTAAGAGGAAAAAAAAAATTACATTGGAAAAATAAAGAACATGAATTAATATTGAATATCATTAAATCAATAAATAAGAAGAAGAAATGCCCTTTTAGAAACAAATAAAGTGCAGCAGAAACTCCATATAGTACTCAAAGTGCATAGTGCTAAGTGCAAAAACAATAAGACAATGGAGATCTGTACCTTTAGGTGCCACCTGGTCCTAATGACGCGCGCGCACCACGACGCATTTCGGAAATTAATTTCTTCGTCAGGAAAAAACAAATCGTGAATAAAAATAAACTAAAGCACACTGTGCCCCTGAATATAAAAAAAACCCTCCATGCCAGGAGATTATATGCAGGTACGGTTTCAGAAAATAAAATACATGTCTCAGAAAATTATTGCAATTACACATTTTGTTATATACCTTTATTTCGTTTGTGTGTATTGGAACACCATAAAAAAAAGGCAAATTGGACATAATTTCACACAAAACCCCCATAAATTCTTGGCACCTTGCAAAAATAGTGGCTAAACAACTTTGTTTCAAGCATATTGTATTTTTTCAAACTCCCCTGTGGCAAGTAACAGGTGGGGGCAATATGAAAATCACACCTGAAACCAGATAAAAAAGGGGAGACGTGGACTCAATCTTTGCATTGTGGTTCTCAAGTCCTCAGACAGTTCTCTTCTCCTCTTTGTGTTCTCCATGGTTAGCATGTCACACACAGACACGCAATGCAAGGATGGAGTCCACTTCTCTCCTTTTTATGTGTTTTGTGTTTGAACGAGCATCACATGCTTAAAACAAAGTTGTTTAACCACAGGTTTGGAAAGGTGCCAGCAATTTTATCTGGCCCATTTTTGGGAGTTTTGTGCGAAATTGTGTCCAATTTGCCTTTTTTTGTCTGTTTTGTTTGTGTTGTTTCAATACACAAAAAGGAAATATATAGATGTATAACAAAACATGTAATTCCAATCATTTTCTGGGAGAAACACTATTTTCTGGAAGAACCACCAGTGTTGTTTAGAGAAGACATTAAGGCACTAAGAAGACAGCAAAAGACTGCTTCTTGTAGCGCCACAGAATATTAAAAAACACAGTCTCCTTAAATAATACATATAGTACTGTGCAAAAGTTTTAGGCAGGTGTGGAAAAAAATGCTGAAACGTATGAATGCTTTATAAAATTTAGCTGTCAATAGTTTAACAAAATAAAATGTGAATCAACAAAAGAGAAATTAAATTAAACCAGTATTTGATGTGACTTTTGCCTTTGAAAATGGCATGAATTCTTCCTACACTTGTACACAGCCAGGGATCTTGTAGGATTATACAGTATTTGGGTGTTTGAGTAACGAAATATACCAAACAGGTTGTAATGATCAACATTTTCATATGTAGATTGAAATACAGTCATTAACTGAAACAGCTGCGTAAGAAGCTTAAAACCGCGTGAGAAACAAACCAACTATGCTACAAAGGTGAGGTTGTAGGAGACCGTTTCATGTCACGGGTCATAGTGGTAAACCGCAAAAGGACATGAAGTAGTTATACTGCATCAGCAAGGACTCTCCCAAGCAAATATTTGAAAGCAAACTGGAATTTGAAGATGCGCTGGTCAAGTTCTTTTGATGATGCTCCAATAAATGGACAATGTTGAGGACTGTAGACATAGTAGTCAGCTAAGGAAACCGTGCAGATGTTTACTTCTAAATCGGAAGATGTCCTTCAGTGCCACCAGTTAGGAATTGGCAGTGTGACCCAGCTAAATGCAGCTACTATTTGGAGAAGTCTGGCATGAATGGTCTTCATGGCAGAATTGCAGACACAAAGCCATAGCTGCAACATGAAGACAACGCCAAACCACTCAACTAAGCACAAAAACATAGGAACTGGGATGCAGAAAAATGTCAACATCTGCTCTGGACTGATGACTCATACTTGGCTGAAACAGAAGGCAGTGGATTTGCAAAGTGCTGGATCAGAGGTATAATAATGAGTGCCTGCAGGAACAGAAGTGTGGTGGACGGTCCCAGCATGTTTGGGACTGCATTCATCAAATGGAGTTTAGGGATCTGGTCAGGATTAATGGTGTCCTCAATGCGACAAATACAGGCAGACACTCATCCACTATGGAATGACATCCGGGAGACGTCTAATTTGTTCCAGATTTATTCTGCAGCAGGAGAACGACCCTGAACATAGTCATTAATGACATTGGCTCTATCTTAAGAGTAAAGAACATGGAGTCCTGGAAGTGATGATATAGCCCCACAGAGCCCTCATCTCAACATTCTAAAATGTCTTGGATTACACGAAGAGACAGTAGGATTTGTACAAGCAACAGGCAACACATCGGAGGTTAGTTCTCCAAGATGTTTCGCACAATCTCCCTGCATAGTTCCTTCAAAAACTGGGTGCAGTGTACCTAGAACTGATGCTTTGATGACTAATATTGATTTGTTTTAGATTTATCTTTTCTTTATTCACTTTTTTTTATCAATAATAAAATCAATTAAGAATTTACAACCTCCCAGCTGAGTTCCTTCAAAACCTGCACATCTCCAAAAAAAGGTTTAGTTATACAGTAAATAAGATAAAAAAAATCACTGAAGTTTACACAAGTATTTTTAATAACCCTATCATGGCCTGATAGAATATTAATATTTGGGGTTAATCTAACTTTATAAAAATGACCCTTTCTTCGCAGGACTGCAGTGAACGCAGAACACATAGGCGCTCACATTCCACACACAAGTGACAGATCTGGCACTCGGCTGTCAGCGCAGCCTAGTTAGGGAAAGGAACGGTCCTAACTTCGAGAACAAACTATAAAGCGCCGGCTGGGCTGGAAGTGAAAGTTAAAATGCTACATTTACAAGAATGTCACCACTGCTTTACTGCTAAGAATATGAAGAATCACAAAAAAAAAAGTCATGGGATTGTCCAGCTAATAAAACATTTCCGGATACCCAATTAGTAAAGTCTGACTGTTGTCTGTTATGGCTATAAAGGGCCCAGAATACCTTGGACAATTAGGGCATCATAGCCATATAAAAAGTAACCATTACCATATGTAATATTTTATATCCAGTGTTGGCGCTGGGGGAAAAACCGAGTATTTCCTTTACAGATTCTGACACACGATAGCTAATTGATCAAAGGTATACTCTTACCAAAGTATTATTGGAGACCCCTTTGAAAACAAGGGACAAATTCACATGTGGAAGTTAGTGGTGGAAAGTTCGACTGCCGACTAATCTCACCCGCTCTTCTCGACAGAAGCTGATGATATACTGTTGATAGTCCGCAGTCTCAAAGTGACTACAGACTTTTCTATGGAGACCTGACAACCCCTTTAACCATGTGCCTCACCTCCACCATTTATTATAAGTTAAATACAGATATTGAAATTATTTTTATAATTCATTTCAATTTTCTGATAGATTTTTCCCAATCCATTTTCTGTATGATTATATGGACAACCACCTTTCCAGATCTCTACATGACCTTCCCTGGTCTACTGTCTCCTATGGTTCAACGACATCTATAGCAAGGTTCTGTAGGCATGCTCTGTGACCTGTGCAGAGGTCATTGTACATGGAGGGGACCTGTGACCGCCACCTATTGTGATTGGTGGACCCTGCGTTCTCAACATATTGGTTCCACCATTATTATTCAGTATGTGAACTTGACAGAACAGCAAGAGTGTGATTAAAAATTAAAAGACCATCACCAAATATTCTTCAAAATCGGGGGAAGATACAAACTTTTTGAACAGGCAATTTTCTGGTAACATTCACTTTTACACAGCGGACAAGCACTGTACCAATAGTGAGTACCACTGAAAATTCCTACATTTCTAGTAGCAAAATGTCTGAATGGGTGAACCAAGTCTAATGTCTCTATTGTGAAGAGAGGTTCCCCTATGCAAAATATATACAGGTCCTTCTCAAAAAATTAGCATATAGTGTTAAATTTCATTATTTACCATAATGTAATGATTACAATTAAACTTTCATATATTATAGATTCATTATCCACCAACTGAAATTTGTCAGGTCTTTTATTGTTTTAATACTGATGATTTTGGCCTACAACTCCTGATAACCCAAAAAACCTGTCTCAATAAATTAGCATATCAAGAAAAGGTTCTCTAAACGACCTATTACCCTAATCTTATGAATCAACTAATTAACTCTAAACACATGCAAAAGATACCTGAGGCTTTTAAAAACTCCCTGCCTGGTTCATTACTCAAAACCCCCATCATGGGTAAGACTAGCGACCTGACAGATGTCAAGAAGGCCATCATTGACACCCTCAAGCAAGAGGGTAAGACCCAGAAAGAAATTTCTCAACAAATAGGCTGTTCCCAGAGTGCTGTATCAAGGCACCTCAATGGTAAGTCTGTTGGAAGGAAACAATGTGGCAGAAAACGCTGTACAACGAGAAGAGGTGACCGGACCCTGAGGAAGATTGTGGAGAAGAACCGATTCCAGACCTTGGGGAACCTGAGGAAGCAGTGGACTGAGTCTGGTGTGGAAACATCCAGAGCCACCGTGCACAGGCGTGTGCAGGAAATGGGCTACAGGTGCCGCATTCCCCAGGTAAAGCCACTTTTGAACCATAAACAGCGGCAGAAGCGCCTGACCTGGGCTACAGAGAAGCAGCACTGGACTGTTGCTAAGTGGTCCCAAGTACTTTTTTCTGATGAAAGCAAATTTTGCATGTCATTCGGAAATCAAGGTGCCAGAGTCTGGAGGAAGACTGGGGAGAAGGAAATGCCAAAATGCCTGAAGTCCAGTGTCAAGTACCCCCAGTCAGTGATGGTGTGGGGTGCCATGTCAGCTGCTGGTGTTGGTCCACTGTGTTTCATCAAGGGCAGGGTCAATGCAGCTAGCTATCAGGAGATTTTGGAGCACTTCATGCTTCCATCGGCTGAAATGCTTTATGGAGATGAAGATTTCATTTTTCAGCACGACCTGGCACCTGCTCACAGTGCCAAAACCACTGGTAAATGGTTTACTGACCATGGTATTACTGTGCTCAATTGGCCTGCCAACTCTCCTGACCTGAACCCCATAGAGAATCTGTGGGGTATTGTGAAGAGAAAGTTGAGAGACGCAAGACCCAACACTCTGGATGAGCTTAAGGCCGCTATTGAAGCATCCTGGGCCTCCATAACATCTCAGCAGTGTCACAGGCTGATTGCCTCCATGCCACGCCGCATTGAAGCAGTCATTTCTGCCAAAGGATTCCCGACCAAGTATTGAGTGCATAACTGAACATTATTATTTGATGTTTTTTTTGTTTGTTATTAAAAAACACTTTTATTTGATTGGCCGGGTGAAATATGCTAATTTATTGAGACAGGTTTTTTGGGTTATCAGGAGTTGTATGCCAAAATCATCAGTATTAAAACAATAAAAGACCTGACAAATTTCAGTTGGTGGATAATGAATCTATAATATATGAAAGTTTAATTGTAATCATTACATTATGGTAAATAATGAAATTTAACACTATATGCTAATTTTTTGAGAAGGACCTGTATATCGAATATATAAATATGAGGATATATATATATATATATATATATATATATATATATATATATATATATCCACCATTACTCCAAAGCAACATGCCCGCTGCCTTGGGGTCATCCTTGATTCCGAGCTTTCATTCACCCCCCACATCCGATCACTGGCTCGCTCTTCTTATCTGCATCTCAAAAACATTTCTAGAATTCGCCCTTTTCTTACTTTCGACTCTGCAAAAACTCTTACTGTCTCACTTATTCATTCCCGTCTGGACTATTGTAACTCTCTACTAATCGGCCTCCCTCTTACCAAACTCTCTCCGCTCCAATCTGTCCTGAATGCTGCTGCCAGGGTCATATTCCTCACCAACCGTTACACTGATGCCTCTACCTTGTGCCAGTCATTACACTGGCTACCCATCCACTCCAGAATCCAGTACAAAACTACTACCCTCATCCACAAAGCACTCCATGGCTCAGCACCACCCTACATCTCCTCTCTGGTCTCAGTCTACCACCCTACCCGTGCCCTCTGCTCCGCAAATGACCTCAGGTTGGCATCCTCAATAATCAGAACCTCCCACTCCCGTCTCCAAGACTTTACACGTGCTGCGCCGATTCTTTGGAATGCACTACCTAGGTTAATACGATTAATCCCCAATCCCCACAGTTTTAAGCGTGCCCTAAAAACTCATTTGTTCAGACTGGCCTACCGCCTCAAAGCATTAACCTAAGTATCCCTGTGTGGCCTATTAAAAAAAATAAAACATAAAAAAAAATAAAACAATCAGGTTCCTCGCATCATGTTCTCATACACTTTATGCAGTTAATAACACTCTATATGTCTGTATTGCTATATACTTAGGCAGTTAACTGGTTCATGCAGCTTTACATGAACACCCGAGCCTTACACTATGGCTGGTCCAAATAACTAAAGCAATTGTTACCATCCACCTCTCGTGTCTCCCCTTTTCCTCATAGGTTGTAAGCTTGCGAGCAGGGCCCTCATTCCTCCTGGTATCTGTTTTGAACTGTGATTTCTGTTATGCTGTAATGTCTATTGTCAGTACAAGTCCCCTCTATAGTTTGTAAAGCGCTGCGGAATATGATATATATATATATATATATATATATATATATATAATTTGTGCCTGGTGTCTGAGCATTTAAAAATGTCCTGAAAAGTACATCAGAATTTTTTTATAAGGCACTTTCAGGCGATTGGTAACAGGTGCAGTAGAAGTTGGCATAGAACGTGTACGTTTAGTATTAGACAATGAGCTGGTTTCTAGCTTAAGTTGCAGAAATATATGGGAATTTACACCTGAAAAGAAGCTTGAAGGGAACTTGATATGCAAAAAAAACCCCTGCAGATATGGGGTTAGTCTGCAGATTAATAGCGTTCTGATGCTGCCTGACGCCTGAACTGAAAGCACCGCTGCCAGGAGGAAATTAACGCTATCTCCTCTGGCAGACTCAGGCTTTCAGTCATCGAGGTGGGCCGGAATTGCTCACTATGCACTGAGCCATCGGTGACTGAAGCCGCCCCTCTATGACTGAAAGCTCAAGGCTGCCAAGAGCAATAAAGTTCTCTTCCTTCCTGCAGCGGGGATTTAAGTGCGAGCACTGGCAGCTTCAGAACGCTATTAACCTACAGATTAACCCCATATCTGAGGGTAATGGGTCATTTTTATTTTTTTTTTTACAGGACAGGATCCCTTTAACAGTAGATCCAAGCATTTCACAGGCATCGTTATGTGAGAATTATTAATGAGACGGTGTTGAAGTTGCTAGAATTGTTCAGTGCTGTGCTGGACATTATGACTTTCAATTTTACTGGAAAAATGAAATGTGAACACTGCGACTCACACATTTGACACAAGACTGGGTTGGTGAGTCAATGTTGACCAGTTTTTGAAACAGGTAAAAATTTAATATTTACGGACCTTAGAATAGAGTCTGCGAGGCGATAAAAGTATTTGAGATGAACAGTGCCTCAATGTGTTACACAGGCAGCCGAGCAGACGGGGGCCTACATCGGACTTGTTTGCACACCAAAAATAGACTGTGCTGCTAGATGAATAAAACGGAACTTTTATTTATTTTTTCAGATTTCCAGTTACATGTCTGCAGGAAGGTTGAATTATAAAGATAGAAAACATAAAAAGAGCGGGTATCTTTCTACGGAGTCACAGAAAACAAGAACCTCCATGAGACAAGACATTTTTCTTTTTAATCTTTGGCACAAAATTCCTTCTAGGCTCCAAATATATCAGAATAATAGTATTAATATATAGCACAGTCAGCGCTCCAAACATGATGACGAAAAGATGAAGAGGTCTTCATTGACCCATTTCACAAAAGCGACATTTCGGCTCCAGTGCTGAGCCATTGTCTAGATTTGGATTTAAGATTAAATGTGATGATTGCGCTTTGGGTCAATACAGACACCTTCAATTTTTCATATTTTTTTAAAGTAGTACTGCCTGTTCTATTTTTATATTTGTATAGAGCACTAATTTGGGGGCTCAAAAGCTTACGCCCACCCTTTCCCAGTGAGGATTTATTTGGACTCACCAGAAGTCAGGTAGAATCAAGATGTAGGTTGCTCTGAAACCTTCCTTTCACTGGAAGCAAAATATGCCCCATCTAGTCTTGTGTACAATTAGTAGAAATCATTTCGACATCTATACGGACCTCTGATATATTCAAACATAATTATAAGGTCACCCCTAAAAGTGTTTTTTAAGTAATCAATTTTGATAATTTTTCTAGATTGCGCACTCCACCCATCCATGTATTACACTAGTACCTTCCCATAATAATATTTATTTTTATATAGCGCTAACATATTACGCAGCGCTTTACAGTTTGTGCACATTATCATCGCTGTCCCCGATGGGGCTCACAATCTAAATTGAATCTACTCAAGCTTCACCGCCTTTGTGCATCAGGGACCATAACTGTACAGAACATTCTAGAAATGTTCCGACGAGCGACTTGTAAAGTGGTAGAACTGCGGTCTCCTGCATCTATGTTCCTCTTCATGGACCTGGGCTGCCTGACTCCGGTTGCTTCAGTTATAAATTACTTCTAATTAAAATTCCTACACAAGAGGACGCCAATGAGAGAGTAAGGCCTCATTCACACAATAGTGATTTTGTTCTACAAGAAAAAAACAGTCAAAGTTTCAACAATGATTTTTATTTTTTTGTTAATCAGAGTTTGGGTCAGTTTTTACCAATGTTTCCTCGGATGAGAATCAAACAAAAACCTAGTTTCTATCTTTTCCTGTCGTTCCATGAAAAACAGGGAGCACACGGATGACATCCTAGCACTGTCCGATTTTTTTCTCAGACCCATAGACTTGTACTGCCGCTTTTGTTACGATACTCTGATCAATATCGGACAGGTCTCACTAATTTTGCATGGAACTTCTATTTTGCGAAAAATCATGGGCATGTGAACGACTCCATGCACTATTATAGGTCTGCGTGCCATCTGTTAAAAACCAGGTTAGCACACTAACAGGAATGCTCGTTTCCAGATATTGTGCAGAGTAAGGCTACTTTCACACTAGCGTCATTTGGCCTCCGTCGCTATGCATCATTTTGGAGAAAAAACGCATCCTGCAAAAGTGCTTGCAGGATGCGTTTTTTCTCCATTGACTTGCATTAGCGAAGCATTGCAACGGATTGCCACACGTCGAATCCGTCGTGCGACGGATGCGTCGTGTTTTGGCGGACCGTCGGCACAAAAAAGAGCTACATGTAACGGTTTTTGTGCGTCGTGTCCGCCATTTCCGACTGCGCATGCGTGGCCAAAACCCCGCCCCCTCCCCGAACATTACAATGGGGCAGCGGATGCGTTGAAAAACTGCATCCGCTGCCCCCGTTGTGTGGCGCTTTCAACGCTAGCATCGTTACGTCGCATTGCGACGTGCAGTGCATGACGCTAGTGTGAAAGTAGCCTAAACCGGCAGCCGGTCACCCAACGAAAGAGAGAAAGGCTTGTTTGGTGGGTAAAATTATCTCCTGGCTGGGAAAAAAAAATCATCGTTCTCCACAGCAGGTCATGTAGAGTAAAGAGGACCTTGTATGAGAGTGTACGGACACAGAACGATCTATCACTGATTGTCCTGTGCACATAGGGGATGAGATCTGCCTATCCAGACCATTAAATGGCCGCCAATTGAAATAGGTAGCTTAATAGCGGTCATATAACGGCATGAGTCATGTACTGCAAACAACCCTTATAAAGCATTTTAGTAATTTGGCCTTAATGTTCTTAATACCATTCTTAAAAATATTAAGCTGGCCATAAGCAACATGATCTTCAATATCTAAGAACCGATCACATCTAGGGAACTAAAGTGGTCACCTCAGATAGGGATGTTTGGAGAAACAAGTAACATACAGGATCTATAGATCTACTGAATACTGGTTGGTTCGGGTGTAAATTCTCCATTTATGCCAACCCTTAAGCTACTTTCACACTAGCGTCGTGCACTGCACGTCGCAATGCGGCGCACCGACGCAAACTGTGAAAGCGCCGCATAACTGTGGCAGCGGATGCATTTTTACAACGCATCTGCTGCCCCATTGTGATGTGCGGGGAGGCGGGGTTCCGGCCGCGCATGCGCTTCCGGAAAAGACGGTCACGAGGCACAAAAAAAGTTAAATGTAACGTTTTTTTGTGCCGACGGTCCGACGCACGACGGTTGCGACGTGTGGCAATGCATCGCTAATACAAGTCTATGGAGAAAAAACGCATCCTGCAAGCAATTTTGCAGGATGCGTTTTTTCTACAAAACGACACATAGCGACGTGCAGTGCACGACGCTAGTGTGAAAGAGGCCTTAGCTATTAGTGATGAGTGGACATGCTGTAACCGAGTGACTTTGACGTGCCGTATTCTTTCAGAAATGTAAAGTAGAAGGACAGCACTAAAATCACTCGAGCCATGCCATATGGATAACTAATACCGTAGTCATGAGTGAACGTGCTGGGATAAGGTGTTATCCGAGCATGCTCATGTGCTAATAGAGTGACTTTGTGCTCGAAAAATGTTTGAGTCCCTGCTCTGGCTTTTTGTGCTCGAAAAGTATGTTCTAGCCCCCGCGGCTGCATGTCTCCTGGCTGTTAGACAGCTGCAACACATGCAGGGATGGCCTGTTTGTTAGGCAATCCCTGCGTGTGTTGTGGATGTCCAACAGCCGCGAGACATGCAGCCGCAGGGACTCAAACATATTTTTTGAGCACAAAGTCATTCTATTAGCACATGAGCATGCTCGGATAACACCTTACCCCAGCACGTTCACTCATCACTATTAGTTATCCATATGGCATGGCTAGAGTGATTTTAGTGCTGTCCTTCTATGTTGCATTTCTGACAGAACACGGTTTGTACTTTGCAATGACAATTCTGCTGACTGCACTTGTTAATGAGGCAATATGTGCCTTTACACACCCCTGTGAAGATATACGGTGGAAGCAGCACATTAGTCACAATGCTTCATTGGGCAAAGCTATCTGTCCCAAGTATGACACCAACCTGATAATTTTTTTCTTTTTGTTTTACCCCAAACTGGATATATTATACTGATGTGAATTCTCTTATTCCATATAACCTAAAATGTGGCACATTCCAAGCATGTTCAGCATATGTAGGGTTAATAATACATCTTAGTAAATGTATACAAGCATAAAGGCCATTGGTCAGACCCATGGCCGGCGTCAGCTTCAAGTTAGTGGCCACAACGGGCGAATGGCCAGTGGCTGCATGAAAGGCGCCCTGTTATCTTACACAAAAGGCACCTTGTCCACTCGTAGAGCCCTGTGCAGACCCAGCCCTGTGTCCACCGCAAATCTTACATCAACGTATTTACAGAAAAGCAGAAATGTGTAACACATAGGTAGACAACAGGGATAAAAGTATATGTGTATGTATATTATACACACACACACATACACGTTCCTATGTGTATATATACACACATGTATATATACATATTTATGGAATATATCTGATAAATTACATGTATATCATGACCAAAATATACCAAAGACCTCATCCTAGAAAAAACAAATTGCAACAAATCATTTTGTAATACACTGGTAATCCCAGCAACTTCTGGTTCTGTTGACACCAGATAAGACCTAGTCAGCTACAGGCCCATAACCATCGCTTTCACCTAGTAAGTTAAGTCGCCCCTTCATATTACCTGTGAGGAACGCAGGGAGAAGAATTCCCGTAAAAAGCAGGAGCAGCACGAGTTGTGGGGTCCCCAAGCAAGACATGTTTATCTACTGCCGGGAAGATGTAAAGTGTGAGAGGTGAGACGTTATGGAGACCTTGCAGCTTCTGGGTTAACAAAGGTGTCTCTGTCCAGTGAGGATGGAAATGTTTAGCTGAGGATCAAGAGAGAAGGCGCACACACACCCCAGACACCTCTCACTCCCCTCATAGCCCTCCTACTCAATCACGTCAGGGACCGGTACCACCCATCAACATTCCTGTTCTAAACCACCCAAAAAAAAAAAAATCATCCACCTCTGACAAGTACCAAGTTACAAGAAAGACTTTAGAAAGCTAAAGCAGTTAGGACCATTCTGTCTCTTATCTAACAAATGGTGGAAATGAAGTGTGATCACTAAAAGACGAAGAACAGTTGTCTACATCAACAGGATGGAAGCCCATCCAACGTAGACAATCTTTTGCAAGCTAAATACAGCCCAAGACTGATTCCTGTACAGACTGTGGGTCTCCTGTCCTAAACCTAACCGTCCAGGCATGAAACATGAAAGATGGATATGTGAATCCATTCATAGCTTGTGTTCACTGTGCTGTACCGTGTGCTCAACGCCCAGGACACAACCCCGGTATTAACTCTCTTGCCATTTAACGCGGGTTATTCTACATATAGACAGAAGCCCAGTGTGCCAAAGACTGCAGCAGTTGCTGCACCCGTCCACCGTGTGGATATGCACACGGAGCTCAAACGGAGGCTACTGGCCTCTGTTTTTACTAAGGGCACGTGAAAATGGTCTTGGGATAAATTCAGATGTCTGGACCGTAAAGAGGCCCTATTTTCTCATTCCTATAAGTTTAGATCCCAACCAAGAATTCAGGACATGGGAGTTGTGAGAAGGACTTCTTTACAGGACCTTGTAGCCTCTGCATTATCTCATCCGTAATAAGGCTGCAATTCCTGACCCCGTCGCCATCCTCCTGAACCAAACTGAAAGCATCATACGTATGCATAGTATAATACAATACTGTTCATTCAGGTGTCAAGTCACACAGGTGGGATTGTATTTTCAGCCATATAAGTAGAAAAAAGAGATACAGATGCTACATAGTCATGTGAATAAGCCCTTAGGACAATTCTCTCAAGATCTGAACTCAAGGTTGGTACCTAAACTTGTACAGAGCACAACCTGCTCAGGACAGAACGCAGAAATCTTGAAAATGGTGACATATCTAAATATGACGCAAAACAAGTTGTATCACATTACCTCATTTGTTTGCATGGGACCGCACAACCTTTTATTACATAGTATTTTGCACATATGGAGAATGATAATCACATCAAATGAAACCATTTTATTATTTTTGAAGAGTGTCTATATTTCAACTTTCTGGTGAACATTTCACGATTCTCCTAAATTAAGCTCCTCATTTCTGTACGGTACTTTTCCAGGCGAAGTGTTTGTAACAATGCAAAATTAATTTTCCCATTGGTTATATGCATATGAATAAATGTGTCACCAAGTAAGTATACCCAGATCACGTTTCAGCCATTACTTCTTTCTTCTTCATGGATAAGACATTAGCGAGCTCACAGAGCGCAATGAAATCTGAGCAGGAAAATAAATAGCAACTTTTCAGTGATAAATTGTAAAATAAATTAGGCTTTAATATGATTTTGTCTCAGGATCTATTTGTTCATGTAATGACCCCAATAATATAATGAAAAAGACCATACTATAATTTTGTTTCCACCACTGCAGAATTGCTCTCCTGAGCTGCATCTTCTCGCCTAGAGCAGAAGGCTAGTAGTCTTCATTAACAAGACACTCAGCATTAGCAGGAAACCAGAGGACCAAACATGGCTCCTGACGAGGCCTCTGCTGATAGAAGCCTTGTGATCACTTTTTGGTGGCAGCTGATTATGCTTGATTGTCCATCTCCTGGCCATTCTTAGATGATGGAGGAAGACTATAGCAGACGTATGAATGAACGCGACGCTCCTCTGCACCCACATGACGTTCACAAAGCAATAAGGCATCCAAATCAGAAATGTGTTATAACACAACCAGCGCTTTATTAAGGTCAGACCTGGCATCAACCCAAATCACTGCACACTGGGGCAAAACCTTACAGTGGTCCAGGAGCCGTGTAAACATAAGTGCGTTTCATCCTATCCACAGAGGATAGAACAATGCAGGGGGAGCAGGCACGCAATAACTCAACAGCACCAAAGTGTGGATATATCTTGCAGCAACCTAAAAGTTGACTATATCTTTCATTAGAGTAGTCTTAAGAACCTCTGCTCCCACCTGCAAAAACACAAAATTCACTTAAGGTACTTGTGATAAGGTGTGGGAAGTGGACACGAGATGGAAGAGTGAAGCCATTGTTACCTCTGCAGTGTGACCACTCCATTAGTGCAAAGGATCCCTATTCACCGTCCACACTTACAAAAGCTCCACAAACGCTTATGTTGCCATTACTCTGAAATCCAGAGAACTGAACCCCAAGATGGCAGTGAGGGAAGGTGCAAAGTCCAACCAAAAAGCCTCCTCTCTCCACCTAATAACGGTGGAAAAAGTAACAGACTGTGTAAGCCTCTGAAACGAGACCGGACAGTACTGTGATGGAAAACAAAAAATATTTCCCCATGACCCACTCTCCAACCCCCAGAGTGGCCCCTCCACCATACCCATGAATATCTAGGATAGTAGAGGGTGTAGTTGTCCTTGAATCGTCTTGATCTTGATGCTCTGGGGGAGGTCGCCCTATGAAGATCCCAGCAGGGCACGGGGAGTGTGTTCTGGGGGTAGGTGGAGTCATATGTTCAGCTTTCCCCCTCCCATTGATGCAGAGGTAGGGGAGGGGGACGGATTACCCCTACCCCACCACAATAATCAGTAATCTTCTAAAGTCTCTATTTCTCCCATGTTCAACCTCTCAGAGGAAGCATTAACAGAAAATCCTGAAAGAAAAAGAAAAACACACAGATAAAAACATTGTAAAAGAAAAAGCAAGAAAATATTGATATGGGCCAATTCACATGATAGTATTGTAGCCATAATTCCTGGTCTAATCACATTTATGGTTGGCCCTCGTGTAGCTACGAAACAGTGATCTTGTGAAGACGACGACGTTCCTTCAAACAATAGTACGAAACACCCCAAGCACTTAACTAAATATTCAATTAAAGTTTTAATGATGAATCAGCACGTGGAAATAGAAATGATGACCAACTTTTCGGTCTGTTCCAGACATTCATCACGGTCCATGTCCTATGGTTTATAGCAGGTACATGGGCTGGACAGAGTGATCAGGGTATGGGAGGGACAGACTGAAACATTGGCCATCCTATCTATTTCATATACTAACTTATCAAAAATACTTTATTACCTATTTAAACATGTGTCGTGGGGTTCTGCACTATAATTCCTGGTATGGCCACAAGTCATGAGACCCAAACTCACAGCATAAAGGGCATACAGTATATGATGCTATTAGCGTGGGTCGAGAGAGACAAGGTCGGGAAGAAATAGAATACAACCATGATATGGTCATGTAAATCTTCCTAAAGGCCTAGCCAGACGAGCCACAGGAAAACTCATCCGTTTTTCAGCCAGAAAACTTGGACGATTTTCATCTTTGTTGCCATTATTATCTGGTCAGTGTTTCTGTATTTTATTTGTACATCAACCGTTTACACACATCATCAAATACAGCTTCCCGGTTAATAATGGCAAAGTATCTGTAACAATTTGATGCGAGATAAATTATTCGTATGAGACCCGAATTTAATTATTGAATGTCACATCCTAAATACGTAAAAGTATAGTACATGCTGTTATTTTTTTCACATGAACAAAAAAGGAAATTTGAACAAATTTTTACATATCCGTATAACAAGCTCGTCTGCATGAGCCTTAAAGAAAAGGGGTTTAAAGAAAAAAAGAATAGAGAAAAATACCAGTCACGACTGCTAAGGGTCTAGCACAAACAGCTTGTCCTATCCATCAGCAGTACAAAGGGGGCTGAGCACTGTGGTCCCTACATTATTTATCCCGGCACATGGGCAAGTTTGGTACATACATTGGTGCCTGGTATTGCAGGCTTTGCCCCTTCATTCTGCTGACTGATGGGAATGTCAAGGGTTAAACGCCCACTTGCTTACATAAGGATAAGACAACCAAGGCTTGTGCGATACGGAGGGTATATGGAGACACATGCTTAGAATACAGTGTATAGCCCCACCTAGCAGACTGGGATCTGCCCGAACCATCTTCTGTTTCTTTTTCTTGCGTCCAGCGCTTTGTGCAGTTTCTAGTGTTGTCTGTTGTGAATTACTCTGACTTGTCTGATACAACGCCCATCCCGAATCCTGAAAAAATACAGAACAGCAGGTGTTCTAGATCATGGCCTTCATGTCACGCACCAACTGGGGATCAAATAAAATGAGCCACGCATGCTAGCACAGCCGCAATATGTGCAGTGGTGGAGGCCCAGGTTGTGTCCGCTCTAGTAGTGTAATAAGGGTATAACGGGGTAATTTTTTAAGTATCCTCCTTATAAAGACATTAAATAAGAGGATATAAGATCTCAATGTGTGGCCCCACCACTGAACTCTTCACCAATCCTCAATTACTTACATGTGTTACCTGCGGAGGTTTCTGCTGAACAGTTTTTTGCTTATTTCGACGCTCCAAAAATTGCTTGGAGAAATCTTTAGCTTCAGGGGTGTCCCCAAGATATGCTCGGACATAATCATGGACTTCATAGGGAGATTCCACTTCACGCAGGAAGGACACAAATGTGGGCACTGCACCAAGGAGAAGATGCTTTATTACTATAAATGCAGCGTGAGAGGGTTCTCCGGGCTCCTGCCAATTATCTACACACACTATCTGTGACTTCAGACTTCAGGCGTGACAGCGAGCAATGTGCACATTTAGGCACGCTATCAGTATTTGTAAGCCAAAACCAGGAGAGGAACAATCAGAGGAAAAGTATAAGGCCATGTGCACACGTTCAGGATTTTTAACGTTTTTTTCGCGTTTTTTCGCTATAAAAACGTGATAAAAACGCGAAAAAAACGCTAACATATGCCTCCTATTTATTTACAAGGTAGTCCGCATTTTTTGTGCAAATGTTGCGATTTTTTCCGCGAAAAAATCGCATAGCGGAAAAAAAAGCAACATGTTCATTAAAAATGCGGAATTGCAGGGATTCCGCACACCTAGGAGTCCATTGATCTGCTTACTTCCCGCACGGGGCTGTGCACACCATGCGGGAAGTAAGCAGATTATGTGCGGTTGGTACCCAGGGTGGAGGAGAGGAGACTCTCCTCCACGCACTGGGCACCATATAAGTGGTCAAAAAATAAGAAATAAAATAAAAAATAGTCCTATACTCACCCTCGATGTCCCGCGCAGTGTTCCCGCTTCACCGCTGCACGCTGCCGTTCGGTTCCTGTAGCTGATGTGCAGCGAAGGACCTTGCCGATGACGTCACTGTCCTGTGATTGGTCGTGAGCGGTCATGTGACCACTCACGTGACCGTGACGTCACGGAAGGCCCTGTGCGCACACACCAGCTATAGGAAGACGAACGGACGCCGCTGATGAGATGTCTGGGTGAGTATAAGCATTTTTTTATTTTTTTTATTATTTTTAAACATTCTATCTTTTACTATAGATGCTGCATAAGCTGCATCTATAGTAAAAAGTTGGTCACACTTGTCAAACAGTATGTTTGACAAGTGTGACCAACTTGTCAGTCAGTTTTCCAAGCGATGCTACAGATCGCTTGGAAAACTTTAGCATTCTGCAAGCTAATTTCGCTTGCAGAATGCTAAAAAAACGCGAAAAAATCGGAAAAAAAACGCAAAAAAAAAAATGCGGATTTCTTGCAGAAAATTTCCGGTTTTCTTCAGGAAATTTCTGCAAGAAATCCGCAACGTGTGCACATGGCCTAATAGAAACACGGAGTTAAAATACTGATCAAATAATGATAGTGGGGCCACAGCCATAGGGTATGTGTCCACGTTCAGTATTACTCCTGGACTAGCTGCAGATTGAACGCTGCGTACAGCCGCAGCATTCAACCCGCAGTGTCCAGATGTTCCAGCATAGTGGAGGGGATTTTATGAAATCCCGTCTCCACTATGCGTGTGAACACGCATCCGGCGGCCCTGCGTTAACGGACATGTGGCGCATCTTTTAAGATCGCAGCATGTCTGTTTACCTTGCAGCGATGCTCCGTCGCCGCAAGGTAAATCACAGGGCCCTATGTATGGGGTGCGATGATTCTGGATGTGTTCAATGTACACATCCGGAATCACCGCGCATACAGAAGGGGCGGCGCGGGTTTTGCGCTCCGTCCAAAGCGCCGTGATTACGGACCGTGGACACATACCCTTACTTAGAGGGTAAATGAACCCAACTTAAGGGATAATGTGATTAAAACTTGACTTTTCTTGTAATTAATATGTTCTAACAGATAAATATTAACATAATTTGGGTGGTATTGCAGTGTAGCATTCCTTTAAGACTTATCTATGGGATATCACTCTTCTCAAGCGAACATGTCTCCTATCACTCTTCTCAAGCGAACATGTCTCCACCCTAGATTATTGGCTGCCGTCCACTAGCTAGAATAGCTTTCCTCAGAACAATTATACAGGTCAGTTGCAAGACCACTAGAGCGGATTAAAATTCACTCAAAATCTCCCCATCATGTTACGCCATCACTAGCTTCATCAGAGGGCCTGAGGCTAGCTAGGGGACTGCAGCCATTAATCTAGGTAGGAGATATATTTGCTTTAGGAGAGCGATATTCCATAGAGGAGTCCCAAAGAAATGCTACCAGCAATACCATCCAAGTTATTTAAATCTTTATCTGTTAGAGCACATTAATTACAATAAAAATCAAGTTTTAATCACATTATCCCTTAAATTGGGTCCATCTACCCTCCGGGTAATCTGTTAGTGTGATTTCTCATCTGTAAAGGGTTTTATCAGACACTCAGTTTTCTATTTCCAATGTGACTTAAGGTATGCAATTTGCAATCCTTGTTAAGGGGTTTTCCCACAAACAACTTAAGGAGAAAGGAGAAAGCAAAAGAGAGGATACAGACATTACAGCATGGGATCACATTTGAGTCTTTAACCCCTTCATGACCCAGCCTATTTTGACCTTAATGACTTGGCCATTTTTTGCAATTCTGACCAGTGTCCCTTTATGAGGTAATAACTCAGGAAAGCTTCAACGGATCCCAGCGATTCTGAGCTTGTTTTTTCGAGACATATTGGGCTTCATGTTACTGGTAAATTTAGGTCAATAATCTTTGCGTTTATTTGTGAAAAAAATCGGAAATTTGGCGAAAATTTAGAAAAATTTTGAATTTTTATTCTGTTAAACCAGAGAGTTATGTGACACAAAATAGTTAATAAATAACATTTCCCACATGTCTACTTTACATCAGCACAATTTTGGAAGCAAATTTTTTTTTTGCTAGGAAGTTATAAGGGTTAAAATTTGACCAGCGATTTCTTATTTTTACAACAAAATATACAAAACCATTTTTTTTTTTTTAGGTACCACCTCACATTTGAAGTCAGTTTGAGGGGTCTATATGGCTGAAAATACCCAAAACTGACACCATTCTAAAAATTGCACCCCTCAAGGTGCTCAAAACCACATTCAAGAAGTTTATTAACCCTTCAGGTGTTTCACAGCAGCAGAAGCAACATGGAAGGAAAAAATGAACATTTAACTTATTAGTCACAAAAATTATCTTTTAGCAACAATTTTTTTTGTATTTTCCCAAGGGTAAAAGGAGAAACTGGACCCCGAAAATCGTTGTCCAGTTTGTCCTGAGTACGCTGAAAAGATTGGCTTAAGATTGGAGCTCCCCAACAAGTGACCCCATATGGAAACTAGACCCCCCAAGGAACTTATCTAGATGCATAGTGAGCACTTTGAACCCCCAGGTGCTTCACAAAGTGATCCGTAAAAATGAAAAAGTACTTTTTTTTTTTTTCACAAAAAATTTCTTGTAGCCTCGATTTTCACATGGGCAACAGGATAAAATGGATCCTAACATTTGTTGGGCAATTTCTCCTAAGTACACCGATACCTCATATGTGGGGGTAAACTACTGTTTGGGCGCACGGCAGGGCTCGGAAGGAAAGGTGCGCCATTTGACTTTTGAATGGAAAATTAGCTCCAATCGTTAGAAAACACCATGTCGCGTTCAGAGAGCCTTTGTGTGTCTAAACATTAGAGCTCCCCCACAAGTGACCCCATTTTGGAAACTAGACCTCCCAATGAACTTATCTAGATGTGTGGTGAGCACTTAAGACCCCTAAGTGCTTATAGTATGCTTATGCTCCATATGTTTGGATAAACCACTGTTTGGGCGCACGTCGGGGCTTGGAAGGGAGGGCGCACCATTTGCCTTTTTGACCGCAAGATTGGCTGGAATCAATGGTGGCGCCATGTCACGTTTGGAGACCCCCTGATATGCCTAAACAGTGGAAACCCCTCAATTCTAACTCCAACAATAACCCCAACACACCCCTAACCCTAATTCCAACCCTAACCATATGGCTGGAATCAATGGTGGCGCCATGTCACGTTTGGAGACCCCCTGATGTGCCTAAACAGTGGAAACCCCTCAATTCTAACTCCAACACTAACCCCAACACACCCCTAACCCTAATTCCAACCCTAACCATAATCCTAATCACAACTCTAACCCCAACACACCCCTAACCCTAATCCCAACCCTAAACATAACCCTAACCAACACACCCCTAACCATAACCCTAACCCCAAACCTAACCCCAACACACATCTTAACCCTAATTCCAATCCAAACCCTAAGGCTATGTGCTCACGTTGCGGATTCGTGTGCGGATTTTTCCGCACTGTTTTGAAAAATCTGCATGTAAAACGCACTACTGTAGATTAGTTCTTTGTGCGGATTTCACCTGCGGTTTTACACCTATTCCTATTGAGGAGCAGGTGTAAAACGCTGCGGAATCCGCACAAAATTGACATGCTACAGAAAATACAACGCGTTTCCGCGCTGTATTTTCCGCACCATGGGCACAGCGGATTTCGTTTTCCATAGGTTTATATGGTACTGTAAACATGATGGAAAACTGCTGCGAATCCGCAGCCAAATCCGCACCATGTGCACATAGCCCAACTCTAACCCTAACTCCAACCCTAATTGTAACCCTAACACTAGTGGAAAATAAAAATAAAATAAATATATTTTCTTTACTTCATTATTTTCCCTACCTATGGGGGCGATAAAGGGTTTTTTTTTTAATTGTTTTGATCACTGGTATAGGGTCTATCACAGTGACCAAAATGTACCTCGAATGAATCCGCCAGCCGACTCGGCGGGCACACTGAGCATGCGCCCGCCATTTTGGAAGATGGTGGGGCCCATTGGGGAAGACTGACACCGGGAGGGACACCGGAACTCGGGAGGTAAGGGGGGTGGGATCGGGCGGCGGGGGGAGCGGAGGACAGGAGGGAGGGGAGAGGAGGGCGGCGGAGGACAGGAAAGACAGGCGGCGGCGGCAGATTACCACAGTCAGTCGGAGGCGGGGGGCAGATCGAGGTCTCCAGCCGTGGCCAATGATATTGCAGCATCGGCCATGGCTGGATTGTAACATTTTCCCAAGTTTCATTGGTGAAATATTACGATTGCTCTGATTGGCTGTTGAAAGTGAAACAATCAGAGCTATCGTAGCCACGGGTGGGCAAAGCCACCCCCCCCCCCCTCCCCGGGGCTCAAGCACAAGTCCCCCTGTTCCTGCAGGTCGGGTGAAACTTCAGTTAACCCTTTCACCCGACCCGCAGGAACGCGATCATTCTGTGACACAGCATACGCGTCACAGGTCGGATTGGCACCGACTTTCATGACGCATACACTGTCAAAGGTCGGAAAGAGGTTAAGGTAAAACACTGCTTAAAAACAGGCAGTGAACTGTTTTACTCACAGAAAGAATTATTTGTGATCCTGTACTCTCCTGTCTGTGTACTCATTTCCTTCCCACCTACCCAGGAGCTGTGGTATGATCAGACCATGTTCCTGCACGATTAGACACAGCCATTACACAGTACACAGCAGGGGCACATTTATAAGATTATCTCAGCACAGGAATTTATTTTGTAAACAAATCAATTATGGAAATAATTATTACTACAAGATCTTTTACCATAATTAAAATTTACTTTGTCCAAAAACCAATATCAGACTAAATATAGTATAAAAAGAGACATTAGAGTATCAAAAATCGTAGAAAGCAGCCTGGTGCAAGGCTATGTCGGTGACATAAACATACCCTCATGCCATACTTTCTGTTTTGTCTTTCCACTACCAAGGAAGAAAGTAAAACCTCCCGAATGTACAGGCTAGCCATAGCTACAACTTTAGGGCTGGAACCAAGATCTGGGCATTACAATAAAGCACATTATTCTTGGTGCAAGTAGTACTTACAAGACATTTGGGGGAAAAGGCTGTAAATGTCTCTTTCTACATAAGGATGAGGTGGTGATCAGTGACATCTGATCATCCCTTGCACCTAGTCAGGCCATTTTTGGATCACTGACTTATCTGGCATCTATCAAGTTCTGGTGAACAACTGAAGATATATGCAATAATACATAAAGAAGTGACATGTATGAATACTAGATATCTTCAACTTACCGTACATACTCGAGGATAAGCTGACCCGAGAATAAGCCGAGGCACGTAATTTTACCAAAAAAACTGGGAAAACTTATTGACTCAAGTATAAGCCGCGTATGCATTGTCCCCTCATCCTGGTATGCACGCCCCCTCATACCCATCCTGGAATGCACGGCCCCCTCATACTTTATGCATGGTCCCTATCCTGGTATGATTGGCCCCCATCCCTATCCTGGTATGCATGGCCCCATTCCAATCCTTGTATGCATGGCCACATCACTTTCCTGGTATGATTGGCCCCCATCCCTATCCTTGTGTGCATGGTCCCATCCCTATCCTTGTATCCATGGCTTCATCCCTATCCTTGTATGCATGGCTTCATCCCTATCCTTGTATGCATGGCCCCCATCCCTATCCTTGTATGCATGGCTCCATTCCTATCCTTGTATGCATGGCTCCATCGCTATCCTGGTATGATTGGCCCCCATCCCTATCCTTGTATGCATGGCCCCATTAAAAAACAAAAAAAACCCATTATACTTGCCTTCCTGCGCTCCCTTGCAGCGTCTTGTTCCAGTGCCAACAGCTGCTTTATGCTTTTAAGCAGTGCATGGCAGGGATGTCATGCGCTGTTCACAAGCAAAGCACAGCTGCCGGAATACTCACGGCTCCCCACGCCATAATTATGTGCATGGAGGGCAGTGAGTATTCATTGCTATTAAGTAGCGTGCACAGTGTCAGTCACCGGGTGGTCACATGTGCCGCTACTTAAGAGAAATAAATAGGGATTTTTGGGTACTCACCGTAAAATCCTTTTCTCCAAGCCATTCATTGGGGGACACAGGACCATGAGTGTTATGCTAGGAGGACACTAAGTAAACATAGAAAAGAATAACTCCTCTGCAGTATACACACTCTGCTGGCACTAACCCGAACCAGTTCGGTGACAAAGCAGTAGGAGCTTATAACTAGTAAAAACTAGCAAACGAGTACAATATGTCAAAACCAAAAAACAGACACCAGCCGAACAGGCTAACAGGGTGGGTGCTGTGTCCCCCAATGAATGGCTCGGAGAAAAGGATTTTACGGTGAGTACACAAAAATCCCTATTTCTCCTTCGCCTAATTGGGAGGCACAGGACCATGGGACGTCCTAAAGCAGTCCCTGGGTGGGAAACAGCACGACAGCTGAAACCTCTTGTACCATCAGGCTACCTCTGTCTACAGATGAAATATTGCCGATTGCAGAATCCATCTGCCAAGGGCTGCATCTGCAGAAACCTGAGAATGAATGTTGTAGTGTTTAACAAACGTGTGCAAACTGGACCAAGTCGCAGCCTTGCAGATCCATCTGGCCATCGTTGCCTTAGAGGCAGGGAAGACCCTTCCTGTGTACTTCTGGAAGCACGAAGAGGACATCTGACTTGCAGAAAGGCGCCGTTCGGGAAACATGTTTCCTCAGCGCTCTTACCAAATCCAAGGTATGAAGAGCTTTCTCGACACGATGAACCGGAGCTGGGCAGGACGATGTCCTGCATTCAGATGGAAAGAGGAAACTACCTTGGGTAAGAAGGATGGAGACGTCCTCAAGACCACCTTGTCCTGATGAAAGACCAGGAACAGAGGCCTGCAAGACAAGGCAGCTAACTCAGACTCGTCTAATTGACGTTACTGCCACCAGAAAGACTACTTTGCAAGAAAGAAGAATCAGTGATACGTCTTGTAGCGGTTCTAAGAGAGACTCTTGCAGAACATTTAGGACCAGATTAACGTCCCAAGGTTCCAACGGCATTTTGTAGGGAGGAACCACATGGGAAACTCCCTGCATGAAGGTCTTGACCTGCGATTTGGTAGCTATCCTGCGTTGGAACAGGACAGATAACGCAGAAATTTGACCCCTGAGGGAGGCAAGCGCAAGGCCTGAGTCTAACCCTGCCTGGAGAAACTCCAGAATGGACGGGATTGAGAACGTGAGTGGAGAACGTCCACGGGCTCTACACCAGGAGAAAAAGGTTTTCCAGGTGCGATGGTAAATGCACAATGATGACGGTTTCCGGGCAATGATCATGGTGGAGACCAACTGCTGGAAGAAGCCGGCCTGGGTTAGAATCCAGGATTCAATGGCCAGGCCGTTATACTCCGGGCCCTCGAGTCCTGGTTGTAAATCGGACCCTGAGAGCTGGTCTGGTAGCTGCCAGTGAACGTTGGCGATGAGTTGCACCAGTTCCACATACCATACCCGGCGTGGCCAGTCTGGGGCAATGAGAATCACCGAGATTCCCTCCGCTCTGATCTTCCTGATGACTCTCGGAAGTAGCGGAAGAGGCGGGAACACGTAAGGGAAACGAAACTGATGCCACGGGGAGACCAAAGATTCCGACAAGATGGCCCGTGGGTCGCGGGACCGAGCTATGAACGCTGGAACCTTGGCATTCATCCTGGATGCCATGAGATCAACATCCGGCGTAGCCCAGTGATGGCAAATCTGCTGGAATACCTCTGGATGAAGAGACCACTCTCCCGAAGCGAGACCCTTGCGGCTTAGAAAATCTGCCGCCCAATTCTCTACTCCCAGAATATGAACAGCTGAGATGACTGAATGGTTTGTTTCTGCCCATCGAAGGATGTGGGCTACTTTGAGCATCATCCTTCTGCTTCTGGTTCCCCCGATGGTTAATGTATACCACTGACGTGGCGTTGTCCGACTGAATCTGAATGGGACGACCTGCCAGAAACGGATGACAATGCAGAAGGGCTAAGCTGATCGCCCGAGAATGTTGATAGGAAGTCGCGATTCCGGAATGGACCAGCGACCCTGAGCCGTGTGGTGGCGGAAGACCGCCCCCCAACCGAGAAGACTGGCGTCGGTGGTAACCACGAGCCAACGTACCGGAAGAAAAGATTTACCATGATCTAGAGAGGATTTCAACATCCACCACTTGAGAGATTGCCTGACCCGCTGGGACAGTTGGAAACGACGGTCCAGAGAAAACGGGTTCCTGTCCCAGGCTGTCAATGCCTGTTATAGAGGGCAGAGGTGTAGTTGGGCGAATGTAACAGATTCCAGTGCTGCCACCATCTTGCCCAGTACTTGCATGCCGAACCGTAGGGAGTGGGGCCAGGCAAGGGAAAGAGTCCAGACTCCCCATGTCAATGCTGACACCTTTTCCGGAGGGAGAATGACCAACCCTCAGGAAGTGTCCAGGATCATCCCCAAAAAGGCAATTCGCTGAGCTGGTATCGGGGAGCACTTGCTCATGTTCACCAGCCAACCGAGGCAGGAAAGGGTGTCCACAGTGAAGCTCACACACTCTGCACAAGCCTGAAAAGACGATCCTTTGATGAGCAGGTCATTTAGATACGGGAGAACCACCATGCCCCGAGAGTGAAGTATGGACATATTGGCCGCCATGACCTTTGTGAACACTCAGAGCGGTGGCGAATCCGAAGGGCAAGGCAGGGAATTGAAAGTGCTCGTCGCCAACTGCGAAGCGCAGGAATCTTTGGTGGGCAGGAAAGATTGGAATATGTAGATATACATCTGATGTCGATGGACGTGAGGAATTCTCCTTTCTCCATCGAGGTGATCACTGAACGGAGGGACTCCATTCTGAATTAACGAACCTTGATGAACTTGTTCAAAAGTTTCAGATCCAGAATAGGATGCATAGTCCCATCCTTTTTCGGAACTACGAACAGGTTTGAGTAAAACCCCTTGAATCTTTCGCTGTGAGGAATCGGGACAATAACTCCGTCTGTGCGGAGTGCGCCTATGGCTCGTTGGAATAGAGCTGCTCGTGCCTCTGACTTGGGCGGGCGAGACAGGCAAAAACGTGCCGGTGAAGGAGACGCAAACTCTATTTTGTATCCGGAGGACAAGAGCTCTCTGATCCACTAGTCGTGAACGACCGAAAGCCAGGTTTGATGGAACCAAAGTAGACGACCGCCTACCATGTTTGTGTCCTCCGGATACCGTGACGAGTCATTGTGGGATCTAGCTCCTTTGGATCCAGATCGTGTGGGCCTGCTTTTCCAGGAATGCGAAGGCTTGTATGAGGGCTGGAAATTCCGGTCTCTACATGGAGGTTGGGCAGAGCCAAAAGGCAGCGGGCATGGAGGACCAGCCTGTGGCACCGCGAAATAGCCAGAAACGAGTTTGATGTTGGCTCCGAAAAGGCCGGGTGAGCCTGCATTAAGGGAGGAATTTGCTTTTACCTCCGGTAGCATCAGAGATAATTTGGTCCAATTTATCTCCAAACAAGCGGCCGCCTTGGTAAGGCAGAGAAGAGATTTCTTGGAAGCAGAATCTGCTCGCCACTGTCTGAGCTAAAGTGCTCTCCTGATGGTAATGGCATTTGCGGCTGCTAGAGCTAAAGTGCTCTCCTGATGGTAATGGCATTTGCGGCTGCTAGAGCGGCGCAGTTAGCTGCATCTAGTGAGGCATGAACCACATAATCTACAGCTCGGGCAATCTGATAGGCTAAATTGACCGCGTCGGGAGGTAAGTTACTGTCCTGGCTAGTTTTAGGACAGTAAATTACCCAGGTCACCATAGCTCTAGCCACCCATGTTGCAGCAAAAGATGGGGAAAGAACTGCGCCAGTGGCTTCAAAGACTGACCGCGCGAGATTAGCAATCTGTCGGTCGGTGGGGTTCTTAACAGAACCATCAGATAACGACAAAAAATGTTTTGGAAGCGAGACGTGATATGGGGGGGATCCACTGAAGGGGATTCAGACCACTCTGTCTTTAAAGAAGAATTAAAGGGATATCGTGCCTCAAGTGGCTTTTGCCCAATGAATCGTTTGTCTGGACGAGTCCTGTGCTTTTGAACGATTTCCGTAAACTCGAGGTGGTTAGCGAACACCCTGTGAGGACGTTTAGTTCTTTTAAAAGACAGAGTGATCCGGACTAGTGCCGGGCTCCTCATCCACCCTCAGAGCCTTATTGACTGCATCGATAAGTGAATCCAATGACTCCTGGTACTCTTGTGAGTCCGGACCTACAGAGACATCAGACTCATATTCTGAGTCACGTTCACTGTGAACCCCTGGAGAGGGGGAACGGGAAACGGAACTTGCAGATGCCGAGGCACGAGAGTGCCTGGGGGACAGACTATGGTGTCGTTTACTAGAGGTTTGTGGGACGGGTCCTGCTCGGGGATATCTCTCGCATGGTTGAAGGGCTCTCTGCGACAGGCAAGCAGATGCCCTGGCTTGAAGAGGAATCACGAAAGGACTCTATAACCTTAGCCAGAGAAGCCGTGGACTGTGCCAGGGACGTAGCCCACTGGGGGGGCTAAGTTCACTAGGGTTGGGAGTGGCGAAGGGCTCCTGTGCGCATGAAGGGTCGCAGGCTGTACAGAGTGAAGTACTGTGGCCACGGGTCAGAGAAGCCTTACATGGGGTACATGAGACATACACAACTGTGTTTTAGTGGCCTTTTTTGAGGTCTTAGATTGAGACATATTGGCTCTAGGAACGAGAAGCGCCTGAAGGTGTGGGCGGAGACAGTACCAGCAGCGAGAACACCGCTGTGGCGCCTCTACAAGCATGAGGAGCACCAGAAGAATGGGCGGAGCAGTGCGGTGGGCATGGCGATGACGCAAACGTGGCCTAGTCAGGCCAGGATCCGGGGACTAAATTTTTAGCGTGACCTGCGATCGGGGTTAAGCGGTGTTTGAGAACCCCAGGGACCGTGCACATTAAAGGGAGCCCTCCTGCCACCTGTGGACACAGTCCACATAAAAAACCCCAGAGAATTGGACGCCGTTGGCCCGGTACCTGTACTGATAAACTCCGGAGCTGATCCTCAGGTAGTGGCCAGGATGTCCAAGCTCAATCCGCCGTCACTTTGATAGGGAGACAGAGAGGGACCAACTGCCTACCATCATCATTCGCTTTCATTAGTGGTGACCGTGCAGGGGCTTCATGCATACCCTGTGGGTCCAGTCCCTTGGGATGAGTGTAGGGGTCAAGTCCGGCTGTGGGCCTGGCTCTAGAAGGGGGTATGTGGGGGCGACACTCCGCATTCCCATCTGTTGGTGATGTGGGGAGAACCGAGTCCTGGAGACCCGTTGCCCCCTGGAACAACGCATAAGAGCGATGCAGGAGGGGGTACGTGGAGGCGACACTCCGCGTTCCCGCTTGTTGACGATTCGGGGAGATTGGGGCCTTGAAATGACCCATCGCCCCTTCACCCATAGGAAAAAATTAAAAATAAAATAAAAATGTAAAATTGTAAAATTAGAAAGTTGGGGTCTGAAAGCAGACCCAAGTGCCTCTTACAGACACTAAACAAGAACTGGTTCAGGTTAGAGCCAGCAGAGGGTGTATACTGCAGAGAAGGAGTTATTCTTTTTTATGTTTATTTAGTGTCCTCCTACTGGCAGCAGCATAACACCCACGGTCCTGTGTCCCCCAATGAGGCGAAGGAGAAATATTCACCTCTTTCCATGCCCATGGGAGTGGAGAGGTGTGAATATTCATTTCTCTTAATTAAGGCACACCCGTGACCGCCCGGCCGCTGCAGACTGACACTGTGCACGCTATTACAGAGAAATTAATATTCATTGCCAGTGTAGGTTTTCTGCATTTAAGCATCAACCTGGATAAGAAGACTTGTAACCTCAAACATCAATTTTCTCATTGTTAACAGGTTTGACTGCCATGGTGTATTCACTGTTAGAGGGGTTGTGCACTACTATTATATTGATGCCCTATCAACAGCATCAGTCATCAGTGTAAGATTGGTGGGGGGGCCGACAACTGACACCCCCACGATCAGATGTTATGACCGCTAATGGTGGCCAGGTGTACACATTGCACAGACCAGAGCAGCACAGCTTCATTCAATGCTTAGTGGCAGCTGTCGAGTGCAGCGCCCAAGAAGCAGGGTGATAGAGCGGTGTTATTCCGCACTGTGTCATGTACATCTGGCTACCACCAGAGGTGATGACAGCTGATCAGTGGGGTTGTAATATGTTGGACCCCCGAGCAATCTAATGCATTCACACCTAAATTTCCACCTTTATAGCAATTAAAAACTGAATGTTTTCCTCCCATGTGTCATACCTTTAACATCCTCTTTCCTTATTTTTTTTTAATGAAGGACTTGGACTGACTGAACTTTTCTCTGCATTGACTCACAGCAATGGATCAATAACACCTTGTCAACATATTGGTAATTCATATGCTGGGACCCGGTCTTTCAAGCAGGCTCAGAAGCTGATCCTGCCCCATTCCCAACAGATGATGGTGGTGTTATCCAGCCATCATATGGCTCTAATAGCAGCGGGTTAAGTTACAATCTAACAGTGGAATTTACAGCCCATGGCCCGTGGGTGTGTTGTTCCACATGTCCATTGTCCAACCTCCCACAACGTGATCGTGTGATGCCGATGGGTTGCTGAAGACCATGGTGCCTGTTATGACAGTCTCCTATGTAGCCCAGCCTAGGAATACTAAGACTTACTATGTACTGTGGTTTTGCGATATTTAACCATTATTATTATTATTTTTTTTATGACAGATTTGTTAATGATTTGGGTCCTAATGAATCAGAAACATAATTTGCAACATTTTTTCAAGTACGGATTTTTCAGAAAAGGGCGTCCTAATATTCAGTTAAAAATGACAATGACATGATTTCCTATTTGGAAAACATTCATTTTACAAACACAACACAAAAAATTGGACCTAATTATAAAAATTATAAAATCTTTGTTGCTAGAAGCTAAAGATTAGGCGTCCCAAAAAAAGGACATTGGTAGATAATGGGTTAATAGAGATAAAATGATTGCAGGTTCAGGTCCCCTCAGCAGACTAAAGGTACCGTCACATTAAGCGACGCTGCAGCGATATCGACAACGATGCCGATCGCTGCAGCGTCGCTGTTTGGTCGCTGGAGAGCTGTCACACAGACAGCTCTCCAGCTACCAACAATGCCGAAGTCCCCGGGTAACCAGGGTAAACATCGGGTTACTAAGCGCAGGGCCGCGCTTAGTAACCCGATGTTTACCCTGGTTACCAGTGTAAATGTAAAAAAACAAACACTACATATTTGCGTCCGCTTCCCTGCACTGTGTAAGCGCCAGCAGTAGCAGGGCACAGCGGTGACGTCACCGGTGTCCTTTGCATTCCGGCCGGCACTGACACATTCAGTGCCGGAAGCTCTGAGCAGCAGGGCGGACGCCGGGGGACGTGACAGACATCAGAGGGTGAGTATGTAGTGTTTTTTTTTTTTTTTACTTTTACAATGGTAACCATTGTAAATATCGGGTTACTAAGCGCGGCCCTGCGCTTAGTAACCCGATATTTACCCTGGTTACCATTGTAAAACATTGCTGGCATCGTTGCTTTTGCTGTCAAACACAACGATACACGCCGATCTGACGTCCAAATAAAGTTCTGAACTTTCAGCAACGACCAGCGATATCACAGCAGGATCCAGATCGCTGCTGCGTGTCAAACACAACGATATCGCTATCCAGGACGCTGCAACATCACGGATCGTTGTCGTTATCGCTGCAAAGTCGTTTAGTGTGAAGGTACCTTAACTAAAACGTTAAAAAAGACTTTTTTTTTTTTTTTTTAAATTGAGTCACTATTGTAATTGTACTGGCCTGGAGAATCCTATTACCAAGTCATTTTCACCACAAAATGAAAGCAGTAAAAAAAAAAACAACAAAAAAAGAACACTGTGTAATTGCGTTTTTTTTTTTTTTGCACAAGTTGACAGAACTCTTAATTTTTTCCCCCCATGTTTAAAAGTATGTTGAATGGTAATGAATGGCATCATTCAAAACTGCAGCTTGTCCAGCAAAAAAACAAGCTCTCATACGGCCAGGTCAACGGAAAAATAAAATAAATAAAGTTGTGGCTCTTGAAAGAAGGGGAGGAAAAACGAAAACACAAAAAACTGAAAAATCGCCATGTCTGGTAAGGCTTAAAAAAAAACGGAAGCAAAACACATGGAGAACTTATGTAAAATGAATGTCTTCCATTTTTCTTACGAGTCAAAGACTTTAATGGCAGAAACCGATGCAAAAAAAACCAAACAGATCAAAATAGGACATGTACTGTTTAGTGGAGAAGTCATAAGAATGTGTTAAAAGAATGTGTAAATGGCTGCATTAAACTATGGGTCAGTGTGCTGGTTGTCTTAAAAGCAAATAGCAAGATGAGAAAAACGCATGTGTGAATATAGTTTTATATTCATGACCTATCCCTCAGGACAGGTTATCAATATAAACATAGTGGACAACCCCTTTAACGAAGAGGGAAAAAAAGCAACAAGGAGTTACAGTCAGCAATTTCATGCTTGGGTAAAATAACAAGTTGCTATTTGTTTCAGGTTTTTATTTGTTGAGTGAGAATTACAGGTCGCTTCTGTTCACACATCCGTTCTAACATTGTTTGTTTGTTCCGTTTTAGGGACATCTTAAATAAGTGATCTGTTGCATCAACTTAGGCAAAAAGAAGAAGAGGAATCTCATTATTATGGGGTTGGTTTGGTGCCCCCATTTTTTATTTTTTAGAATGGAAAAAATTGTTTTGCACGCTGGACTGTCCACCATAAAAAATAATAATAATAATAAAAAAAAAAACACGAAAAAGGACCCCATAATAAGCAATGGGACCCCACTGCTTTCGTTTGCATAACTGATGCAGCTAGTCTCTTTTCCCATTTTTCCATTTCCAAAATGGAACAAAAGAAATGTCTGAACAGAAGCAAACACCATATACAACTTAATTTCTATACATTATGGGCTTTACATGAAATGCAAAAAAAAAAAAAAAAAAGCTGCAAACATACATGTAGTCTGATGTGCATTTTTTGGGAAGAAAAGTACAAATTCTTTAATAATATTTCCTATTCTTATTTAATCCACTTTTGCTTTGGCTCAAAGAAGTTCTAAGCATCTCTACGTAAAACTGCACATGTGGTTCCTACTGTACGTGACCTAATTTTCGAAGCCACCTTTCCTTACCATCCAGGCTATGGGCAGTGTTGAGGGCATGCAGCGTCTGCTCACACCACTGGGTGAAGCTGTCGGGACACTTCGTTGCTCCTTGAAAAAGTCTAACGAGCTTCTCTTCTTGCTCAACTTTCTTACTCTGTCGGCTATTCAACCCTGATGATTTGCTGGGGAAAAAAAAAGAGCAATAGTCCTGTAATTTCTACTATAACTATAGTATACATTTGCTTGTGTTTGATTACCTGGATTTACAAAAAATAACAAAAGTCAGCTATACAATCTAACATGGATTAGAAATCCTGCTCTCTTGGCAGTAAAGAAGCGGCTTACAAAAAAAAGGTTTTGCTGCGTTTTTCAGGATCCCAAAGTTCAAGCTTTGCCTCCACCACAGAAGCATGAACAATGCGAGGTGTTAGGTTACCATTGCAATACATATGTGAAACCATAACACCATTTTGATAAAAAAGGGCCATTTGTCAAAATTATTTAGTGGAAAAAGATTTTTTAGGTCTGAAAAAATAGTGACTATTCTGAACAAAAAAGTTCACGAGATCATGAAAAAAATACACATTTACAAATGCAACAGCGGGGGGGAGGTGAACTGGTCAGGAATAGTTTACCCAACGTTGGCGGAACATTGAGCTTGTATGACGCTGTTTACCTATAATGGTTGCCCCTTGAGCTGATCAGGTATTGCTCAATTTCACACCTTGGTCGGCCAATCTTTACTTTACACATATCACTGATTTAATTAAACTGTACTAATCCTAACTGTGATTCTCAGGTGAGGAAACCAAGACATTATGGTTTAAATTTGGTAAAATTACAAAAATAAATGCATTTCACTTTCAAATACTGCTGTACTTGCTTTAAAAAACAAAAAAAAAACAAAAACAAAAATGCTGAAAAAAGTGACATGCTGCAGTTTTCAATGACGCAGCAGTTTTCCAATTCAGTCAGGGAGAGAAAAAAAAGTGTGTGCACGAGATTTCTGAAATCTCATAGCTTTTGCCAGTAATGTAAAACGCAGCTTAAAATTGTATAAAACCACAGCAAAAAAACGCAGTAAAAGTGCAATGTGAAAACATAGACTTACGCTGAAGAAAAGGAGAGAGAAATACTATCACTTGCCCAAGAGAAGTGTGGGGGGGGGGCTCCAAGTAAATAGCACTCAATCTGAAAAGCTGGAGATTAGTAGAGATGGTAAAATATTTACCTAGCATTGCTCTTGTTCTTATTGGCAGCATTTCGGGGTGCAACCACTTTGACAGCATCGTCCCAGAATCCACTACATATCTTGCTGTCTGGGTTACTCCAGATGCTACTTACAGAGTCCGATGACCACTGAGGGCTCAGATTGTTGTTCAAGTTGCCCCACACGGAGTTTCCAGAGCTGCTATTGCACGTGCTCAGCTTAAAAAGGAAGAAAGAACTTTTTTAAGAGAGTAAAAAACAACTATGGGGCATATTCAGCATTACCTTTGTGCTTATTTTTTAGAGTAAAAATTGTGATTTAATTTGCACCTTTTTTTTATATGTTATACCAGGTTTTGTCTTTTTTTTCTACAGTGTGTGTGTGTGTGTGTGTGTGTGTGTGTGTGTGTGTGTGTGTGTGTGTGTGTGTGTGTGTGTGTGTGGTTTTCTTCAGATGTTTAGCCTAATTCATTGAGGCAAACATTTAAGCACTATTGTACTTCCCAATATCCTAGTACTTTACTAAAAGCTACCTAAAGATTCACTTAGACGTCCGTTTTTCTCGTACGAGTTTTATTCATGGTTTTCATGGACAGCACTCGCACCTATGACAGCGAGTTATTTTATATGTCTGATTTTTTTTCCCCTTGGACTGAGTGATTCGCATGAAAGCACGGAGATATGTCCAATATCGAGCAGAGGGTCAGATCAAACTTTCCCGTTTCAATCCAAGGGACATTGAAAATAATAAAAATAAAATCGGACAGCGCTCGGATGTGTATTGTCCGATTCTCACTGTTTGATAGAAGCTGGAGAAACCTCCAGGCTTTTTTTTTCTTAACTGGAGAAATACTGATAAAACCGACAGTAAAAACTGGTACACTGACCAAACTCGGAAGACACTTCTCCTAATCACTGTTGATTGACATCTAAAGGAGCCCAATTTATTTTATTATGTGCAACACTCATAAGCTTACTCAAAGGGCTGTGCAATGTTTTACACTAAAGAGGGGGGAATTATATATATATATATATATATATATATATATATATATATATATATATATATATAAAAACATTTTGAATTTTCCCTGAATTTACGAGAAATTAAGGACCATCATGTGCAACTTAAAAAATGCAGATAATGAACTGAGGAACAGAGCCTAACTACAGGAAACACCACTTCCCAAACATATACATTGAATAACTTCAGGAGACCATGCACCTTACATATCGCACACTGGGCTGCCATTTGAGTTACCATACTATTGTATTTAATAAAAAGTGGAAACTGCTGCCATTTACAATGTAGTCATTTTCAGTGATGGAGGCGACCACTGAAGTGGACGCTTCAAGAGGCAAGTCATTTATTTTAGAATGCTCCCTACTCTTATCATTATTTTATGCACACTGATACTTTCACCTAGCATAAGTAAAACTCCGCATCATTCAACCTCTTCCTTTGCTATAGTGACTCTTCTGTGTCACTGCTCCGGTCTTTATTGACAGGCTTCAGTGGTGAAGTTGTGACTACAGTTGATGTGACTGCTGCAGCCAATCACTGGGCTCAGCGGCCTACATCATCGTCACCACTGAGCTCACTGATTGGCAGCAGCACTCGTGGACTATAGTTGCAACTTCATCTCTGCAGCCTGATAAAGACTGGAGCAGCGGCAGAGAGGAGTTACTGAAGCAGAGGAAGATGAATAAAGCAATACTTTCAAGGAGTTCAAGTGGATGGACATAAGATATTAAAGTGTTTACCAGGAATAATTTTTAACCCCTTCATGACCCAGCCTATTTTGACCTTAATGACCTGGCCGTTTTTTGCAATTCTGACCACTGTCCCTTTATGAGGTAATAACTCAGGAAAGCTTCAACGGATCCTAGCGGTTCTGAGATTGTTTTTTCGTGACATATTGGGCTTCATGTTCGTGGTAAATTAAGGTCGATAATTTTGGCGTTTATTTGTGAAAAAATGGAAATTTGGCGACAATTTTGCAATTTTCAAATTTTTAATTTTTATTCTGTTAAACGAGAGAGTTATGTGACACAAAATAGTTAATAAATAACATTACCCACATGTCTACTTTACATCAGCACAATTTTGGAGACATTTTTTTTGCTAGGAAGTTATAAGGGTTAAAATTTGACCAGCGATTTCTCATTTTTACAACAAAATTTACAAAACCATTTTTTTTTTTAGGGACCACCTCACATTTGAAGTCAGTTTGAGGGGTCTATATGGCTGAAAATACCCAAAAGTGACACCATTCTAAAAACTGCACCCCTCAAGGTGCTCAAAACCACATTCAAGAAGTGTATTAACCCTTCAGGTGCTTCACAGCAGCAGAAGCAACATGGAAGGAAAAAATGAACATTTAACTTTTTAGTCACAAAAATGATCTTTTAGCAACAATTTTTTTTATTTTCCCAAGGGTAAAAACAAAAACCGGACCCCAAAAGTTATTGTACAATTTGTCCTGAGTACGCCGATACCCCATATGTGGGGGGAACCACTGTTTTGGCGCACGACAGGGCTCGGAAGGGAAGGAGCGCCATTTGAATGAAATGTATGAATGAAAAATTGGCTCCAATCTTTAGCGGACACCATATCTCGTTTGGAGAGCCCCTGTGTGCCTAAACATTGGAGCTCCCCCACGTGACCCCATTTTGGAAACTAGACCTCCCATGGAACTAATCTAGATGTGCGGTGACCACTTTAAACCCCCAAGTGCTTCACAGAAGTTTATAACACAGAGCCGTGAAAATAAAAAATCATTTTTCTTTCCTCAAAAATTATTTTTTAGCCTGCAATTTTTTATTTTCACAAGAGTAAAAGGAGAAATTGGACCACAAAAGTTGTTATCAATTTTGTCCTGAGTACGCCGATACCCCATATGTGGGGAGGAACCACTGTTTGGGCGCACGACAGGGCTCAGAAGGGAAGTAGTGACGTTTTGAAATGCAGACTTTGATGGACTGGTCTGCGGGCGTCACGTTGCATTTGCAGAGCCCCTGATATGCCTAAACAGTAGAAACCCCCCTCAAGTGACCCCATTTTGGAAACTAGACCCCCCAAGGAACTTATGTGGTGAGCACTTTGAACCCCCAAGTGCTTCACAGAAGTTTACAACGCAGAGCCGTAAAAATAAAAAATCATTTTACTTTCCTCAAAAATTATGTTTTAGTAAGCAATTTTTTATTTTCACTAGGGTAACAGGAGAAGTGGACCGCAATATTTGTGGCCCAGATTGTCTGGAGTACGCTGGTACCCCATATGTGGGGGTAAACCACTGTTTGGGTGCACGTCAGGGCTCAGAAGGGAGGGAGCACCATTTGACTTTTTGAACGCAAGATTGGCTGGAATCAATGGTGGCGCCATGTTGCGTTTGGAGTCCCCTGATGTGCCTAAACAGTGGAAACCCCTCAATTCTAACTCCAACACTATCCCCAACACACCCCTAACCCTAATCCCAACTCTAGCCATAACCCTAACCCCAACACACCCCTAACCACAACACTAACACCCACACCCGTAACCCTAATCCCAAACCTAATCCTAACCCTAATCCCAAACCCTAACCCTAATCCCATCCCTAACCACAACTTTAACCCCAACACACCCCTAACCCTAACCACAAGCCTAAGCTTAACCCTATTTCCAACCCTAGCCCTAATTCCAACCCTAACTCTAATTTCAACCCTAACCCTAAGGCTATGTGCTCACGTTGCGGATTCGTGAGAGATTTTTCCGCACCATTTTTGAAAAAACCAGGAGGTAAAAGGCACTGTGTTTTACCTGCGGATTTACAGCGGATTTCCAGTTTTTTTTGTGCGGATTTCACCTGCGGATTCCTATTGAGGAACAGGTGTAAAATGCTGCGGAATCCGCACAAAGAACTGACATGCTGCGGAAAATACAATGCAGCGTTTTCGCGCTGTATTTTCCGCACCATGGGCACAGCGGATTTGGTTTTCCATAGGTTTACATGGTACTGTAAACCTGATGGAACACTGCTACGGATCCGCAGCCAAATCCGCACCGTGTGCACATAGCCTAATTCTAACCCTAACCCTAGTTTTAACCCTAACCCTAGTTCTAACCCTAACCCTAGTGGAAAAAAAAAAAATATATATTTTTTATTTTACTATTGTCCCTACCTATGGGGGTGATAAAGGGGGGAATTCATTTACTATTTTTTTTTATTTTGATCACTGTGATAAAACCTATCACAGTGATCAAAATGTATCTGGAACGAATCTGCGCATTTTGGAAGATGGCGGCGCCCATGGAGAAGACGGACGGACACCGGGATGCTCGGTAAGAATGAGGGGGGTCGGAGCACGGGGGGAGCGGACAGGACTACGGAGGGGAGTGGAGCACAGGACCGAGGAATGGGGAGGAGATCGGTGGTGGTGGAGGGGGGCAGATCAGGGTTTCCAGCCATGGCCGATGATATTGCAGCATCGTCCATGGCTGGACTGTAATATTTCACCAGTTTTCATAGGTGAAATATTACAAATCGCTCTGATTGGCTGTTTCACTTTCAACAGCCAATCAGAGCGATCGTAGCCACGGGGGGGTGAAGCCACCCCCCCTGGGCTGAAGTACCACTCCTCGTCCCTGCAGGTCAGGTGAAATTGGAGTTAACCCTTTCACCCGATCTGCAGGGACGCGATCCCTCCATGACGCATACGCTGCGTCACAGGTCGGATTGGCACTGACTTTCATGACGCAGCGTATGCGTCATAGGTCGGGAAGGGGTTAATAAATGATAACCTATGGGTTTATAACAATTGTAAAGAATAATTACTTGCCTATACTATGGTGCGGCTCACACAAGTGTGTAGAAATGAGAAAGTCGGAGCACACTGCAGGTGCCTTCTAATAACTGTATACAAAATACTAGATGGTGGCCCGATTCTAACGCATCGGGTATTCCAGAATATGTATGTAGTTTAATTATGAAAATTTAAGAATAATGCAATGAATACACTGGATTTTCTGGGTAATATATATTATCATTAAATTTTGTTGCTCATAGAAGTTAATACAACTGAACAAAATTATTAAACAGATGATCAAAATATATAAACCATTACATGAATATCTAACTGTATTTAAATAAATCATCGGACGAAAGAAGTACATCGACACTAATCTATTTGTTAACAATATCAACCCAAAATATTTTTGTACACCACATTTCTTGTGAATACCTTTTGACCATCTATAAGCAACTTTCCTTGTAAAGGGGTATGAAGAACTTGCACCTTGACGTTGGATCTCATTTTAACTCTTGAAAATGCAAAGTAGAGTTGTCCATGACCAAAAACGGGCTCCGGTAGATAAATGCCAACACGGTGTAGAGTTTGACCTTGTGACTTGTTTATTGTAATGGCAAAAGCTGGTTTTACTGGAAACTGTCGACGCCGAAGCCTAACTGGAAAACCGGTGTCCGAAGGACATAAATCAATGCGTGGAATGAACACTTCGCCTCCTTTTGCTGATCCAGTGATCACTCTTGCTTGAATTACGTCAGAATGGAGTCCAGTAACAATAAGGAGAGTTCCATTACATAGACCATTTTTTGTATTTAGATTCCGCAGCAACATTATGATTGTTCCAACTTTGAGTTGTAGTCAGTGGGATGGCATTCCTGATGGCGTAAGACTATTTAAAAATTAAACTGGATAATGCTCTCGTTCATCTTCATTGTCTACATCCACTGAATCATCACTTTTGTACAACTTATACTTTCCAGGCATTCTATCCATCACACGGGAATTTAGCAGAGCCACGTCATCGTTCTTGGGACAGAGAATTGCATGGGAAGAGGCCCTCTCAACACTGGTTTGGTCATTCTCATCAATTTCAACGCATTGTGCAAAAACATCACTTACGATGCAGTCAGTGTGCAACACGTCTTCTGGTATTTCAATAATGTCTTCTCCAAGGTTGTATTCGTTGCCAAGTTCACCGTTACCAAGTTTAAGAAGCCAGTTGCTGTACTCTGGGACAGAAGATCACATGTTGTTAATTAGTTGGAGTTTATTAAACTGTTTCCAAAGGTCAGCCATTTTTAAGCTGGACTCGATAACATCTGTTCTTGTTCCATTTGGTATGACTGGAAGGCATTGCCTAAAATCTCCAATTACAAAACTTTACCTCCAAACAGAATTTCATTTTTTTCAGCAACATTTGTAGTCATTACTTCACGCAGAAGTCAATTAAGCTCAAAGCGTATTTGGGTGCCATGGTGCACTCGTCAAGTATCAAAAGATTTGCGTTGTTTAACTGTCTTCCTGCAAATGTGTCTTACTTTATTCTGGAAATGGAGATTTCGTTGACTGGAACTGGTATCCCAAAGAGTGAATGGATAGTGCGACCTCCTCGTAAAAGGTTTGCTGCAATACCTGTTGTAGCTGATGGCAATACGACTTTTCCCAACCCTCTAACGTGACGCATTAAAACTTCATAGAGGTATGTTTTACCGCTCCCTCCTGGACCGTCAATAAAAACATTTTGGCCTTGCATCGGCTTGGTTTTCTATAGCGCTCACAATAGTGTCATATGCAACTCGTTGTTGTTCATTTAAGGAGTTTCTCTTCTCTGTTGCCAACAATAATTTGTAAGCTTCGTCATACTCTGGAACTTGAATTGCAGGCTGTGGCAAATTAAAGTCTGAAAACGTTTTTCCATGCAGTAGTAAGACATTTTGGACATCTTGCATGGCATAAGATTCGCAATTTTGACAATTTCCACTTCTGTTGTGAAGACGTAAGCAGTAATCATCAATTATGTGTTCTTTGAAATCTGTCCAAAGTTGAGCCGGATTTGAAGGCGGTCCAAATACGCAGATGTAGGCAAACAATTCACAAAGTTGCTTAGGCATATGTAGGGTAACTGCGTCTTCTGAAGTACGTCTCCACACAGTATCATCCAATAGAAGTCCTAAAGCCAAAGCTGCAGTTAACTGTTTTCAAATCGTCATAACTTGTAGCTCCTTTGACATGCAGTAGTAACAGCAGAAGGCAATATCTTTCTTGATCCTTGACACTAACAGTATACATGCGTCCAATTATTCTGCTAAGTCCTCATTGTCTTGGATTCCAAGTTTTATTCCAAATGTAATGCTCTGGAATCTCTCGATACAAATAGTGCCTTGCGTTTTCGTCACATTGGTTCAGCAAAAACCATTCCATTAATGTTGACGTCGTGCTTAAAGTTTTTGAGACATCTTTGACTTGAGCATCTTCAAAGAAAAAGCTGCTGTTGATTTGGTAAATGAATAGCTAAACGTATAATGGCATGGGACTGTGAATGCAATGGAAACGCAAATATCCTCCAAGCAGCTTCTGGAGCACTCACATATCTTGAGTCAACAAAAGTTGATGATTAATCGTGATTGACTGTTTTCTGTTGTATCTTGACCTAAGCTTTGTCATGCCCCTTTGTAGATGTACTTGAAAAGATATGTTACACTTTTTATTGAAGCACAGATTTCTACGTTGATGTGACAGTTGTAGCGTTTTGATAAGTACGGGTTTTATGGGACTATCCATGAGTTATTTATAATTTTTTTGTTGCGAACAATGTTATCAATGTGTTGTCGCCGGTAGGATGGGTAGCCATCCAAGTCTTTAACAGTGTGCTGTTTGAATTCCTTTGGAAACCCTTTTGTACACTTTCCGTTTTCCATGCATGGACTTTTTGGATTTGCTACACTGCATGGGCCATGAACCATTTGAGAGACTACAATATTATACAGTTCAGGATACTTTTCTTGGTTAGGAATTTCAGCCCACAGTATGTTGTCGATTTCTTCCTCCGTGCGAAACTTGTAATCTGCGTCTAAGATAATTAGTATATGCGCATGTGGGAGACCTCGTTTCTGAAAATCTATAACGTGTACCATTGCTACGACTGTTCCAAAAAGCCCATTTTTTAGGTCTTTCAAAAGGCTGCTGAGTTTCAGTCAAAATATGCGTGCCTGTGTTCAACTTGTTGCCAGGGTTGCAAATTTTCGATAATTTCCGGCCATTTAGGATTACAGGTCATTGTCACAAAAAGGTCAGGTCTTTCATACTTTGTTACTATTGCCATTGCATCTTGATAACGCTGTTGCATGTTGCGGGGGCTACCTTCAAACAACGACTGGAGAATTACTGTTTTTCCAATTGGAATTCCCTTTTGAATTGTTTTTGCAAATGTTCTTGCAGAAAGCAGTAGTCTTCAACTTTAAGTTGTTTTTGGTTCATTCGTATGAAATTTAGACGATTAGCTTCAATTTTAACGTATGCATCGACTAAGTACTGTTGTGTCAGATTCCAACCGTTTAAATTAGAATTCAAGTAATTTCGGACAGAAAGAAGAAAACTGTAGTACTGAAGTTGTGTAATTCTTCTTGAAGTTCCTTGCTGGTGTAGGTTTTCATGCCACCCTTGATCAACTCTTGGAAAGAATAGCGGATACAGAAGAGCATCAAGGTTGCTGTGCAAAATGCTAATTCGTTGTGTCTTAGGAACCAAAGGGTTGTTTTGGTCTGGCTTAAGATGGAGTAATATATCCCTTTGAAAAAGAGGCTCTCCGTTATCGTTTTTAAAAACAACTGCGACCTCACTTACACGTGGTTCGTTGTAAAGTCGGGGATCCTGTTTACGTTCTTGTTTAATGGCCATGACAATAGAAGGCATTTCAGTCCCATTTAGTACAGCCCTCTGTTCCTCCTCAGCTTCGACGTCTTTTAGCATGCAATATGCGGCAGCAAATGGGCTGATTTTTTGTAAATGTACGGCAATTTGGTTCATCAGTTCAGCATCACACTTTTTGTTTTCTTTCAGGTTCATCCTTTGTTCTGTAGCCTCATTTGTATCAAGGATGGATAATTGTGCAAATTTTGATGGTTGTCCTATTTCTGGGTGAAGTGTTCCAGTGCGGTGGAAGATCTGGCCGTGAATTTTAAACCGAATCCAGGGGGCAGTGCCATATTGGCACCAAATGAAGCAAACGTATGAGAACTGTTGATGCTTCTGATATTTTCCATAAAATTTCTACTGTGTTGATGCGTTCCTTTCATCAACTGCTCAAACAGATCTGAGTAGTGAGGTCTTGGTAGCATAACTTTTCCTTTTTGGCAGCACTGAGTAAACTGATTGTCAGATGGTTTTTCATCAATGAAATTCAGACAGTCGTATTTAGAGCAAACTCCATTCATATTCTCACAGTAGTGTTCAATAATTATAGTTTCGTTGTCTGTTACGTAACGTGCAAGTTATTGAATTTTTTGTTGGGCTTGCCTTAGTTGGTAAGAGTATTCGTTTTTTTATGAATTTATCGATCATGTTGTTGTCCGTTTGCCCTAGATTGTGGAGATTCATTCACCCGACGTGGTCTGTGGGATTCCGCATCGTGTTCCTGCCTAGTGGCAGTGTGTTGTGGTGTCTGCTGTTCCCAACGTTGTCTCTGTGAATCAGCTACCTGTACCTGTCGTGTGGTAGTTTATTGTGCTGTCTCCTGTTGGCGACGTTGTCTGTGAGATTCCGCATCCTGGGCTTGTCTGGCTGCAGTTTGTTGAAGTGTCTCTTGCTCTCGACGTTGTCTTGCTGCTGCTTTTCTGTCATCCTCATTGGTGTACTTTCGCTTACGACCCATTGGAAGACAGGAAGCGTAAATCGTGATAGCGTAAGTAAAGTAAATCTGTTCAGCGCGCTGTGACTGTCAGAACGTGTTCAGTGAACGTGACTGAACTACGTGGCACTGTGACTGACTGAACGTGTTCAGTAAACGTGACTGAACTAAGTGGCACTGTAAATGACAGAACTTGTTCAGTAAACGTGACTGAACTACATCACACTGTGACTGACAGAACTTGTCCAGTAAACGTGAGTGAACTATGTGGCACTGTGACTGACAGAACTTGTCCAGTAAAAGTGACTGAACTATATGGCACCGTGACTGACAGAACTTGTACAGTAAACGTGACTGAACTATGTGGCACTGTGACTGACAGAACTTATTCACTTATTCAGTAAACGTGAGTGAACTACGTGGCACTGTGACTGACAGAACTTGTTCAGCAAACGTGACAACTACGTGGCACTGTGACTGACAGAACTTGTCCAGTAAAAGTGACTGAACTACGTGGCACTGTGACTGACAGAACTTGTTCAGTAAACGTGACTGAACTATGTGGCACTGTGACTGACAGAACTTATTCAGTAAACATGAGTGAACTACGTGGCACTGTGACTGACAGAACTTATTGAGTAAACGTGACTGAACTAAGTGGCACTGACTGACAGAACTTGTTCAGTAAACGTGAGTGAACTATGTGGCACTGTGACTGACAGAACTTGTTCAGTAAATGTGAGAACTACCTCGCACTGTGAAGCGGGGTTAAAATCCCGCGCCAATTCGCGGCTGGACTGCGCCTGTCGCTGATTAGTCGCGGGCGGCTGGGGCGACCAATCAGCGACACAGGATTTCCGTTACAGACAGACAGAATTAGACGATTATTTAGTAGACTGGATGGTGGCTGTTATGATCCTAGTGGTAGAGGATCTCAGGAGTTCCAGCTAAGTCCGCAAACACAAAAACCAGCTCATAGGGAGGTGGTAACTTGGCTGACCATATATCTAATCCTAGCACAACAACTAGAAGTAGCCGGGGAACGTACCTACGTTGATTCTAGACGTCTCGCACCAGCCGGAGAACTAACTAACCCTTTCAGAGAAAATAAGACCTCACTTGCCTCAAGAGAAAGGACCCCAAAGTTATAATACAAGCCCCCAACAAATAATAACGGTGAGGTAAGAAGAAAAGACAAACGTAAGAATGAACTAGATTTAGCAAAGAGAGGCCCACTAATTAATAGCAGAAAATAGGAAGGAGACTTATACGGTCAGCAAAAACCCTACAAAAATATCCACGCTGAATATCCAAGAACCCCCGCACCGACTAACGGTGTGGGGGGAGAATATCAGCCCCCTAGAGCTTCCAGCAAAAATCAGGAATCACATTATGAACAAGCTGGAACAAAATAGAAGCAAAGCGAATAAACAAAAATAAGAAAGCAGGACTTAGCTTATCTTGCAAAGAACAGGAGACCAGGAGACAGGAGCAAACAGACAGACTGACTACATCGATTCCAGGCACTAGACTGAGTTTCCAGGAAGTCTAAATAGGAACACCCAAGGCCTAACGAACCAGGTGGGTACCAACCTGGAGAAAGATGATCCAAGTGTAATACCGCTAGTGACCACAAGAGGGAGCCAAGAAATATAGTTCACAACAGTACCCCCCCTTTAAGGAGGGGTCACCGAACCCTCACCAAGACCACCAGGGCGATCAGGATGAGCAGCGTGAAAGGCACGCACCAAATCGGCCGCATGAACATCAGAGGCGACCACCCAGGAATTATCCTCCTGACCATAGCCCTTCCACTTGATCAGATACTGAAGCCTCCGTCTAGAGAGACGAGAATCCAAGATCTTCTCCACCACGTACTCCAACTCGCCCTCAACCAAGACCGAAGCCGGAGGGTCAACAGCAGGAACCACAGGCACAACGTACCGCCGTAACAAAGACCTATGGAACACATTGTGAATGGCAAATGACACCGGAAGATCCAAACAAAAAGACACCGGATTAAGGACTTCCAAAATTTTATAAGGACCAATAAAGCGAGGCTTAAACTTAGGAGAGGAAACCTTCAGAGGGACATACCGAGAAGATAACCAAACATCATAGTTCCGCTCCGCAGGCGAAAATTTCCTAGAAAAAAAAGCACAAGGTCTCATCACAGAGCAACCAGAGCCTTTCTGCGACAAAACAGCCCCTGCACCGATCTCAGAAGCGTCCACTTCAACCAGAAAGGGAAGTGAGACATCAGGCTGGCACAAAACAGGCGCCGAAGTAAACCGGCGCTTCAGCTCCCGGAAAGCCTCCACGGCTGCCGGAGCCCAATTAGCCACATCAGAACCTTTCTTGGTCATATCCGTCAAAGGTTTAACAACGCTAGAGAAATTAGCAATAAAACGACGGTAGAAATTAGCGAAACCCAAGAACTTCTGAAGACTCTTAACAGACGTGGGTTGAGTCCAATCATGAATAGCTCGGACCTTGACTGGGTCCATCTCTACTGTAGAAGGGGAGAAAATGAAACCCAGAAAGGAAACCTTCTGCACTCCAAAGAGACACTTTGAGCCCTTCACAAACAAAGCATTATCACGCAAAACCTGAAACACCATCCTGACCTGCTTTACATGAGAATCCCAATCATCAGAAAAAAACAGAATATCATCCAGATAAACAATCATAAATTTATCTAGATACTTCCGGAAGATGTCATGCATAAAAGACTGAAACACTGAAGGAGCATTAGAAAGCCCAAAAGGCATCACCAAGTACTCAAAATGACCTTCGGGCGTATTAAACGCAGTTTTCCATTTATGTCCCTGTTTAATGCGCACAAGGTTGTACGCACCACGAAGATCTATCTTGGTGAACCACTTGGCACCCTTAATCCGAGCAAACAAGTCCGACAATAGTGGCAAAGGATACTGAAATTTGACCGTGATTTTATTCAGAAGCCGATAGTCTATACAAGGTCTCAAAGACCCGTCTTTCTTGGCTACAAAAAAGAATCCCGCACCAAGAGGGGAAGAGGATGGACGAATATGTCCCTTCTCCAAAGACTCCTTTATATAAGAACGCATTGCGGCATGCTCAGGTACAGATAAATTAAATAATCGTCCTTTAGGAAATTTACTACCAGGAATCAAATCTATAGCGCAGTCACAGTCCCTATGAGGAGGAAGGGCACTGGACCTGGACTCACTGAATACATCCTGATAGTCCAACAAATACTCCGGAACTTCAGAAGGAGTAGAAGAAGCAATAGACACCGACGGGGACTCGCAATGAATTCCCTGACAACCCCAACTTGACACAGACATTGCCTTCCAATCCAAAACTGGATTATGGGTCTGTAACCATGGCAGACCTAAAACGACCAAATCATGCATTTTATGCAGAACAAGAAAACGAATCACCTCCCGATGTTCAGAGTCATACACATGGTCACTTGTGTCCAATACTGCGGTTTATTCTCCGCCAATGGCATAGCATCAATTCCTCTAAGAGGAATAGGATTTTTCAAAAGCTCCAGGACAAAACCACAGCGCTTGGCAAACGACAAGTCCATAAGACTCAGGGCAGCACCTGAATCCACAAATGCCATAACAGGGTAGGAAGACAATGAGCAAATTAGAGTTACAGACAAAATAAACTTAGGATGCAAATTACCAATGGCGACAGGACTAACCATCTTTGTTAGGCGTTTAGAGCATGATGAGATAACATGTGTAGAATCACCACAGTAAAAACACAACCCATTCTGACGTCTATGATTTTGTTGTTCAGTTCTAGTCTGAATTCTATCACATAGCATTGAGTCAGGTGTCCGTTCAGACAACACTGCCAGAGGATTAGCAGATTTACGCTCCCGCAAACGCCGATCTATCTGAATGGCCAGAGCCATAGAATCACTCAGACTTGTAGGAATGGGAAACCCCACCATCACATTCTTAATGGCTTCAGAAAGGCCATTTCTGAAATTTGCGGCCAGAGCACACTCATTCCATTGAGTAACCACGGACCATTTCCGAAATTTTTGGCAATACACTTCAGCCTCATCTTGGCCCTGAGAGATAGCCAGCAACGCTTTTTCTGCCTGAATTTCAAGATTGGGCTCCTCATAAAGCAATCCGAGCGCCAGAAAAAACGCATCAATATTTGCCAATGCCGGATCTCCTGGCGCCAATGAAAAAGCCCAATCCTGAGGGTCACCACGCAAGAAAGAGATAACAATTTTAACTTGCTGAGCTGAGTCTCCAGACGAACGCGGTCTCAAAGATAGAAACAATTTACAATTATTCCTAAAATTCCCAAATTTAAATCGATCACCAGAGAAAAGCTCAGGAATAGGTATCTTAGGCTCTGACATAGGACTACTAATAACAAAATCCTGAATGCCCTGCACTCGTGCAGCAAGCTGATCCACACTAGTAATCAGAGTCTGAACATTCATGTCTGCAGCAGAGCTTCAAGCCACTCAGAGGAAAAAGGGGAAGAAGAAAAAAAAACAAAAACCTCAGAACTTCTTTTCTTTTAATCCCGCTTCTGCAATGCAATAAATATTCACTTTAGGCCTGGAATACTGTTATGATCCTAGTGGTAGAGGATCTCAGGAGTTCCAGCTAAGTCCGGAAACACAAAAACCAGCTCATAGGGAGGTGGTAACTTGGCTGACCGTATATCTAATCCTAGCACAACAACTAGAAGTAGCCGGGGAACGTACCTACGTTGATTCTAGACGTCTCGCACCAGCCGGAGAACTAACTAACCCTTTCAGAGAAAATAAGACCTCACTTGCCTCAAGAGAAAGGACCCCAAAGTTATAATACAAGCCCCCAACAAATAATAACGGTGAGGTAAGAAGAAAAGACAAACGTAAGAATGAACTAGATTTAGCAAAGAGAGGCCCACTAATTAATAGCAGAAAATAGGAAGGAGACTTATACGGTCAGCAAAAACCCTACAAAAATATCCACGCTGAATATCCAAGAACCCCCGCACCGACTAACGGTGTGGGGGGAGAATATCAGCCCCCTAGAGCTTCCAGCAAAAATCAGGAATCACATTATGAACAAGCTGGAACAAAATAGAAGCAAAAGCGAATAAACAAAAATAAGAAAGCAGGACTTAGCTTATCTTGCAAAGAACAGGAGACCAGGAGACAGGAGCAAACAGACATAGACTGACTACATCGATTCCAGGCACTAGACTGAGTTTCCAGGAAGTCTAAATAGGAACACCCAAGGCCTAACGAACCAGGTGGGTACCAACCTGGAGAAAGATGATCCAAGTGTAATACCGCTAGTGACCACAAGAGGGAGCCAAGAAATATAGTTCACAACAGGTGGCCTGATTCTAACGCATTGGGTATTCTAGAATATGTACCGTATTTTTCGGACTATAAGACGCACCGGACTATAAGGCGCACCCAGCTTTTAGAGGTGGAAAATAGGGAAAAAAATATTTGAAGCAAAAAAAATGTGGTAAAATATTTAATAACATAAATAACATACTATTATATGTGGTGTTATTATATATAATAGTATGTTATTATTTTGGAAGCTGCGGGACCAGTGTGGTGTCTGTGAAGTACGATATGAAGACGCTAGAGGGTGAGTATAAGGGCTCATTTCCACATGCGAGGCACACGTCCGTATCTCGCATGTGGAAACCAAGCTCTGGCGGCGGCACTTTGGAGCGGAGCTGTGCAGCTCCATGTGTTCCTATGCGGCCGCACGCTCCGCTCTGGAGTGCCGGCTCCACAGCTTGGTTTCCACATGCGAGATACGGACGTGTGCCTCGCATGTGGAAATGAGCCCTAAGAATGGGTGCACAGGGCTTATAGTGAAAGCACCACTCCAGCACTGCAAAATAACACTGGAGTGCTGCTTTAAAATCCCATGGGAGAACTATAACTCCCAGCATGTCCTGCAGATCCTATGACATGCTGGGAGTTATAGTTCACCAAAGGAGTGGCAGAGTGCTTTATTGTGTTTTGTAAAGACTGACCTCTTAATTGTGGCAGCCAGCCACACTGTGGTGAGGTAAAAGCTGGAGCATCCCATGGCTGCACACACAGAGCCCTCCCTGTTGTTGTTGCCTTTCCAAAGCGCAGGACATAAGAGGAAGCTGCAGATTCTAGGTGGGAGTCTGAAGGACCTGTGATGATGTCAGAAGAGGGAGGGCTCTGAGCTGCCATGTGATGCTCCAGCCCGCCCATTTCTGACATCACACAGGTCCTCCCTGTGCACCAGACAGCTCAGCGTCCAGCACAGGCAGGTATGCAGCGATCTCCTGGCCCCTGCTGCTGCCTCCTCCTCCCCCGGACACACAGATTCTCCCCGGAATCAGTGCTGGGGAAACTGTGTCGCTGCTTAAGTGCAGTATTCATTTGCTGCTCCCGGCTCACCGCTCAGCTGATCGGTGGGCGGGGAGCAGCTAATAAATATTCACTGCACTTAATCAGCGGAGCCATGTGCTTTCCCCAGCAGCTGATTCCGGGCAGCGGGGACATCCTGAAGTGGGATAACAGTGCGATCCCACTCGCTGCTGCCCCCCTCCCCACATGCTATATCCGTACTATAAGACGCACCCCACACTTTCCTCCCAAATTTGGAGGAAAAAAAGTGCGTCTTATAGTCCAAAAAATACGGTATGTAGTTTATTTATGAAGTTTTCAGAATAATGCAATTTATACACAGGATTCGGCCGGCCGGACGCAACCAATTAGCGAAGCGTAGTTCAAATTCCGCGCCAATTCGCGGGCGGACTGCGCCGGTCGCCGATTGTTCGCGGCCGGGCGTGACCAATCAGTGAAGCCAGGGCCGGCTCCAGGTTTTTAAGGGCCCCGGGCGAAAGTCTCAGTGGGCCCTCCTCTTTAACACATACCACGATTCATGATGCACAGATACAGCAGAGAAATATAGCACAGCCAAGTAGCATATAACACAGCCCACGTAGTATATAGCACAGCCACGTAGTATATATAGCACAGCCACGTAGTATATATAGCACAGCCCACGTAGTAAATAGCACAGCCCACGTAGTAAATAGCACAGCCCACGTAGTAAATAGCACAGCCCACGTAGTAAATAGCACAGCCCACGTAGCAAATAGCACAGCCCACGTAGTAAATAGCACAGCCCACGTAGCAAATAGCACAGCCCACGTAGTAAATAGACACATAGTATATTGCCCAGCCACGTAATAAATTGCACAGCCACGTAATATATTGCACAGCCACGTAATATATTGCACAGCCACGTAATATATTGCACAGCCACGTAATATATTGCACAGCCACGTAATATATTGCACAGCCACGTAATATATTGCACAGCCACGTAATATATTGCACAGCCACGTAATATATTGCACAGCCACGTAATATATTGCACAGCCACGTAATATATTGCACAGCCACGTAATATATTGCACAGCCACGTAATATATTGCACAGCCACGTAATATATTGCACAGCCATAGTATATTGCACAGCCACATAGTATATTGCACAGCCACGTAGTATATAACACTGCCCATGCAGTATATAACACAGGCCACGTAGTATAGAGCACAGCCACGTAATATATTGCACAGCCACGTAATATATTGCACAGCCACGTAATATATTGCACAGCCACGTAATATATTGCACAGCCACATAATATATTGCACAGCCACGTAATATATTGCACAGCCACATAATATATTGCACAGCCACGTAATATATTGCACAGCCACGTAATATATTGCACAGCCACGTAATATATTGCACAGCCACGTAATATATTGCACAGCCACGTAATATATTGCACAGCCACGTAATATATTGCACAGCCACGTAATATATTGCACAGCCATAGTATATTGCACAGCCACATAGTATATTGCACAGCCACGTAGTATATAACACTGCCCATGCAGTATATAACACAGGCCACGTAGTATAGAGCACAGCGATGTAGTATATTGCCCAGCCACGTAATATATACCACAGCCACGTAATATATACCACAGCCACGTAGTATATAGCACAGCCCACATAGCATATAGCACAGAGATGTAGTATATAACACAGCCCACGCAGTATCTTAGGCTACGTTCACATTTGCGTTGTGCGCCGCAGCGTCGTCCCCGCAACGCACAACGCAAACAAAAACGCAGTTGCGTTTTGAACAAAAAACGCTGCGTTTTGCGCCGCATGCGTTGTTTTTGCATTGAGTCATTCTTCATCCCCCCCCCAAAGTCTAGACAATGTTTTGCATTTTTTTATTGGAAAACGCATGCGTCGTACAACGCACCACGACGCAACTACTTGCGTCGTCTGCGTTGTCAATACAAGTCAATGGGAAAAAAGGCGCATCGACGACGCAAGCGTTTTTTAAAAAGTCTGCGCCGCGCAAAAAATGCAACATGTTGCGTTTGCCGCGCCCTGACAGGTGCGCCCTTACGCCGCATGCGGCGTACAACGCACCAAAACGCATGACAACGCATGTACATGCGGCGCCATGCGGCCCCAATGTTAAAGATAGGGCCGCACGACGCATGCGTTTTGTTGCGGCGACGACGCTGCAGCGCACAACGCAAATGTGAACGTAGCCTAACACAGCCCAAGTAGTATATAGCAATGTGGGCACCATTATCCCTGTTAAAAAAAGAATTCAAATCAAAAATAGTTATATACTCGGTGCTCGAGGTGCAGCGGTGCTCCAGGTGCGCCGAACGTCTGTGGAGAAAATCTGATCTACCCGAAGATTTCATCCATTATAAGTTCATGCTAAAAACATACAACTCTGCCCTTCACCTCTCCAAACAAACCTATTTCAACACCCTCATCACCTCGCTGTCCAATAACCCTAAACGTCTCTGACACTTTCCAGTCCCTACTCAACCCAAGAGAGCAGGCCCCAATCACAGATCTCCGCGCTGACGATCTGGCCAATTACTTCAAAGAAAAAATTGACCACATTCGACAGGAAATCACCTCCCAATCTCTTCATACCATGCACTGTCCTCCCTCCCTCCCTCACTGCATCTAGTTCACTCTCTGACTTTGAACCAGTTACAGAAGAAGAAGTAAGCAGGCTCCTTGCATCTTCTCGCCTGACCACTTGCACCAGTGACCCCATTCCGTCACATCTCCTCCAGTCCCTTTCCCCGGCTGTCACCTCTCACCTAACAAAAATATTCAACCTTTCCCTCACTTCCGGTATTTTTCCCTCCTCATTTAAGCATGCCATCATACATCCATTACTTAAAAAACCTCCCTCGACCAAAATTGTGCCGCTAATTATAGACCTGTCTCTAATCTTCCCTTCATCCCTAAACTCCTCGAACGCCTGGTCCACTCTCGTCTTACCCGCTATCTCTCAGATAACTCTCTTCTCGACCCTCTTCAATCTGGTTTCCGCTCTTTACACTCTACTGAAACTGCCCTCACTAAAGTCTCTAATGACTTATTAACAGCTAAATCTAATGGTCACTACTCCATGCCAATTCTCTTGGATCTCTCTGCAGCATTCGATACTGTGGATCATCAGCTCCTCCTCACTATGCTCCGCTCCATCGGCATCAAGGACACCGTTATCTCTTGGTTCTCCTCCTATCTCTCTTCTCTTAGTATACTGCCCCTATTGGACAAACAATCAGTAGATTTGGGTTCCAGTACCATCTCTATGCTGACGAAACCCAATTATACACCTCTTCTCCTGTTATCACGCCGACCTTTTTAGAAAACACCAGTGATTGTCTTACCGCTGTCTCTAACATCATGTCCTCCCTCTATCTGAAACTGAACCTGTCAAAAACTGAACTCCTCGTGTTCTCTCCCTCTACTAACCTACCTTTGCCTGACATTGCCATCTCCGTGTGCGGTTCCACCATTACTCCAAAGCAACATGCCCGCTGTCTTGGGGTCATCCTTGATTCCGAGCTTTCATTCACCCCCCACATCCGATCACTGGCTCACTCTTATCTGCATCTCAAAAACATTTCTAGAATTCGCCCTTTTCTTACTTTCGACTCTGCAAAAACTCTTACTGTCTCACTTATTCATTCTCGTCTGGACTACTGTAACTCTCTACTAATCGGCCTCCCTCTTACCAAACTCTCCCCGCTCCAATCTGTCCTGAATGCTGCTGCCAGGATCATATTCCTCACCAACCGTTACACCGATGCCTCTACCTTGTGCCAGTCATTACACTGGCTACCCATCCACTCCAGAATCCAGTACAAAACTACTACCCTCATCCACAAAGCACTCTATGGCTCATAACCACCCTACATCTCCTCTCTGGTCTCAGTCTACCACCCTACCCGTGCCCTCCGCTCCACTAATGATCTCAGGTTAGCATCCTCAATAATCAGAACCTCCCACTCCCGTCTCCAAGACTTTACACGTGCTGTGCCGATTCTTTGGAATGCACTACCTAGGTTAATACGATTAATCCCCAATCCCCACAGTTTTAAGCGTGCCCTAAAAACTCATTTGTTTAGACTGGCCTACCGCCTCAACGCATTAACCTAACTATCCCTGTGTGGCCTATTAAAAAAAAACAAAAAAAAAAAAAACAATCAGGTTCCTCGCATCATGTTCTCATACACTTTATGCAGTTAATAGCACTCTGTGTCTGTACTGCTACATACTTAGGCAGTTAACTGGTTCATGCAGCTTTACATGAACACCCGAGCCTTACACTATGGCTGGTCCAAACAACTAAATCAATTGTTACCATCCCCACCTCTCATGTCTCCCCTTTTCCTCATAGTTTGTAAGCTTGCGAGCAGGGCCCTCATTCCTCCTGGTATCTGTTTTGAACTGTGATTTATGTTATGCTGTAATGTCTATTGTCTGTACAATTCCCCTCTATAATTTGTAAAGCGCTGCGAAATATGTTGGCGCTATATAAATAAAAATTATTATTATATAGTCACCTTACCTTCCGTCGGCCCCCCGGATCCAGCCCAGGCGTTTACCGATGCTCCTCGCGATGCTCCGGTCCCAAGAGTGCATTGCGGTCTCGCGAGATGATGATATAGCGGTCTCGCGAGACCGCAATGCATGGACCGGTCATCGGAGCGTCGCGAGGAGCGGGAAAGGCCTGGGCTGGATCCGGGGGGGCCGACGGAGGGTGAGTATATAATGATTTTTTATTTTTTTAAAATTATTTTTAACATTAGATCTTTCTACTATTGATGCTGCATAGGCAGCATTAATAGTAAAAAGTTGGTCACAGGGTTAATAGCAGCATTAACGGAGTGCGTGACACCGCGGCATAGCGCGGTCAGTTAACGCTGCCATTAACCCTGTGTGAGCGCTGACTGGAGGGGAGTATGGAGCGGGCACTGACTGCAGGGGAGTAGGGAGCGGCCATTTTGCCGCCGGACTGTGCCCGTCGCTGATTGGTCGTGGCCGTTTTGCCGCGACCAATCAGCGACTTGTAATTGTGGCCCGATTCTAACGCATCGGGTATTCTAGAATATGCATGTCCCCGTAGTATATGGACAATGATGATTCCAGAATTCGCGGCAGACTGTGCCCGTCGCTGATTGGTCGAGGCAACCTTTATGACATCGTCGCCATGGCAACCATTATGACATCTACGTCGATACTGTGCCCGTCGCTGATTGGTCGAGGTCCAGGCGGCCTCGACCAATCAGAGACGTGGGATTTCCAGGACAGACAGAAAAACCCTTAGACAATTATATATATAGATAACAATACTGCAGTACGTACAATTGGAGGTGGTGCAGGTGCAGGAGCGGGAATTGGAACATTTGCAGGTCTGCTGCGACCTGCCTGTTGCTGCTGCTGTTGCAATTTTTTCATTTGCCTGGCCTCTTCCTGTTGAATCTCAAGGAGAGATTTGGTGTTAATGGGTGGCTTGACTGCATTGCCCCAACCAGGAGTCTTCTGCTGCTGTTGCTGCTGCTGCTGCTGCATAGACTTCAACTCTTGCTGTAGTCGCCTTTGCTGTATTATATAAAAGGAAAACTGTAACATTACTCTATATGACTGGCTTATCAGATATCTCATGTATAATTATATATAATATGGATATCAGTTGCATAATCAAAATGTCAGCATTAATAACAGGTATGCAAAATTTGGGTTAACAACAATTTTTTTAAATCCCATGACTGATTCTTATGTTTCTTTATGTCCGATTTAAAAAAAGGCTTCTATTTTGAACCATCAAGTATGGATTTTGCCCACGGTGACGCCCACCCTGATGACCTCATGGACCAACCCACCCTGATGACATCATGGATCGGCTCATTGGCTAGCTCATTGCCCAACCCACTAATCAATGGAATACATCCGATCACTCCCATTTTAGAGCTAACCGAGCCCCCTTACAGGAACTATATAAACTTGTGTTCTGACTGAATAAAGCCCCTTGGAGCTGAGCCATCGATTGATCAAGGAGAGTTTACATCCGACTGTGTTGTCTGATGTTATTTCTTTAGTGCGCACCTGATCAATATCCAATTAGGCCAGGAGTAGGCAACTAAGTGAACATTTCTTATTTTTCAACCTAACACCGTCATCATGTTAACGTTCCATCTACCTTGGCATCATCGTTCCATCTCCTTATCCTGACAAAATCTTTCTCCTTGCTCATCGCTAATTAGCACCAAGGTTTTCAGGAAAGTAGTCCAAATGAGAATGTAAAAATGTCACTTTAAATTCATTAGAAAGCCCAAGGCTTTGAAAAATTTCAGCCTGTTCTCCACAATGGACTTAAATTTTCGATCTTTGTTATTACCTAGAAATTTCTTCACAACTTCATTAAAAAAAAAAATCCCAATCCTTTTACTCAACCACTTTCATTTTTGTTTCACAAACATTGTCCTTCATGAGTTTTTATATATCTAGAGCCACAAAAACAGGATTTTTGGTTACTCACAGTCAAATCTGTTTCTCAGAGCCTTCACTGGGGGACACAGGAAACTACGGGTGTATGCTGCTGCCATTTAGGAGGCTAACACTATGTACAAAAAAAGTTAGCTCCTCCTCTGCAGTGTACACCCCACCGACCGGCACTAGGTTAATCAGTTAGTGAGAAAGCAGTAGGAAGCAACAAGTAAAAGATACAAACAACTCAAACTTTAACAATATAACACAGTAATCAGAGATGATAAACATGGGAGGATGCTGTGTCCCCCCAATGAAGGCTCCAAGAAAGATTGTACGGTGAGTACCGTATATACTCGAGTATAAGCCGAGATTTTCAGCCCAAATTTTTGGGCTGAAAGTGCCCCTCTCGGCTTATACTCGAGTCATGATCGGTGGTGGGGTCGGCGGGTGAGCACTGTCATATACTCACCTAGTCCTGGCGATCCTGTCGCTCCCCCTGCCTGTCACACTGTCTTCGGTGCCGCAGCCTCTTCCCCTGAGCGGTCACGTGGGACCGCTCATTAGAGAAATGAATAGGCGGCTCCACCTCCCATAGGGGCGGAGCCGCATAATTCATTTCTCTAATCAGCGGTGCCGGTGACCGCTGACAGAGGAAGAGGCTGCGGCACCGAAGACAGGCAGGGGGAAGGAGCGGGACGCCGGGAGCAGGTAAGTATGACATATTCACCTGTCCTCGTTCCACACGCCGGGCGTCGCCATCTTCCCGGCGTCTCTCCGCTCTGACTGTTCAGGCAGAGGGCGCGATGACGCATATAGTGTGCGCGCCGCCCTCTGCCTGATCAGTCAGTGCGGAGAGACGCCGGGAAGATGGCGCCGAGGAGCTGCAAGCAAGAGAGGTGAGTATGTGGTTTTTTTTTTAATTGCAGCAGCAGCAACAGCTATGGGGCAATAATGGACGGTGCAGAGCACTATATGGCACAGCTATGGGGCAACGGTGCAGAGCACTATATGGCACAGCTATGGGGCAACGGTGCAGAGCACTATATATATATATGGCACAGCTATGGGGCAATGGTGCAGAGCATTATATGGCACAGCTATGAGGCAACGGTGCAGAGCACTATATGGCACAGCTATGGGGCAATGGTGCAGAGCACTATATATATATGGCACAGCTATGGGGCAATGGTGCAGAGCACTATATGGCACAGCTATGGGGCAACGGTGCAGAGCACTATATGGCACAGCTATGGGGCAACGGTGCAGAGCACTATATGGCACAGCTATGGGGCAATGGTGCAGAGCACTATATGGCACAGCTATGGGGCAACGGTGCAGAGCACTATATGGCACAGCTATGGGGCAACGGTGCAGAGCACTATATATATATATGGCACAGCTATGGGGCAATGGTGCAGAGCACTATATGGCACAGCTATGAGGCAACGGTGCAGAGCACTATATGGCACAGCTATGGGGCAACGGTGCAGAGCACTATATGGCACAGCTATGGGGCAATGGTGCAGAGCACTATATGGCACAGCTATGGGGCAATGGTGCAGAGCACTATATGGCACAGCTATGGGGCAACGGTGCAGAGCACTATATATATATATGGCACAGCTATGGGGCAATGGTGCAGAGCACTATATGGCACAGCTATGAGGCAACGGTGCAGAGCACTATATGGCACAGCTATGGGGCAATGGTGCAGAGCACTATATGGCACAGCTATGGGGCAATAATGGACGGTGCAGAGCACTATATGGCACAGCTATGGGGCAATGGTGCAGAGCACTATATGGCACAGCTATGGGGCAATGGTGCAGAGCATTATATATATGGCACAGCTATGGGGCAACGGTGCAGAGCACTATATGGCACAGCTATGGGGCAACGGTGCAGAGCATTATATATATGGCACAGCTATGGGGCAACGGTGCAGAGCATTATATATATGGCACAGCTATGGGGCAACGGTGCAGAGCATTATATATATGGCACAGCTATGGGGCAACGGTGCAGAGCATTGTATATATGGCACAGCTTTATGTGGAGTATCTATGGGGCAATGGTGCAGAGCATTGTATATATGGCACAGCTTTATGTGGAGCATCTATGGGGCCATAATGAACGGTGCAGAGCATTATATGTGGCACAGCTTTATGTGGAGCATCTATGGGGCCATAATGAACGGTATGGAGTATCTATTTTTTATTTTGAAATTCACCGGTACCTGCTGCATTTTCCACCCTAGGCTTATACTCGAGTCAATAAGTTTTCCCAGTTTTTTGTGGCAAAATTAGGGGGGTCGGCTTATACTCGGGTCGGCTTATACTCGAGTATATACGGTAACTAAAAATCCTGTTTTCTCTATCGCTTCATTGGGGGGACACAGGAAATCATGGGACGTCCCAAAGCAGTCCCTGGGGAGGGAAGAAAAGAAACTCCATTCAGGGCAGAGAACTCACCACTGCCCCCTGCAAGATCCTTCTACCTAGGCTGGCGTCCGCCAAAGCGTAAAAACTCATACTTTTATTAATCAAATGAGTTGCCGAATGAATTGAAAATCTAGTCCAGACATTGAAAAGGTTCGAAAAAGATTTTTATTTGAAATAATAATTTTCTCCTTCAAGCTTTGCTTTCGTCAAATAATGCTCCCTTTGCAGTAATTACAGCATTGCAGACCTTTGGCATTTTAGCAGTTAATTTGCTGAGGTAATCTGGAGAAATGTCACCCCATGCTTCCAGAAGCCCCTCTCACAAGCTGGTTTGGCTTGATGGGCACTTTTTGTGCACCATACGGTCAAGCTGCTTCCACAACAGCTCAATGAGATCTGGTGACTGCGCTGGCCACTCCATTACAGATAGAATACCAGCTGCCGGCTTCTTCCCTAAATAGTTCTTGCATAATTTGGAGGTGTGCTTTGGGTCATTGTCCTGTTGTAGGGTGAAATTGGCTCCAATCAAGCGCTGTCCACAGGGTATGGCATGGCGTTGCAAAATGGAGTGAAAGCCTTCCTTATTCAAAATCCCTTTTACCTTGTACAAATCTCCCACTTTACCAGCACCAAAGCAGCCCCAGACCATCACATTGCCTCCACCATGCTTGACAGATGGCGTCAGGCACTCTTCCAGCATCTTTTCAGGTGTTCTGCGTCTCACAAATGTTCTTCTGTGTGATCCAAACACCTCAAATTTGGATTCGTCTGTCCGTAACACTTTTTTCCAATCTTCCTCTGTCCAATGTCTGTGTACTTTTACCCATATTAATCTTTTCCTTTTATTAGCCAGTCTCAGATATGGCTCTTTGCCACTCTGCCCTAAAGGCCAGCATCCCGGAGTCGCCTCTTCACTGTAGACATTGACACTGGCGTACTATTTAATGACATTGCCAGTTGAGGACCTGTGAGGCGTCGATTTCTCACACTACAAACTAACGTACTTGTCTTGCTGCTCAGTTGTGCAGCGGGGCCTCCCACTTCTCTTTCTGCTCTGGTTAGAGCCTGTTTGTGATCTCCTCTGAAGGGAGTAGCAAACACCGTTGTAGGAAATCTTCAGTTTCTTAGCAATTTCTCGCATGGAATAGCCTTCATTTCTAAGAACAAGAATAGACTGTCGAGTTTCACATGAAAGTTCTTTTTTTCTGGCCGTTTTGAGAGTTTAATGGAACCAACAAATGTAATGCTCCAGATTCTCAACTAGCTCAAATGAAGGTCAGGTTTATAGGTTCTCTAATCAGCCAAACTGTTTTCAGCTGTGCTAACATACTTGCACAAGGGTTTTCAAGGGTATTCTAACCATCCATTAGCCTTCTTACACAGTTAGCAAACACAAAGTACCATAAGAACACTGGAGTGATGGTTGTTGGAAATGGGCCTCTATACACCTATGAAGATATTGCATTACAAACCAGACGTTTGCAGCGAGAAGTCATTTACCTGGTTAGCTTCATTGGAAAAGCTGAAGCCAGAGCACAGGGTGGGGGTGGGGCAGAAGCCAGAGCACAGGGTGTGGGGGGGGGGGGTCGCTGAAGCCAGAGCACAGGCAGGGTGGGGGGGGGCTGAAGCCAGAGCACAGGCAGGGTGGGGGGGGGCTGAAGCCAGAGCACAGGCAGGGTGGGGGGGGGCTGAAGCCAGAGCACAGGCAGGGTGGGGGGGGGCTGAAGCCAGAGCACAGGGTGGGGGTGGGGGGGGCTGAAGCCAGAGCACAGGGTGGGGGGGGCTGAAGCCAGAGCACAGGGTGGGGGTGGGGGCTGAAGCCAGAGCACAGGGTGGGTGGGGGGTCTGAAGCCAGAGCACAGGGTGGGGGGGGGCTGAAGCCACAGCACAGGGTGGTGGTGGGGGGGCTGAAGCCAGAGCACGGGGTGGGTGGGGGCTGAAGCCAGAGCACAGGGTGGGGGGGGGGGGGCTGAAGCAGATCCAGGTTCTATTATAGCAGCACTTATAAGCTCTAAAGCAGATTTTCAGGGAGTGCTCCCCTGATAGACTGAAGAGGTGCCCAGTAATCTAAGCAACGAGCACCACCATACAACTACAAATTCAACAGATAGTACTACCAATCAGTGGCCATCTACATAGGCACAATATCACCCTGCAGATTACACAAGAGTAACCTCCCAAATGATGGCTGTAGTCTCCGCTACAACTGTCAATCCAGAGAGGGTGAAAGGGGCAGTGGAGGACTCAGAGCAGAGAGCCCAGGATGAGGGGAACATGATGAGAACATAACATTTACCACCAAAATGTACAACAGATTTAAATTACATTAGAAAGCTACACAAGGACTATGGTCCGTCTACACACTACAGGACACGCACCTCTTCCTGATTTTGTCTCTCTCTCTCCTCCTCGAGCTTCTGTATCTCGGCCAAAGACAACGCTGATGGAGATGCTCCTGGATTCACCTGCTGCCCCCATGTGGATGAAGACGGTAACTGAAACACAGAAATAACATACAGTACTCTGCAATCCTATAAACCTCACAGATATGGCAGTATTTCTTCACAATTCACATCTCTTTACAGACATCCACTTTGCAAGCAATCCTAAAGCACTCCACCCATCTCTAACCAGCTATAACTCCATCAGGATTCCTCTATTCTGCTTCTCCGCTCACCAGAGCCAATGGAAACCTGGCAGGACTGGATTATGGGACACACCAAAGCTTAGATAAAATTAAACAGGAAACTACCTCATAAGAATTAAACTTTCATAATGACGTACTGATCCCAATCTATCTACATTTTGTGACAAAAGGCAGATTACCTACTTATATATAGTCATGGCCGAAAGAGTTGGCAGCCTTCACATTGTTCCAGAAAGTGAAGTATTTCTCCCAGAAAATTGCAATTACACGTTTTGCTATACATATTTTTATTTCCTTTGTGTGAAACACCACAAAAAAACTGAGTAAAAAAAAAAAAAAAAAAAAAAAAAGAAAAGAAGGCAAATTGAACATAATTTCAAATAAAATCTCAAAAATGGTCTGGACAAAATAGTTGGCACCCTCAACTTAATATTTGGTTGCACACCCTTTGGAATAAATCTCTTCCTATGACCATCAAAAAGCTTCTTACATCTCTCAGATGGAATTCTAGACCACCCTTCTTTTGCAAACTGCTCCAGGTCTCTCATATTTGAAGGCGCCTTCTCCCATCAGCAAATGTAAGATCTCTCCACAGGTGTTCAATGGGATTTAGATCCGGACTCATTGCTGGCCACTTCAGAACTCTCCTGTTCTTTGTTTCCATCTATTTCTGGGGGCATCGTGAAGTATGTTTGGGGTCATTGTCCTGCTGGAAGACCCATGACCTAGGACGCAAACACAGCTGTCTGACGCTGGGCACTACATTGCACCCCAAAATCCATTGTGTAATCGTCAGATTTCACGATGCCTTGCACACAATGACAAAAAGACTGACGGGCACTTCTAAGCTAATGAGAACAGGTGCAAACTAGGAGCAGCTACCTCCATATACAATAAACAAAAAAAAATTGAATTGGCCAAATTATGTGCTAAGAGGCTCATGTTTTCCTAGTATCCAGAAGCAGTACTGCTATACATATATTTCATACTGACATGCTTTAGCACTACCGAGTGCAATTTTGTTTATTGCACAGTCAAGGCACCCAGTACCAGAAGTAGCAAAACAACCCCAAAACAACTTTGAACCTCCACCATATTTGACTGTATGTACTATGTTATTTTCTTTGTTGGCCTCATTCTGTTTTCGGTACACAGTAGAATCATGTGCTATATAAAAAATGTCTATTTTGGGCTTATCTGTCCACAAGACGCTTTCCCAGAAGGATTTGGTCTTGCTCACATACATTTTGACAAACTGCAGTCTAGCTTTTTATGTGTGTGTCAGCAATAGGGTCCTCCTGTGTCTCCTGCCATAGCATTTCATTTCATTCAAATGTCTACAGATAGGGTGCATCAATGTCAGTGCGAACGGAGCTTGCAGAACAGCTTGAATTTCTTTGGGACTTGATTAGGGCTGCTTATCCAGCATCTGGACTATCATGTGTTGCAAACTTTCATCAACTGTTCTCTGTCGTCCACGTCTAGGGCGAGTAACTACAGTGCCATGGGTAATATAAACTTCTTGGTGTTGTTGCGCACCGTGGACAAAGGGACATCAAGATCTCTGGAGATGGACTTGTAACCTTGGGATTGTTGATATTGTTCAACAATTTTGTATCTTAAGTCCTCAGACAGTTCTCTTCTTCTCTTTCTGTTCTCCATGCTTAGTGTGGCACACACAGACACACAATGCAAATACTGAGTCCACTTCTCTTTTTATCTGGTTTCAGGTGTGGGTTTCATATTGCCCACACATGTTACTTGCTACAGATGAGTTTGCACAAGCTTGAAACAAAGTTGTTTACTCACAATTTTGGAAAAGTATCAACAATTTTGTCCGGTCCATTTTTGGGGTTGTGTGTGAAATTATGTCCAATTTCCTTTTTTTCTGTTTTTTTGTGTTGTTCCAATATACACAAAGGAAATAAATGTGTATAACTAACAAAACATGTGTCATTGCAATAATTTTCTGGGAGAAATACGCACCTAGGATTTAGAGGAAAAAACAATATATATATTTAGCCAAAATAAGTGTGATAAAACATTTAATAAAATAAAAAAAATATTATTTTAACAATATAGACTCAACAGCAGCATTGTAAGTAACATGAACCATGTTTCTGAATAACATGTGAGGAGAAACTTTAATCCTCAGGTACTGCACTCTTCTAGTTGTCAGGGAACCCCAGGAATTCGTCATCACTACTGTCAGCATTTAAGAAGCTCAGTTGCTCACAAGCACTAGTGTCACTTTCTTCACTATTCTCAAATAGCATGCTAGGTGGGATCTGTGGGGGGACAAAGGCCCCCATCACCCCCCCCACCCAAAAAAAAAACTTGGAACAATTTGAAGGGTGCCAACACTTTCGGCCATGATTGAAAGTAGAAAAGCCAAATGCCAATTTGCTTTCTCACCGCTCCCAGCTGCCTCCCTGTCTGTGCAGCAGCCACCATAGTTAGCCCTGCAGTTTCTTTTTCAGCTCCACTGAGTGACGGAGGAAGAGAAGACAGAAGAGACAGCTGGGCACAGCATATGTATGTGCAGGAGCAGAGGAGCATCCAGCAGACTGAATCATGTACTCGCTGCTCTCCTGCCCTACACTGATCAGACAGATCAGAGTCCGGAAGAGAGATAAAGTATTGCTGGCAATATATGCATCACTTTCTCAAAGCGCTCCCAAATCACTGAGGAAGCAGCAGGGGAGAACTTGCATTGCAGGGGGTGGGCAGAGAGGCTGACTGCCAACTATAAGATGCAGGCACTTTTCAACAAGATATTTTTTTTTGCTATAAAGTGCATCTTATAGTTTAAAAATATAGTTTTTTTTGTCAGTCTACAAATGCATTTCTTTATCCATTTTTGTCTCCAATCCATCCTTCAAACTTTCATGTAGTCTCTCTTCTATTTTTATTCGGGGTAGAACTGCAGGAAAAACCACACAGTGTGATACAATGGTAACATCTGTCTGTGTAGAGAAAGAAAAAACGTTTCCCAGTACCTTCATCTGTGCAAGTTGTTGCTGCTGCTGCTGTTGCTGGAGACGCCTTAAAGCTTCCTGCTGTTGCTGCCTTTGTCTCTGAAGTTCTTTTTGCCTCTGTGCCTCTTCTCTCTTTTTACGCTCCTCTTCCTCCTGCCGTAAGCGCGCTTCTTCCATAAGTCGCCTTGCAGCCTCCTCCTCTTCTCGTGCCCATCTTGCAGCCTCCTCCTATTTATGGTGTAAAATTAAAATATAAATGGATGCTAAATGAGATTAAAATTAAGGGATATGGGACTGAAGTCTCTGGGACTTGGCCAACTCAAAGAAGAAAGGGGTAGGGGACTCCTCGAGATAATACAGTGTCACTCCCAACCTTCAGTAATAGCTGGGACTTGTAAACTCAAGTGATTAGGGCTCTGTACAACTAGTGGCAAGGGCCATGAATGTTCAACGAATGTCCACAAACAGGGCCCAATGATGTGAAAAGACACAATGAAGAATAGCCGTTTTATGCGTCACTCTAGGGACATTCTCTGGGCTGATTTGTCACCAAAGGGGACACAACTACAAAGACTCACAGGGCATCCTATGAGTATCAGACCAGCTGGGCTTCCTGCCTTATGACACACTGGTTGGGAGAGACTGATTGGGCCATACTTTAAAGTCTTACCATCCTGCTTAATGCGGTCTTCCAATTAAAACAAGTTAGGCTACGTTCACATTTGCGTTGTGCGCCGCAACGCACAACGCAAACAAAAAAGCGGCAAAACGCATGCACAACGCTGCGTTTTGCGCCGCATGCGTCCTTTTTTCTATTGATTTTGGACGCAGCAAAAATGCAACTTGCTGCGTCCTCTGCGCCCGGACGCGTGCGCCGCAGTGACGCATGCGGCGCAAAACGCAAGTGCACCGCATGTCCATGCGCCCCCATGTTAAATATAGGGGCGCATGACGCATGCGGCGCCGCTGCGGCGCCCGACGCCGCGGCGTAGACCGCAAATGTGAACGTAGCCTTAGCTCCTATTCCCTGGATAGGTAATATAACATGTTGATTGGTGGGGTACGACAGCTTGGACCTGCACAAATCAGCAGCACAGGTAACTTTTATACCCATTAAAATAGAGTGGAGTGCACATGTGTGACTTGGGCTGGCTTCACTCCCTACTGGGCTGGAAGCATGAGTTTGGCTTTTTGGCAACCCCATAAAGAATGAATGGCACGTACAAGCTGCTGCTGTGCACTGTTGTAACAGGGCTAAAAGCTCCCCTATCTGCTAGTCGATGCAGGTCCAAGCGGTGGGACATCCACCAACTACCAAATGATCACCTACCAGACAGGAAGGTGGTAACAGGTTTTCTCTGGACAATCCCTTCAAAAGACACAAAATGTTGTTCTGATTAACATTTTAACATCTCCTCATAACAATCAGAGCATTCATCTTCTGACGGAGATCTCTGAATCAGAAACTATATAGGCCGGGAGTAAAGTTACACTGCTGACTGTGTAGACATTAAGCTCAGGTAACAATGTATTATTAGTGATGAGCGAGTGTGCTCGTTACTCTGGTTTCCCCAAGCATGCCCAGGTGTTCTCAGAGTATCTTGGGCGTGCTCACAGACTATGTTTTTGTTTAGACAGCCTGAACACATGCTGGGATTGCCTGTTTGTTACAGAATCCCACATGTATTCAGGCTGTCTAGCAGCCACAAATCATGCAGCTGCAGGGACTCAAACATAATATATGAGCACGCCCAAAATACTCGGAGAACACCCGAGCGTGTTCGGGAAAACCAGCACACTCGCTCATCACTATGTACAATTATCCAACTATTAATGGCTTAAAGGGAACTGGTCACCATAAAAATGCAGTTCACTCTGCAGGCACCATGTTCTAGCAGGGGAAGCTGAGTAGATTGATATATAGGTCTGTGAGAAAAGATTCAATATAACTTGCGTTTTAAGCATTTAACCCTCTGCTCTCTCTGGGCTTTTAGGTCCAGTGGGCGGTGCTATAATATTGCCCTGATCTATAACATGATGACTGCAGAACGAACTGCATTTTTATGGTGAGTTTCCCTCTAAGATACCTAGAAATTTATTTAGTTCAAGAAATATTACATTTTTAGGCAAAAAAGTGAAATCATATCAAAGGTGCGCATTCACCAAGTGTGAAAATCTGGACAGCTTTTAGCAGTGTTATGGGAATACGTCCAAGAGTATACACAGGAGCTTCAATTGTACCTGCTTCCGTTGAAGCTCCTCTCTTTTTCTTTTCTCCTCTTCTTCCCGCTTCTTTTCTTCCTCTTTTCTCCTCCTTTCTTCTTCTAGCCTCTTTCTCTCGTCCTCCAGCCTCCTCCTCTCCTCTTCTTGTCTTCTCCTTTCCTCTTCCTGCCGCCTCCTCTCCTCCAGGAGTCTTCGTTCCTCTTCCCTTTTTCGCTCTTCCTCCTCAATCTGCCTCCTGAGGGCCAACTCCTGCTCTCTCTGTCGCCGCAGGGCTTCCTCCTGAAAGTTAAATGTGCGGTATGACATTATAATGGCAAGGATTGTGCGTCAACAGTTAAAAGACAATAAAATAATGCCTTAGCCAATTAGGTATAAAGGGCAAGGCCAATCCCCTGTACCTTTAATCCCAGAGATTTACACGATTTAATGTTCACAGATGTCCTGTTGACTTTACTTTAGATATTGTCAGAAGTTGGCAAGGAGATGCCACAGCCCCTATCGATACCTGACATACTTCTATGTACAACAGCTAAATATAATACCTGTTTGCGTCGCGCCAGTTCTAGCTCTTCTTTCCGTTTTTGCTCTTCCTCTTCGAGGCGCCTGCGTTGTTCTTCCTCCTCTTGCTTTGCCCTCAGTTCTGCTTCCCTCCTTTCTTTCTCAATCTACAAAACAGTTTGGCAGCATTTTCTTGTACATGATAAGGAACGATATGAAATACTCTACACTGTTGACCACTAGTTCAATATAGCATCTGAAAATGAGCATCATTATAAAAAGTATACCGCTCTTTCACTGTGGAACCATGTATAAGAATGTCTCAGGTATTCATGTATTAAAAAAATTGACGCATTTTACTGAATATAAGTCTGTGTCCATAAGGATCTGCAGTTATCACTACATGGCTGGTGAGACCTTTGTTATAGGCTTATAGGTCACCACTGACTTTTTAAAAATGTGACCGGATGAGATGGACATTTCAGTCATTACAATCTTTCCATAATCTGGACCAGTTCATTACGGAGAAAGATGGACATCCCCTATAATGCACAGATGTGCTGAACACTGAAAACTAGATCTCGAACAGCTTCAGATAATGAGGCTATCCAGAAACCTATCTTTAACCTAGAAAAGCCAACAAAGCTTTTTTTTTTTTTCAATGCATGACCGGAGAATACTTTAGCATCTATCTTCTATGACATTTGCAGGTAACGTCTAACAGCGCATGGTCCATCATGGCATGGGCTTACATTTATTAAAAGGTCAGAGCTAAAGTGCTCCAGGGATAGAGAACTGAATATCGGATTTTTTATGGCAGTGAGCTGCTTGGGTAGAGTGGCTTCATCTTATGTAGTCTATGGCCACAATGTCAATATCTGACACAGGATGATTTTTTTATTTAAAGACAAAACAGATAATGTTCAAGAGATTAAAAAGGGAAATATTAAGGGTATGTGCACACGATCAGGAATTGTCAGTTTTGGAATATCTCCATCCCTACCCCCCATGTATATGAAAGCAGTGTCTCCAAAGTTTTTCTATGCAAGGGAACACTTTAAACAAGCAAAAAAAAAAAACCACATGGCTGTTATATATCAATATATGCCTATACAAAATACTAGATCTGAACAGAATCTTACAAATTTTAACTTATGGGAAAGAATATAGAAGAATAATTATACCACTTCATAATTTGCACCATCACATCGCCAAACTGCAAGTCATTATAAAGAATGGAGTCGGCTGAAATACCTTGGCTGCTTTCGCCTTCTCCAGCTGTTCCAGCTGTTCTCTGGATGCTCCCTGAGATGTGGACTCTGCAGGCAGGTCCCACACACTGCTGCCTTCCCACACTGGAAGAAAAGGCAGGCACTTATCAATGGAGACATAACCACAACATAAACCTATTGTAAAGCGTGATACTTAAAGGAGGTATTTGCCAAAATCAAAAAATGTATCCAAGCACTGAGTCAGGTATGCGACTTACCTGCCTGTTGTGCACGGCGCCATTCTTCCCCGGCACAGACGCTGCTGCAGGGGACTCCACTGCCTGTGCTGATGCGATGGGGCCGGACGTCCGAGGTCATTCTGACTGACAGACTGCTCCCCCGGTAAGGTAGCAGAGATCCAGCTGTCAATCAGAATAACCTCGGACGTCCCGCCCAGTGAACAGAGCAGGTCAGAAAAGAAGCCTCCACCCTGTACACATAACGTCCACGGAGGCTTCTGAATCCATGGCAGAAGGGGTCACAGACCGCTCTGTGCTGGGGAAGAATGGAGACCTGCACAACAGGAAGGTAACCTGCAATTACCTGCCTGTTAGTGATTAGGTACATTTTTTGATTTTTGCAAGGACCCGGATATCCCCTTGAAGTAATGTCTCTCATTGCTCAGTGTGACAGCCATGAGCCATGTTAGGTTTGTTTGATTAAGCTGAAAAGAATATAAGTTATGTAAAAAGTATGAATAATAACTACAGGTTTGGTCCTGCCATGGAGTACAATTCTGCAGTGACTGCGGACTTATGAATCCTCACGATGCGCTGTGAGGATTCTCTGATCCTGGGAGAGGGAGGTCATGTGACTGCAAATATGCCATTTGCATACTTTCCGACACATTCTGACTAGATGTTAGAATCACTTACTCAAGGCTGCGCACGTCTAGTCGGCACGTCACCGCATGTATACAGATCACATACTTGCAGTCACATGCCCACCGCCCCCGGAGAATCCTCACAGTGCGCAATGTATGTTATGTGAGGATTCTGAAAACTGCAGCTACATAGAATGACTGCAGACTTGTAACCTAAGGCCGGACAACCACTAAGTCAGTCTTACTACCAGGGTCGGACTCCGGTGTCTGGGGCCCATAGGAGGAATTGACTCTAGCGGACCACCCTGCAGATATCCGTTATCCCAGTTACAGTGGAGAATCAACTGTAAAACACAGGCGGCCCCTTCACATCTACTGTGCGTCCCCATAAGTGGCATGTACAGTTCAGCAAACTGCATTCAAGAGGTTCTTTGGATAAAACACACCGATCCATGGGCTCCAAAGGATAGGTGATAACTTATTGATCGTTTAGGTCCGACCATTGGAAACTGCACGGATCAGAAGAATTGAGGGTACGTTCCCACGGTCAGTAAACGCTGTGGCTTGGATGCTGCGTACATCCACAGCATCCAACCTGCAGCGTCCAGATATTACAGTATAGTGGATGGGACCTCAAGAAATCCCATGCCTACAATGTGCACACAGACGCCGGCGGATCACATGCGGACACGGACATGCGGCGCGTATTTCCAGACCGCAGCATGTCAGTTTATCTTGCAGAGACGCGAGTCCCACCATGACTGGACCACAGTGACAGAATAATACCATATACAAGGTACAAATAATGCCACACTGTGACCAGACCACAAATTACCACCCCATAGTGACCAAATACTACAATACTGATAATGAATGCAAACCACAATACTTACAACATAGTTATTACCACAAGTGACATTATCAACTACAGCGCTGTATACAGTATATACTGTAAGTGTACAGGTAAGGCTACGTTCACATTTGCGTTGTTGGGCACAGCGTCGTTGACGCATACCGATGCATGCGTCATGCGCCCCTATCTGTAACATGGGGGGCGCATGGACATGTGGCGGTATGCGTTGTACTGCGTTTTACGACGCATGCGTCATATAGACGCACAAGACAGGGCGCAGGGGACGCTACTTGTAGCGTTTTCCCTGCGCCGAAAGTCCCGATCTGTAGGATCTTATGACAACGCATGGGTCGCAAAACGCTGCGTTGTGTACATGCGTTGTTGGTTGCGTCGCTGCGCCCAACAACGCAAATGTGAACGTAGCCTAATGCAGTGATCATCAGTGACATACACAGGAGCTCTGTATATAATGTGCATGTACACATGTAATACACTGACTCACCAGTGAAGTTCTTTATGTTCGCTTTTCTTCTTCATCTGGAACAGACAGTCAACACTTCTTCCATGCAGGATTCTTCTCTGCAGAAAATAACACAGTCATCAATAGCGGATTGCTTCTAAAGCACATTCCCCACTTTTTCCCCCCCGACTTCTACACTACGTCAGATGAAGAAATAAAGCAATGTATTGCCGCACTGCACAATAACAGCACCCCTCTTTTGTTCCCTCCCATGGAAAACCGTTTACTAAAAAACAAATTATATTACAGTAGCAATAATGTCCCTAATTGGACCCTACAGTAATTATGTTCCCCACTTGCCACCATAAACTAATAATGTATGTCCCTCATCTTGGCCCCCTTTATTAAATAGCGTGTCAAGCCATGTACCTTGCTCCGCCCATATATCCATTCTGTTCCCCATATGAGCATTCTGCCCCCCACCATATATCCATCCTGGACCCTATGTCTGCATAGTGACCCCCCATATACAGTGCCTTACTAAAGTATTCGGCCCCCTTGAACTTTTCAACCTTTTCCCACATATCATGATTCAAACAAAGATACCAAATGTAAATTTTTGGTGAAGAATCAACAACAAGTGGAACACAATTGTGAAGCTGAACGAAATTTATTGGTTATTTTAAATTTTAGTGGAAATTCAAAAACTGAAAAGTGGGGCGTGCAATATTATTCAGCCCCTTTAACTTAATACTTTGTTGCGCCACCTTTTGCTGCGATTACATCTGCAAGTCGCTTGAGGTATGTCTCTATCAGTTTTATACTTCGAGAGACTGAAATTCTTGCCCATTGTTCATTGGCAAACAGCTTGAGCTCAGTGAGGTTTGATGGAGGTCGTTTGTGAACAGCAGTTTTCAGCTCTTTCCACAGATTCTCGATTGGATTGAGGTCTGGACTCTGATTTGGCCATTCTAACACCTGGATGCATTTATTTGTGAACCATTCCATTGTAGATATTACTTTATGTTTGGGATCATTGTCTTGTTGGAAGACAAATCTCCATCCCAGTCTCAGGTCTTTTCTTTTGCAGACTCCAACAGATTTTCTTCAAGAATGGTCCTGTATTTGGCTCCATCCATCTTCCCATAAATTTTAACCATCTTCCCTGTCCCTGCTGAAGAAAAGCAGGCCCAAACCATGATGCCACCACCACTATGTTTGACAGTGGGGATGGTGTGTTCAGGGTGACGAGCTGTGTTGCCTTTATGCCAAACATATCGTTGCCCAAAAGTTCTATTTTGGTTTCATCTGACCAGAACACCTTCTTCAACATGTTTGGTGTGTCTCCCAGGTGGCTTGTCGCAAACTTTAAACAACACTTTTTATGGATAGCTTTGAGAAATTGCTTTCTTCTTGCCACTCTTCCATAAAGGCCAGATTTGTGCAGTGTACAGACTGTCCCACCTCAGCTGTAGATCTCTGCAGTTCACCCAGAATGATCATGGGCCTCTTGGCTGCATCTCTGATCAGTCTTCTCCTTGTTTGAGATGAAAGTTTAGATGGACGGCCGGGTCTTGGTAGATTTGCAGTGGTATGATACTCCTTCCATTTCAATATAATCGCTTGCACAGTGCTCCTTGGGATGTTTAACCCCTTCATGACCCAGCCTATTTTGGCCTTAATGACCTTGCCGTTTTTTGCAATTCTGACCAGTGTCCCTTTATGAGGTAATAACTCAGAAACGCTTCAACGGATCCTAGCGATTCTGAGATTGTTTTTTCGTGACATATTGGGCTTCATGTTAGTGGTAAATTTAGGTCGATAATTTCTGAGTTTATTTGTGAAAAAAACTGAAATTTGGCAAAAAATTTGAAAATTTCGCAATTTTCACATTTTGAATTTTTATTCTGTTAAACCAGAGAGTTATGTGACACAAAATAGTTAATAAATAACGTTTCCCACATGTCTACTTTACATCAGCACAATTTTGGAAACAATTTTTTTTTTGCTAGGAAGTTATAAGGGTTAAAATTTGACCAGTGATTTCTCATTTTTACAACAAAATTTAGAAAACCATTTTTTTTAGGGACCACCTCACATTTGAAGTCATTTTGAGGGTTCTATATGGCTGAAAATACCCAAAAGTGACACCATTCTAAAAACTGCACCCCTTAAGGTACTCAAAACCACAATAAAGAAGTCTATTAACCCTTCAGGTGTTTCACAGCAGCAGAAGCAACATGGAAGTAAAAAATGAACATTTAACTTTTTAGTCACAAAAATGATCTTTTAGCAACAATTTTTTTATTTTCCCAAGGGTAAAAGGAGAAACTGGACCAGGGACGTTGTTGTCCCATTTGTCCTGAGTACGCTGATACCTCATATGTGGGGGTAAACCACTGTTTGGGCGCACGGCAGGGCTCGGAAGGGAAGGAGCGCCATTTGACTTTTTGAATGAAAAATTGGCTCCAATCTTTAGCAGACACCATGTCGCGTTTGGAGAGCCCCCGTGTGCCTAAACATTGGAGCTCCCCCACAAGTGACCACATTTTGGAAACTAGACCCCCCAAGGAACTTATCTAGAAGCATAGTGAGCACTTTAAACCCCCAGGTGCTTCACAAATTGATCCGTAAAAATGAAGAAGTACTTTTTTTTCACAAAAAAATTATTTTAGCCTCAATTTTTTCATTTTCACATGGGCAACAGGATAAAATGGATCCTAAATTTTGTTGGGCAATTTCTCCTGAGTACACCAATACCTCACATGTGGGGGTAAACCACTGTTTGGGCACATGGTAAGGCTCGGAAGGGAAGGAGCGCCATTTGACTTTTTGAATGAAAAATTATCTCCATCGTTAGCGGACACCATGCCGCGTTTGGAAAGCCCCTGTGTGCCTAAACATTGGAGCTCCTCCACAAGTGACCCCATTTTGGAAACTAGACCCCCCAAGGAACTCATCTAGAGGCATAGTGAGCACTTTAAACCCCCAGGTGCTTCACAAATTGATCCGCAAAAATGAAAAAGTACTTTTTTTTCACACAAAATTTCTTTTAGCCTCAATTCTTTCATTTTTACATGGGCAACAGGATAAAATGGATCCTAAAATTTGTTGGGCAATTTCTCCTGAGTATGCCGATACCTCATATGTGGGGGTAAACCACTGTTTGGGTGCACGGCAAGGCTCGGAAGGGGAGGCGTGCCATTTGACTTTTTGAATGGAAAATTAGCTCCAATCGTTAGTGGACACCATGTCGCGTTTGGAGAGCCCCTGTGTGCCTAAACATTGGAGCTCCCCTACAAGTGACCCCATTTTGGAAACTAGACCCCCCCAAGGAACTTATCTAGATGCATAGTGAGCACTTATAACCCCCAGGTGCTTCACAGAAGTTTATAACGCAGAGCCGTGAAAATAAAAAAATAATTTTTCTTTCCTCAAAAATGATTTTTAGCCCAGAATTTTTTATTTTCCCAAGGGTAATAGGAGAAATTGGACCCCAAATGTTGTTGTCCAGTTTGTCCTGAGTACGATGATACCCCATATGTGGGGGTAAACCACTGTTTGGGCGCACGGCAGGGCTCGGAAGGGAAGGCACGCCATTTGGCTTTTTGAATGGAAAATCAGCTCCAATCATTAGCGGACACCATGTCGCGTTTGGAGAGCCCCTGTGTGCCTAAACATTGGAGCTCCCGCACAAGTGACCCCATTTTGGAAACTAGACCTCCCAAGGAACTAATCTAGATGTGTGGTGAGCCCTTTGAACCCCCAAGTGCTTCACAGAAGTTTATAACGCAGAGCCGTGAAAATAAAAAATGTTTCCTTTCCTCAAAAATATTTTTTTAGCCCAGAATTTTTTATTTTTGCAAGAGTAACAGGAGAAATTGGACCCCAAAAGTTGTTGTCCAGTTTCTCCTGAGTACGCTGATACCCCATATGTGGGGGTAAACCACTGTTTGGGCACATGCCGGGGCTCGGAAGGGAAGTAGTGACGTTTTGGAATGCAGACTTTGATGGAATGGTCTGCGGGCATCATGTTACGTTTGCAGAGCCCCTGATATGCCTAAACAGTAGAAACCCCCCACAAGTGACCCCATTTTGGAAACTAGACCCCTCAAGGAACTTATCTAGATGTGTGGTGAGCACGTTCAAGCCCCAAGTGCTTCACAGAAGTTTACAACGCAGAGCCGTGAAAATAAAAAATCATTTTTCTTTCCTCAAAAAAGATGTTTTAGCAAGCAATTTTTTATTTTCACAAGGGTAACAGGAGAAATTGGACCCGAATATTTGTTGCCCAGTTTGTTGCGAGTACGCTGATACCCCATATGTGGGGGTAAACCACTGTTTGGGCACACGTCAGGGCTCGGAAGGGAAGTAGTGACATTTGAAATGCAGACTTTGATGGAATGGTCTGCGGGCGTCACATTGCATTTGCAGAGCCCCTGATGTGCCTAAACAGTAGAAACACCCCACAAGTGACCCCATTTTGGAAACTAGACCCCCGAATGAACTTATCTAGATGTGTGGTGAGCACTTTCAACCCCCAAGTGCTTCACAGAAGTTTATAACGCAGAGCCGTGAAAATAAAAAATAATAGTTCTTTCCTCAAAAATTATGTTTTAGCAAGTAATTTTTTATTTTTGCAAGGGTAACAGGAGAAATTGGACCCCAACAGTTGTTGCCCAGTTTGTCCTGAGTACGCTGGTACCCCAAATGTGGGGGTAAACCACTGTTTGGGCGCACGTCGGGGCTTGGAAGGGAGGGAGCACCATTTGACTTTTTGAACGCAAGATTGGCTGGAATCAATGGTGGCGCCATGTTGCGTTTGGAGACCCCTGATGTGCCTAAACAGTGGAAACCCCTCAATTCTAACTTCAACACTAACCCCAACACCCCACTAATCCTAATCCCAACTGTAGCCATAACCCTAATCACAACCCTAACCCCAACACACCCCTAACCACAACCCTAACCGCAACACACCCGTAACCCTAATTCCAACCCTAATCCTAACCCTAATCCCAACCGTAACCCTAATTCCAACCCTAACCACAACTGTAACCCCAACACACCCCTAACCCTATCCGTAACCCTAACCACAAGCCTAATCTTAACCCTATTTCAAACCCTAGCCCTAATTCCAACCCTAACTCTAATTCCAACCCTAACCCTAAGGCTATGTGCCCACGTTGCGGATTCGTGTGAGATTTTTCCGCACGATTTTTGAAAAATCTGCAGGTAAAAGGCACTGCGTTTTACCTGCGGATTTACAGCAGATTTCCAGTGTTTTTTTGTGCGGATTTCACCTGCGGATTCCTATTGAGGAACAGGTGTAAAACGCTGCGGAATCCGCACAAAGAATTGACATGCTGCGGAAAATACAACGCAGCGTTTCTGCACGGAATTTTCCGCACCATGGGCACAGCGGATTTGGTTTTCCTTAGGTGTACATGGTACTGTAAACCTGATGGAAAACTGCTTCGAATTCGCAGCGGCCAATCCGCTGCGGATCCGCGGTCAATCCGCTGCCAATCCGCTGCCGATCCGCTGCGGATCCGCGGCCGATCCGCTGCGGATCCGCGGCCGATCCGCTCTGTGTGCACATGCCATAACCCTACCCCTAACCCTACCCGTAACCCTAACCCTACCCCTAGTTCTAACCCTAACCCTAGTGGAAAAAGAAAAAAAAAATTTTTCTTTATTTTATTATTGTCCCTACCTATGGGGGTGATAAAGGGGGGGGGGGGGTTTATTTATTATTTTTTTTATTTTGATCGCTGTGATAGAACCTACCACAGCGATCAAAATGTACTTGTAAGGAATCTGCCGGCTGGCAGATTCGGCGGGCGCACTGAGCATGCGCCCGCCATTTTGGAAGATGGCGGCGCCCAGCGAGGAGACGTATGGACACCGGGAGGATCGGTAAGTATGAAGGGGTGGTGGGGGGGTGGATCGGAGCACAGGGGGGGTAATCGGACCACAGGGGGGGGGGGGGGGTGAATCCTAACAAGGAGGGAGCAGACAGGAGGACGGGGGAGCCGGCAGGAGGACGGGGGAGCCGGCAGGCGGACGGAGGGGACCGGACCCCATAACGGAGGACTGGGGGGGGCGATCGGTGGGTGTGGGGGGGGGTCACTTCAGTATTTCCAGCCATGGCCGATGATATTGCAGCATCGGCCATGGCTGGATTGTAATATTTCACCAGTTTTTTAGGTGAAATATTACAAATCGCTCTGATTGGCAGTTTCACTTTCAACAGCCAATCAGAGCGATCGTAGCCACGGGGGGGTGAAGCCACCCCCCCTGGCTGAAGTACCACTCCCCCTCTCCCTGCAGATCGGGTAAAATAGGAGTTAACCCCTTCACCCGATCTGCAGGGACGCGATCATTCCATGACGCCACATAGGCGTCATGGGTCGGATTGGCACGGGTTTTCATGACGCCTACGTGGCGTCATGGGTCGGGAAGGGGTTAAAGTTTTGGAAATCATTTTGTATCCATACAGCTTTAAACTTCTCCACAACAGTATCACGGACCTGCCTGTTGTGCTCCTTGGTCTTCATGATGCTCTCTGTGCTTCAAACAGAACCCTGAGGGTATGTGCACACGTAGAAAGGAGCTCTGTGGATTTTTCCGCAGCGGATTTTAGAAATCCGCAGGTAAAAGGCACTGCGTTTTACCACGGTTTTTATGCGGATTTTATGCGGACTCCACCTGCGGATTCCTATTATGGAGCAGGTGTAAACCGCTGCGGAATCCCCACAAAGAACTGACATGCTGCGGAATGTAACCCGAAGCGTTTCCGCATGTTTTTTTTCTGCAGCATGGGCACTGCGGATTGCGTTTTCCATAGGTTTACATTGTACTGTAAACGCATGGAAAGCTGCCGCGGATCCGCAGCAAAATCCGCAACATGTGCACATAGCCTGAGACTATCACAGAGCAGGTGCATTTATACGGAGACTTGATTACACACAGGTGGATTATATTTATCATCATTAGGCATTTAGGACAACATTGGATCATTCAGAGATCCACAATGAACTTCTGGAGTGAGTCTGCTGCACTGAAAGTAAAGGGGCCGAATAATATTGCATTCCCCACTTTTCAGTTTTTTAATTTCCACAAAAATTTAAAATAACCAATAAATTAACTTCACAATTGTGTTCCACTTGGTGTTGATTCTTCACCAAAAATTTACATTTGGTATCTTTATGTTTGAAGCATATGTGGGAAAAGGTTGAAAGTTTCAGGGGGCCAAATACTTTCGCAAGGCACTGTATCCATCTTGCCCTGCCCCATATATCCATCCTGCACCCACCCCCATAGATCCATCCTGTGCCCCTATGTCCCTTGTCCTGGCTGATCATACATTCATCGTGGCCCCCATACCATGCTGCATTCAGAGGTGAAAAAAAAAATTTAAAATAAATTCCACTTACCTGCCTGCGCTCCCGACCTGCCTGCGCTCGTAATAAAATGGGCCTGACCTAGCATAGGTTGGTGGCTGCTTGAGTGCGCCAGTCACAGGTGGCGCATGACAGTGACGTTATAAGCTGGTGACTTCAGGCACAGAATCGTCAGCGTTCATCGTGACATGCGATGCAAGTAGTTAACGCTGCGTGCATGCATTTGCCTACGCTTTTAAAGGGCCCGTGCCCCTAAAAACCGCAAGCCAGGCCAGTCCGACCCTATTTAACTACCAATTACAGCATAAGTGGTAAACTAACTTGCCTGGTTCACTCAATAAGATGTTATTGTAAATATATTAACCCCTTCATGCACATTACTGTACACCACAAATACGGTGTGTGCCTGTAATGAGAAGGTTCAGGAGCTGCCATAGTATAAGGCTACGTTCACATTTGCGGTCAGCGCCGCAGCGTCGGGCGCCGCAGCGGCGCCGCATGCGTCATGCGCCCCTATATTTAACATGGGGGCGCATGGACATGCGTTGTGCTGCGTTTTGCGCCGCATGGCCGCAAGCGTTGGACGCAAGAAACGCTTCAAGTTGCATTTTTTTTGCGTCCAACTTTCGGCCAAAAAGGACGCATGCGGCGCAAAACGCAGCGTTTTAGCGTGCGTTTTGCCGCGTTTTCGTTTGCGTTGTGCGCTGCGGCGCCGACGCTGCGGCGCACAACGCAAATGTGAACGTAGCCTAACTGATCAAGTGATCACAAGTCCAAGTCCTCTATGGAGGCTAAAAAATGAAGTCACAAAAAAAAAAAAAAAGTTTAATTCCTTAACCCCCGGAACTAACTTTGTTTTTATTTTCATTTTTCACTCCCCTTCTTTCCAGAGCCATAACTTTTTTATTTTTCCATTAATATGGCCATGTGAGGGCTTATTTTTTGCGGGACGAGTTTTACTTTTGAACTATTCCATTGGTTTTACCATGTCGTGTAACAGAAAATGGGGAAAAAAATTCCAAGTGCGATGAAATTGCAAAAAAAGTGCAATCCCACACTTGTTTTTTGTTTGGCTTTTTTGCTAGGTTCACTACATGCTAAAACTGACCTGCCATTAAGATTCTCCAGGTCATGTCGAGTTCATAAACACCAAACATGTCTAGGTTCTCTTTTATCTAAGTGGTAAACAAAAATCCTAAGTATGCTTAAAAAAAAAAAAAAAAAAAAAGTACAATTTTCCAATACAGATAGCGTCTCCATTTTTCGTGATCTGGGGTCGGGTGAGGGCTTATTTTTTGCGTGCCGAGCTGACATTTTTAATGATACCACTTTCTTTTGATCGCCCTTATTACATTTTAACGCAATGTTGGAGCGACCAAAAAAACGTAATTTTGGCGGTTTAGTTTTTTTTCCTCACTAAGCCGTTAAGCGATCAGGTTAATCCTTTTTTTATTGATAGATCGGGCGAATCTGAAAACGGTGTACAAAATATGTGTAGGTTTGATGTTATTTAATTTTTTTTATTTTGGCGAAAGGGGGGTGATTTGAACTATGATTTTTTTAATTTTGTTTTTACATTTTTAAACACTTTTTTGAAAAATAATTTGGCATGCTTCAATAGCCTCCATGGGAGGCTAGAAGCATTCACTACTCGATCGCCTCTCCTACATAGAGGTGAAGCACAGATCACCTTTATGCAGCAGAATTACAGCATTGCTATGAGCGTCGACCACAGGGTGGCGCTCATAGCAATCTGTCATTAACAACCATAGAACCAACCTCTGGTTGTGATGGCAACACATAGCTGACCCCCGATCACGTGACGGGCGTCAGCTGGGTGGGTTCTTCTGTCTGCACGGCCGGCAGCACTTGTTAAATGCCGCTGTCAGAGTATTTAACTAGTCAATGGGCGTGGGCGGATCGCGATTCCGCTCGCACCCATTGTGGGCACATGTCAGCTGTTGAAAACAGCTGACATGTCGCAGCTTTGAGGTGGGCTCACTGCCGGATCCCACCTTAAAGCGGGGGATACTGCCAGCTGACGTACTATTCCATCAGCTGGCAGAAAAGGGTTAAAATTGACCCCTTCACAGGCTTAAAAAGAAAACAAAACAAAGCAACATTTGATATTACCATGTCCGTAAAACAGCGATCTATCATAACATATAAATACTTAAGTATGTCAAACACTAAAAAAAACAAAAAATGATATGCCACACTTCCACCAAAAAAATCCAATAAAAAAATGATAAAAAAAATTGGATAAATAAAAGTTATTGGTATGAGAAAATGACAAAAAAAAAACAAAAACATTTCCACAAAGTTTTTTTTTTTTTTTTTTTTAGAGCACCACTCCAGCATATTTTTTTAAATTAAGCACTTGAGTCGTACCACCAATGCAAGTTCCCTGACCGTACTGTTACACTCACTAGCCACCATATCAGCTCCGGTCCCGCACCGCCATCGTGTGAACAAAACTTCCAACTGACTGGTAGCCAGCTCTCCGCCAGCAAACACTGGAGCGATCCGGTAAGTCACAACCTGCCGAAGACCGACCGGAGCGACGCCGGCAACAGATGACGACTGTGGCTAGTAAATATACAGTAATACGAGGGGCAGGGAACTTGGAACGGACATTAGCGGTACCGCCCCAACAGTAAGATAAGTCCTGGATGTGATGATAAGGCCCCAACAGAGCCACAGTCTCAAATCGATATGGGATTACATCAAGAGAAGATCGGTGGTTAGTTCTCCAAGATGTCTGGAACAACCTCCTTGCCGAGTTACTTCAAAAAATGTGTGTGTGTTAGGCTGGGTTCATACTGCGTTTTAGGCGTCCGTTAGACGGACTACGTTACACCGCGGCATAATGCGGTGTAACACAGTCCGTTAACGCCGCCATTGAGCTCTAGCGATGTGCCGTCATTGAGTGACGGACCCAGGGACGCGGGCTGCAGCGTTTCCGGGTCCGTCACTGCTAGCGCAAACAGATCTGCTAGTTCTATCTGCGCTAGCGCGATGTCATGCCAGCACTTGTGTTAACTGCAGCCCTTTAACGCATGGCCCTCGTAAGGCTTTGTGGCTAGAAAAAATAATAATAAAAAAGGATATGGCTCCTGGAAAAAAAAAAAGGAGGAAAGGAAAATGAAGGTGCAATTAAAAAGAAAATAAAAAATAGACTTATGAAGGGGTTAATGAGATCATCAACCTAATTACTCCAGACTACTGACTAATACAGCGGGGTATAAAGGCCACACCAGTGCATAGGCTCTAGTGGCTTGTCCCTTAGCACCAGGCACAGAATACCTCTGCAGACTATTTGGACACAGAGATATGCCACGGACAGATGTATTAGACTGTAGGTGTGATACATAAACCATCGGCTGTCCCATGATGACCACGGGCAGCACACCTACTTGTGGGTGGAGGGGCAGCAGTTTGCAGTTCCCACAGCGGCGTATTATCTGGCACAGGTATTGTCCTTGGTAACGTCGGAATAACAGGTTGCTCAGATATCCTGTCATAAGGAAAAACGTATTAAATCACAATGTTAGAACACAGTCATGCATGTAAAGGTTAGGCTGGCGGCTTGTTCAGCTGCCATCGGATGGGAGGTTACCTCATTTTTAGAGTCTGAAACTGCTGCAGTAGAAGAGCCAGCTGCTGCTGCTGCTGTGACGAGAGTGCGGCTTTCTGCTGCTGCGCCATGACTTGGGCATATTGCTGTCTGCAAAGGAAAGAGAAGCAATTATTCATATCAATAATGATAATAGGAAAAAAAAAAAAATTATCCCTGTGACCGGACTTTGAAAGACGTATTTGCACATTGTTTAGCCCAGCACTGACTTTGCAATTTTCCGTTTTTGTATTTTTCTATTTCAAGAGCCATCACTTTTTTTTTTCCGTCAATATGGCAGTCTGAAGCCTTGTTTTTGGCAGAACAATACTTGTGAATGACAACATTCACTTTATCATGTAATGCAATGTAAAGAGGGGGGAAAAATCCAAGTGCGTTGAAATTGCAAAGAAAAGTGCAATTTTATATTTATTTTTTGGGGGGTTTAGTTTACAAAGTTCACTATATGGAAAAACTGACCTGGCAGTATACCGTATTTTTCGGATTATAAGACGCACTTTTTTTCCCAAAAAAATTTTGGGGAGGAAATGGGGGCGAGTCTTATAATCGGAATTGTAGTTGCTGTTGAGATTTCCGGATGCAGTGTAGAGGGGTCCCAGGGTCGCTGCTGCCGGAAGCTTCTGGTGGCGGTGGAGGCAGGAGTCGGCTGATAGCTTCGGGCCCCAGGCTGGTAGGATGAGGTGTTCAGTGGTGTGAGGGCCCCACCGACATTTTGTGAAAGCCCAGAGCCCCGCACTTTACATACTCTTCTATGACAATGGATGCCAGAGGCAGCGCATGCACAAACTGATATCTTGGCTCCCAAAATCTCAATAGCACATGCACCGCCTCTGGTGGCCATTCTCCAGGAGTCCACCACATTAGAAAGTATGGCAGGTGCGGGGCTCTGGGCTGTCACAAAATGTCAGCGGATCCCCTGGACCACTGAACACCCGTACCAGCCTGGGGTCCTGCAGCCATGACCCAATTCCTGCCCCTATCCTTCTAGACTGGAGCCCGCAGCATCTCCTGCCTCCCTTGGGACCCTGCTCCACCATCGCTGCCCCCCAATATTTTTTTCCTATTTCCCCCCAAAAAATTTGGGGTGCATCTTATAATCTGCAAAATACGGTATATCTTTGAACTCTCACCACAGATTTCTTGCTTTAAAATCCACAGCAAATTTGCAACAGATTTTTTTCTGTCACATCTGAACATACCCCAAGTCGCCACAGTTTTCCTTCATAAGGCCATTCTTGCAATTGTATTTGGGATGAATAAGCACTGCATGTATGTTCTCTAATACCACAAACTCACTGGATAAGAAGTTGTTGATAATGTAATTGTTGCATCTGGTATATTGCAGTCATCTCCGGGTGCCGCCCTATATGCTCTGGACCCAATTCACTCTGCAAGAGAGTAAGCGAAAGATTAAAAATCCAAACATTACAAGATGTAGAGAGTAGAATGAACCTTTCATATACAGGCACGAGAACGGAAGAGTCAAGGAAACAAATCCATCTCTAGGCTTGAGACTATGGGCACATTAGCCAGGATAATGCACATTTTACAAACTATTTAGGTAAATGTGTGGACTTATAAGAAACTCGAGCTTATAAGATTATATTTTAATATTAAAAATACATTGTGGCAAGTTTAGCAAATGGTGCTTAGCTCCTCTTAAATCCTGTTTACCAGGACAGACCCTTTCAGTAAAAGAATCTATTGGATGTGACAAAGTAAGCCCCTCGCTCCGAGCGCACCCACACACACGCAGTGTGCATCTATGAGGGGTCTACTCAAAATTCTCCCCGTATTACAATGTCTCTAAGAAAAGAAGCACCACATGGCCATGTCACGACAAGACATTTACTTCACAGTATTTATTAGAATCTCCAACCTAGAGTGTGTTCTGGCAAGATTTCCATCCTTCCCATTAAATATGGTGCAACATATGGAAAGGAGGCTCAGTGGTTAGCACTGTTGCTTTGCAGCGCTGGGGTCCTGAGCTCAAATCCCACCAAGGACAGCATCTGCAAGGAATTTATATGTTCCCCCCGTGTTTGTGTAGGTTTCCTCCAGTTTTATCCCACACTCTAAAGACATAATGATTAGGAATTTAGATTGTGAGCCACAATGAGAACCGTGATGATGATGTGTGTAAAGTGCTGAGAAAATTAATGGAGCTACACAAGTTAGTAAAATAAATAAAATTAATTTAGTCCATCATTTCTTTAAACTACTTCAATAGATTTGGATCAGGCCCCTTTCAAACATCATTTTTTTGCCGTCAGTCACAATCCGTTGGTTCAATGGATCGACGGATCCGTCGCAGATTGTGAAAAACTGATACGACGGATCCATTTTTTCGCCGGATCCAACTAGCAGATCTGGCTAATTGGATATTAAAAAAAATTAGAGCATGCTCAGTTTAAAAAAAAAAAAACGTCACCCAAAGGCTTCCATTTTTTCGGCGTACACAAAAAGAAGTTACTTTGTCCGTTGTCTCTGGCAGCCGGACAAACAATTTTCGACGGATCCGGCGAACGACTGATGAAATGTGAGGCCATCCGTCACAATCCGTCGCTAATACAAGTCTATGAGAAAAAAACGGATCTGGTGGCATCAGTCGCCGGATCTGTTTTTTTCAAAATTCGATGGATTGCGACTGATAGCAAAAAACTGAGGTGGGAAAGGGGCCCAAAAGGGTCTGTCTATTCATCCTTGCAACAAAAAACAGTAGGGTCACTTACTATTCTGGGAGCTGGCGGTGTGATGAAAGGAACTCTGCCCCATAGTTTAATGATTTCTCCTAGCGGCTGGAAGGCCTCATCACATACTCTCCTCAACAACAAGGTCATAGGAAAGTAGCCTGCTTGATACCATTCTGCCATCTCTCTACTACTGAAAGGACCTAGGGGATAAAGATTTGTATCAGCAAGAGGCCATTAAACAGCAGAGAGCGGACAAGTACAAGGGCTGCCTCATCAAATAAGACACTGTGGAAAGGCTCACCTTGGATATCTCCCTGCGGATCTTTGTAGTACCACTTCTGCTGGTTTTCCGGAGAATGTCCTTTAACTCTGTGATCTGGTGCTTTTCCTGTTAATCTCTCATCATCCAGCGCCCCGTCCTGCAGGTACGCCACCATCTGCTGTGCTTGCTGGAGATCAATGTTTTGGGGTATGTTTTTAGCATTGCAACATATATTCTATGTGATTCACAAAATTGCATGGCTATATGATAATTATTACAATATATGCATAAACTATGCAGCAGATTAAAGCCATTATACTGAACGCTTCGGTACCTGGAGGTGATGGGCACTGCTACGGTCATGGTGACCACTATGGGACAGGTCTGGTGCACAGCCACATGTTCTATTTCTATGAATGGGATGGATGCACGATACCTATGGGTGGTGCACGGGACCTGCTGATGCCTGGCAAGTAGTAGTCAATACATCGCCAACTGCGCCAGTCACCACTTGATGTGAAAGCCAGAGGCATTGGATAAACCTTCTAAGCTTGAAAGAAAGGTAAATGTATTACTTATTCCAAGAGGCAATATTAATATGAAAGCCTATTGTTAGTTCGCCTCCATGTGATCAGTGCTCATGTGCACGGTCAGGGCTCATTCACACATCAGTTTTCCAAGTGTGTGTGCGTCATCAGTGGTTCTTATTCTATGTACCTTCTATGGGGCTATTCACATTCCAGGCATTTTGTTGGCTGACCAACTGTACAAATAGAGACTACATGTCTCTCCTAAAGTTCATCAATATAGGGCTTGTCTGGTGTTCTGATGGGTGAAAGTCTGCATTTCTGAATCCTTAGGCTAGGTTCACATTGCGTTAATGTGTGCACGCTAACGGACAGCGTTGCACGGCGAAAATGTTGCAATTAACGCCGTGCAACGGGTCCGTTAGCGCACCCATTGACAGCAATGTAAATTTCGCCTGCAGCGCATCGCTAGCGCGTGCCTTTTTCGGCTCGCGCTAGCGATGTGCCGTTCTTCTGTGGCGCGCCTCGGACGCTGCTTGCAGTGTCCGCGGCGCGCCCGAGGTCCGTTCCCCGCTCTCGCAGATCGGGGATCTGCGAGAGCGGGGACGTTAACGCGACCCCTAAATAAACATTGCATTAGCGCAATCCGCTAGCGCTAAACGGATTGCCCTAACGCAATGTGAACCTAGCCTTACAGTGCGCGCACACCACACGCTGTCAAGATTCTCCAGGGTGGCCGGTGACATCAAGTATGGAATTTGCATACCTGGGGTCACATGCTGACTAGAATTGCTCGGCCTCGCTCAATACGAGGGAATTGAAAGAAGCGGAGCACATCTTGTCGGCACGTAACCGCATGTTTCCAAATCTCATACTTGCGGTCACGTAACTGTCCGCTCACGCAGCCGACACAGGAGAATCCTAACACCATGTGGTGTGTCAATTCACAAGTCTGCAGTCATATAGAATGACTGCAGACTTTCACCAGAACAATGGACAAAATTTAAGGAGTCCACAGATAAGGAGATGGCGGCACAGAACAGTATATGAAAAAATAATTCCTATGACATAATATATTTTCTCAGCTACACTAGCCAAGGTAAGAGAAGTGCAAGCAAGAAAATCTGGATAAACTCAGACTTGCTCCAGTGCTCCATTTGACCAAGCACAGAAAATGGGAATGAGACCATGAATAATGGACATGAGCAGATTTGTAAAGCTGGGGAGAAACCTTGTGGAGATAAAAGGAAGACACTAGGTAACTGGACGACTATGAATGCCCAGGAATTAATGTAAAAGATATTTAAAACAAAAAAGTGCACAATGCAACACAACTTACAAACCTCTACTGCAGGCAAATAACTTATGGCCTGTAGACATGCAAGTCTATATTTTCCTTTGTCATTTAACCACTTGTAAAATAGATTAGAATAAGGGAGTGCTGGACCATCTATAACTTCTACCAGCAGACACAAAACAGATCAGTTTCTGTTTACGAACGGAAAGATTACAGTGTGTTTATTGTCAATGTTCAAAATAGGCTTTCACCTGCTCTAGGTGCTCCAGTCCATCGTCTTCATCAGGCTCAGGTATGAGCGCGCCCATACCTGGTGCAGCACAGACCGAGGGAGGAGAAGGCCCTGAGGAGATGTCAGGCTGAGGAAGAGGGGGGCAAACAATGGCTGCTCCTGGCTGAGGATCTTTGACTTGCTGAGCCGTAGTGCTTTGGCTAAATGCAGGAGACGGTGAGTGAGGTATTAAAGGAGCAGCTGACTCAAGTGATCCTCTGGAACCGTGAGACACAGATTCTGCAAAAACAAATGAGAAGACCGAATATATTATTGTTGCGATTATTTGAAAAATGTTCAATAAAAATTTTTTTTAATTAAAAAAATAAATAAATGGGAAATGAGAAGAAATGAGTGAAGAAATGTACTGCGTAAACTGATCAACTATATCAGCTCTTATATGCTCTAACCGAGAAGAGCAGTAAAGACTACAACATAACAGCGTTTTCATTCAGCCATGTTGACAGTTGGGACAAAATCTGCAAATATTCTGCACACAAACCATGTGGATGTTCACATGCTGTACCATCAAAAGAATACAGCAGCACTCAGTAAGCGCTGAGATTAGGGACTGCATTACTGCTGTATGGTTTTGACTGCCCCCTTTGCTGATTAAGCTCCTCTCATCAGCCTTAGACCCCCCTCGGGATATTACTGATACTGTTTTTTCAGATGCTGTCAGTGTCTGTGTGTTAATCACGTGACATACATGTACCGCATCATTGGGACACATACCGGCGCCTGGGAAATTCAATATAAATAGCACTGTTCCCAGGCGCTGGAGCTCTCATAATGGTCACCTGGTCTCCCTGTGATCAGCATGACCAGGCAACAATGCTGAGCGTTGGAGTTCGCACCCGCTTAAATAATAATAAAAAAAAAAAAGAATGGTGTGAGGTCACCGGTAAGTCTCCTAACCAGATGAGTGAAAGCCAATAGCTGAGCGCTGATGAAGATTCTGGGAAGGAGCCCATAGCCATAAAGGTTCCCAGGCTATTAATATCAGCTCACAAGTGTTTGCTTTGCCTTTACTGGTTATTATAGGAGAGGTCCCCCCCCCCCCCCCGCCCTTTCCCCTCCCCCCAAAAAAGATGTGGGGTCCAACCTATAATTACTAACCAGCAAAGGTTAAACAGACAGCTGCAACCTGATATTAATAGCCTATGAAGGGGCCATGGATATTGGTGCCCTCCCAGACTAACATCAAGGCCTCAGCCACCCCGGAAATGATGCATGTCAGCTGTTTTATGGCTGCCGATAACAAGCCCACGGGTTAGGCTTGGTTCACGTTGCGTTATAAGCAGTCTGTTAACGCCGCCAATAAGTCCTATGTCGGACACATCGGGGCGCCCCTAGGAAGAAGCGAAACGCGTGTCGGGCATCAGAAGGTTCAGCGTGTCACTCGGCACCATAACAGGGAAGCTGTGCATTCACAAGGTAATGTGTATAGATTGGGACTCCTATTTTTGGCGAGTTGATTAGCAGTATTCACGATTCACCATATGGTGCACCGTTAAAACTTATAGTGGATTGATTGGGGTCATTACACCTTAGTAAACCGTTTGGCATGGTTCATGATCAGTGTGGTTGCGGAGCATCCAGGCTTTCAGGAGTAGATTCATTTGTGTAGTGGAATTACTACATACATATATGATTTTGTCACAATTAGTATATATCTGCTCCACGCATTTAATACATTTCCCAGGATCCCTCTTTTCTCTGCCTCTCATGATCAGGTTTAAAACAGTTTGTTTACTGTAAGTAGTTAGTTGCATGAATAATTTATGAACAACATTCAAATTGTGTGAATGTCTATAACATTGCTAACTGGTATTGTGTAATGATTGTAGGGGCAGTAAAAGAGTTTTTAGTCCCAATTTTTCTCTTGTTTTGATATGCACATGGACCAGCTGACAATAGTCATTGGTTTGGAGGCACTATTTTATTGCTTTTAAAAACATGTAAAAAAAAGTTTAATCTTTTAATGAAAAAATAAAAGATACTTCTTGATTCAATTTGGTTTAATGGCCAAATGGTCAGTATGTTTAAACATTTGATGGAGTGCTGCCCACCCTATGTGTAGGAGAATGGGCCTGGGTTATAGGTTTATGGATTTTGGTAAATATAGAGTTGATGTTGCCATCTGTTATTGGTTGGTCATAGATTTTATCTGGTGTTAGCATTTTCCTAAAGGCCGAGTCACACATAACGATATCGTTAACGATATCGTTGCAACGTCACGCTTTTGGTGACATAGCAACGATCCCGCTAACGATCTCGTAATGTGTGACAGCGACCAACGATCAGGCCCCTGCTGGGAGATCGTTGGTCGATGGAAATGATCAGGACCTTTTTTTGGTCGCTGATCACCCGCTGTCATCGCTGGATCGGCGTGTGTGACGCCGATCCAGCGATGTGTTCACTTGTAACCAGGGTAAATATCGGGTTACTAAGCGCAGGTCCGCGCTTAGTAACCCGATATTTACCCTGGTTACCATTGTAAAAGTTTTAAAAAAACCAGTACATACTCACATTCTGATGTCTGTCACGTCCCCCGGCGTCCACAGGGTTAAAACTGCTTTCGGCAGGAGCGCTGCTAATGCATGCGCTGCTGCCGAGAGCTTCCTGCACTGACTGTGTCAGCGCCGGCCGTAAAGCAGAGCACAGCGGTGACGTCACCGCTGTTACTGCCGGCGCTGACACATTCAGTGCAGGGAAGCTCTCGGCAGCAGCGCGTGCATTAGCACCCGGGTAACCAGGGTAAATATCGGGTCACTAAGCGCGGCCCTGCACTTAGTAACCCAATGTTTACCCTGGTTACCCGAGTGCTGCAGGGGGACTTCGGCATCATTGAAGACAGTTTCAACGATGCCGAAGTCGTTCCCCTGATCGTTGGTCGCTGGAGAGAGCTGTCTGTGTGACAGCTCCCCAGCGACCACACAACGACTTACCAACGATCACGGCCAGGTCGTATCGCTGGTCATGATCGTTGGTAAGTCATTTAGTGTGACTTAGGCTTAAGTATAAAAATGGTGATTAAGAATGTTAAAGGTCTTAACAGTCCACAGAAAAGATCTTTTATGTGGAGGGAGGCGGTTTCCTCTAGATGAAACCTCTTTTGTGCCCAGGAAACTCATATTAACCATAGAGATGCTGGTAGACTGACAGCCCCATTTTCCACATGTGTTACAGGCCAATTATAAGAAAATAACAGAGCGGTGTAATGCTCCAATATGCTTGGATTCTGACTTACAAGGGAGATACATAACTCAAGTATGTTCCATTAATAATGTTATATATATCATTGTAGTAGTTTATGCACATAACATTTCTCAGTTAAACATTATGCGTAAGTTAATTAAAAATGTAAACAAAGTAAAACAAGGCCATGTCATCTACTGTGGAGATTTCAATTTAACACATGATCATGAATTAGACGGTTCATCACTTTCCAAAAGACACTCACCAAGTTGGCATCTTCAACCCTTTACCGACATCAGGTGTAATAGTACGCTGATGTCGGTATCCCCCGCTTTGATGTGGGCTCCAGTGGTGAGCCCACATCTTTCCCGGCACATATCAGCTGTTTTGAACAGCTGACATGTGCCCGCAATAGCCGCGGGTGGAATTGCGATCCACCCACGGCTATTAACTAATTAAATGCTGCTGTCAAACTGACATCAGGTCGGAAATGCGCGCACTGGTGACCCCCGTCACATGATCGGAGGTCATCGGTTCGTTGGCATGACAACCACAGATCTATGGTTGCCAGTGCCGGATTGCTATGAGCACCACCCAGTGGTAGGCGCTTATAGTAAATCAGCAATTCAGCTACATAAAGGCAATCTGACCATCACCTGTATGTAGCAGAGCCGATCGAGTTTTGCCAGCTTATTGAAGAATGGCAAAAGTAAAAAAAAATCTTTTTAAAAATATATATAAAAGTCTAAATCACCCCCCCTTTTTCTCCATTCAAAATAATAATTAAAAAAATAATCAAACCTACACATTTGGTATCGCCGCGTTCAGAATCACCTGATCAGTAAAAAAAAAAAAAAAGGATTAACCTGATCACTAAACGGCGTAGCACTAAAAAAAAGTTAAAACCCCAGAATTACGGGGTTTTTTTGTCGCCGCGACATTGAAATGCAAAAACGGGCGATCAAAAGAACGTATCTGCATCAAAATGTATCATTAAATACAAAAAAATAAGCCCTCGCCCAGCCCGAGATCACGAAAAATGGAGACGCTACGGGTATCGGAAAATGGCATAATTTTTTTTTTTTTAGCAAAGTTCGGAATTTTTTTTTCACGACTTAGATAAAAGAGAACCTAGATATGTTTGCTGTCTATGAACTCGTAATGACCTGGAGAATCATAATGGCAGATCATTGTTAGCATTTAGTGAACCTAGCCTAGCAAAAAAGCGTGGGATTGCACTTTTTTTGCAATTTGACGTACTTGGAATTTTTTCCCATTTTCTATTACACGACATGGTAAAACCTACTGGAATTGTTCAAAAGTACAACTCCTCCCGCAAAAAATAAGCCCTCACATGGCCATATTGACGGAAAAATAAAAAAGTTATGACTGGGAGGGAGAGGAGAGAAAAACAAACAAAAGCAAAAAAAGCTCTGAGGGGGATAGGGGTGAAGGGGTTAATTAATAAAGAAGAACTATATGATACTAGATGGTAGCCCGATTCTAACGCATCGGGTATTCTAGAATATGTATGTAGTTTATTTATGAAGATTTTAGAATACATTGAATACACAGGATTCGTCCGGCAGCAACCAATTAACGAAGCGTGGTTCAAATCCCGCGCCAATTCGCGGCCGGACTGCGCCTGTCGTTAATTGTTCGCGGCCGGCCACGTAGTATATAGCACAGCCACGTAGTATATAACAGCCCACGTAGTATATTGCACAGCCACGTACTATATAGCACAGCCCATGGAGTATATAGCACAGCCCACATAGCATATAACACAGGCCATGTAGCGTAAAACACAGGCCACGTAGTGTATAACACAGGCCACGTAGTGTATAACACGCCACGTAGTGTATAACACAGGCCACGTAGTGTATAACACAGGCCAACCAGTATATCGCACAGCCCACGCAGTATATCGCACAGCCCGCGCAGTATATCGCACAGCCCGCGCAGTATATTGCACAGCCCACGTAGTATATGGCCCAGCCCACGTAGTATATTGCACAGCCCACGTATTATATTGCACAGCCCACGCAGTACATTGCACAGCCCATGTATTATATTGCACAGCCCACGCAGTACATTGCACAGCCCACGTAGTACATTACACAGCCCACGTAGTATATGTCCCAGCCACGTAGTATATTGCACAGCCCACGCAGTATATTGCACAGCCCACGCAGTATATTGCACAGCCCACGCAGTATATTGTCCAGCCCACGTAGTATATTGCACAGCCCACGTAGTATATTGCACAGCCCACGTAGTATATTGCACAGCCACGTAGTAGTATATTGCACAGCCCATGTAGTATATTGCACAGCCCACGTAGTATATAGCAATGTGGGCATTATATCCCTGTTAAAAAAAGAATTAAAATAAAAAATAGTTTTATACTCACCTTCCGTTGGCCCCCGGATCCAGGCGAAGCGGTTACAGACGCTCCTCGCGCGCTCCGACCTCAAGAGTGCATTGCGGTCTCGCGAGATGATGACGTAGCGGTCTTGCGAGACCTCTACATCATCATCTCGCAAGATCGCAATGCATCGAGCGGTCACCGGAGCGTCGCGAGGAGCGGGAAAGGCCTGTTCTGGATCCGAGGGGCCGACGGACGGTGAGTATATAACGATTTTTTATTATTTTTTATTATTTTTAACATTAGATCTTTTTACTATTGATGCTGCATAGGCAGCATCAATAGTAAAATGTTGGTCATACAGGGTTAATAGCAGCGGTAACGGAGTGTGTTACACCGCGGCATAACGCGGTCCGTTAGCGCTGCCATTAACCCTGTGTGAGCGCTGACTGGAGGGGAGTATGGTGCGGGCACTGACTGCGGGGAGGAAGGAGCGGGCACTTTACCGCCGGCCTGTGCCCGTCGCTGATTGGTCGTGGCTGTTTTGCCGCGACCAATCAGAGACTTGGCATTTCCGTGACAGACAGACAGAAAGACGGAAGTGACCCTTAGGCTGTGTGCACACGATGCAGATTTAGTGCAGATCTGCAGCATTTTTTTCCGCGCAGAAACGCTGCAGATCCGCACTGTAATTTACAGTACAATGTAAATCAATGTGAAAAAAAAAAAGCTGTGCACATGGTACAGAAAAATCCGCGCAGAAACGCTGCAGATTTCAAAGAAGTGCATGTCACTTCTTTTGTGCGGATCTGCAGCGTTTCTGCACCCCTCCATTAATAGAAATCCGCAGTGGTAAAAACTGCAGAAAATCCGCACAAAATCCGCATTAGTTCCGCACTAAAACCGCATAAAAACCGCAGCAAATCCGCAGCTGCGGATTCTGCCAGGAGATGCGGATTTTTTGCAGAAAATTCTGCACCTCTTTTATAACGTGTGAACATAGCCTTAGACAATTATATAGTAGATTTGGAGAATCATTCATCTGACTGAAGAGACTATTCCTTCTTCTCATCTGTTCATAACACATACTCACGAAAAAGAGTTATTCTTGGTCAGCAGATCGTTTCTAGATGATATTGTACTCTCGCCCATAGGCCTCATTACATGGTCAGACCATGAACCGTTAGTGTTACATGTGGAGGAGAGGCAAAAAGTAGAGCACCTCCAAAAGAATATACAAGAATTTTTTCAAATTAACGCCAATTCAGTAGATAGTCCTTTCCCCTATGGAACTCACACAAGGCATACAGGCGAGGGATTCTTATTAAAATAGGCCATAAAATTAAACGAGAAAGGGATAAAAAAATTCAATGAAATTCTCTCTGAAATCTAGAATCTAGAAGTCTTAAACAAATGTTCCTTCAATAGAAAAAGAGCTGGTAAACCATGTAATCTTCTAATTCAATTCAAAGAATGTTTATTGTATAATTATGAGAGAAAGCTTCAAGAAATAAAAGCACATTATTATTCTCAAGACAATAAAGCTGGGAAATTATAAGCGAATAGACTAAAATCCAGAGAAATTAAAGCAAAAATCCCACATCTCAAAAATGGCCCTCAACAACAGAAATTATACAGCCCTGAAAGACATTGCAAATAAATTTAAGGAATATTATTCCCCACTTTATAACTTATCCTCTGCTCCTGACCATATCCCTCCCAATTTGTTCCATTGAGTCCTTCCTATCCAATCTTAGTCTTCCTTCTCTGTCTAAGGATCAGTTAGAACAGTTGAGTGCCCCTCTTACTAATGCAGAAATAAAAAAAACATCTTATCTCTACCATCACAAAGCGCCGGGCCCGGATGGTTTTTCAAACATGTATTATAAAGTCTTTATAGATCAGATAACTCCATATCTGACAGAGACCCTTCAGTATGCGGTTTTCCAGGGTTCTTTTCCCAAAGAGATGTTCTCAGCAACAACATTACCAAAACCCGACAAGCAGAAGGACATCCCACAAAATTTTAGATCCATATCCTTATTAAGGTACTTTCACACGAAGCGACGCTGCAGCGATAGCGACAACGATGCCGATCGCTGCAGCGTCGCTGTTTGATCGCTGGAGAGCTGTCACACAGACCGCTCTCCAGCGACCAACGATGCCGAGGTCCCCGGGTAACCAGGGTAAACATCGGGTTGCTAAGGGCAGGGCCGCGCTTAGTAACCCGATGTTTACCCTGGTTACCAGCGTAAAAGTAAAAAAAACAAACAGTACAAGCTCACCTGCGGGTCCCCCAGCGTCTGCTTCCTGACACTGACTGAGCTCCGGCCCTAACAGCACAGCGGTGACGTCACCGCTGTGCTTTCACTTTCACTTTAGGGCCGGCGCTCAGTAAGTGTCAGGAAGCAGACGCTGGGGGACGCGCAGGTGAGCATGTACTGTTTGTTTTTTTTACTTTTACGCTGGTAACCAGGGTAAACATCGGGGTACTAAGCGCGGCCCTGCGCTTGGTAACCCGATGTTTACCCTGGTTACCAGTGTAAAACATCGCTGGTATCGTTGCTTTTGCTTTCAAACACAACGATACACAGCGATCGGACGACCAAATAAAGTTCTGGACTTTATTCAGCGACCTCACAGCAGGATCCTGATCGCTGCTGCGTGTCAAACGAAACGATATCGCTAGCCAGGACGCTGCAACGTCACGGATCGCTAGCGATGTCGTTTCGTGTGAAGGTACCTTTAGTCCCACTATATGAATCCTTTTTTGCAGCTCCTGGCACTTAGCGTGCGCAGGCGATCGTGCGGACATAATAATCAGTCTCTGATCAGATGGACGCAGGTCACATGGACGGATTATTACGTCTGATGTCAGAAAGGGGGTTAACCTCTTCATGAACTTTGACGTATATATAGCTTGATGAACTTTCCTTCCAAAGGCTAAATCCCTATTTGACATCAAATCTAGCCTATATTGTCATGAAAAGGTATGGACCAAAGACCAGGTAGCAGCTCTGCAGATTTGCTCAATGGAGGCATTAGCCCTCTCAGCCCAGATGGCTCTGGTGAATGAGCTTTCAGCGATTCTGGAGGAGATAAAATTTTGGCTCTTAAATGCTTTGCAGACAACAAACTGAATTAACAAAGCAAACATATTTTTGGAGATCTTCCCTTTGTTGGGGCCACCATATTGTACAAAAGATTCTGATCTTTTCTCCATGCCTCAGTCTGTTTTAAATAGAAGAGAATAGACAACATCCAGAGCATGGAATTCTTCTTCTCTGCTATTTGTCGGATTCTGACAAAAGAAGGGAGGACTATCTGTCGAGACATATGAAAGAATGTTGTGACTTTAGGCAAGAATGATGGATCCAGGTGGAGAACTATCCTATCTTCCAGGATCTTAAGATAGAGTTCCTCGATAGAGGGGACCTGGGATTGCACTCACCCTTCTGGCTGTTATGACGACTAGAAATGCCACTTTCCATGACAGCTTATCTATATGCAATTGCATGCAGACATTGGTTTGAAGGGAAGCATAGAGAGACCCTTATGTACAATATTCAAATCGCAAGGTGGGATTCCATGGGATCTTCTTGGATTTACTCGGGAGGCAGCTGACAAATCTCTTTATCCATCTGTGTTCTGCCAGATTTCTATCGACACAGAAGCTCAAGGACGACACCTGGACCTTGAGGGTACTTCGTTTTATCTTTTTTGACAAGCATTCCTGCAAGAAATCCAATATTTTGGCAATGTCCGGATGGAATAGGTCTAGAGGAATGGACCCATAACATAACCTGAAGGTCTTCCAAATTTTAGCATAGATGGAATTAGTAACTTGCTTCCTGCTCTTATGGAGGATATGGATCACCCCCTCCGAGAGGTTTTAAGCTAACATGATTGAGGATTCAGAAGCCAAGCAGTTAGATGTAGGTTTGGAGAGGTCGGATGATAGATCGGACCCTGATGCAGCAGGTCGTGGACCGAAGGAAAAACCAGTGGACCCTCTATATTCGGGCTGTTTAGTTTCCCAAACCATCCTCTTTTTGGCCATATTGGTACTAGGAGGATCGTCTTGACATCTTCTGCTCTGATCTTCTGCAGTGTTTTTGGTAGCAATGGAATTTTAGAGTATGCATAGGCGAGACTGACCTTCCAAAGGTGGGCAAATACATCTACCCCCGGCTGAAGTGTCCTTGGGATCCAGGGAAAAGAATGGCTTTACTTTTGCATTTTGATGGTTTACAAACCAAATCTACCTCTGGATGATTCCTTTTTTCCATAATCATGTGGATTATATCTATTCAGACTCCATTCTCCGGGAAGTATATCAGTTCTGCTTAGAAAATCCGCCTGGAAGTTGTTGTAGTTCTTAAGTGGAGAGCTGACAAAGACAGGAGGGGATGTTCTGCATAGGGGAAGATTCTTACTGAAATTTTCTGCAGATTTTCATATCTTGGACTTCCCTGATGTCTCATGTGGGCCACTGTTGTCATGTTGTTCGCATTAACATGGGTTCCCTGAAGCAAGATGTTGCTGCATTGAGGGTCTGTTGTACTGCCTTTAAACTCCCTGAAGTTCGAGGACTGACTGGCAATCTCTTTTGACCAGTTTCCTTCGAAGGCCACTTGGGTGATTTCAGGTCCCCAACCTCTCTGAATCCATCATGATGTTACGCTTGCCAAATTTTCCAGACATAACCACCAATTCAGGGATGCTTTTACAAGGTACGGCAGGCAGATTCTGTTGTTGAGAGAACCCGGATATCTGTTACAGCGGGAAAGAATATAATTCTGCAGGATCCTTGTATGGGCCTGAGACCAAGGAACAAATTGAATACAGGATGTAATGGATCCCAGGACTGACTTAGCAAACCTTATAGAGACTATCTTTCGGTTCTTCAGGGACCCTTGATATTAACTGTATTTATTTCGCTTTTGGTAGAGAGGAGGTCTGCTTTTGGGAATCTTGCAGTATTTCAAGGAAAGTCTTTCCGGTGGAAGGACTTAGGTCTGATTTTTCCCGATTCATTAGCCATCCTAAAGACTCCAGAATCTGTAAAATCGACAGCAGATATTCCTTGAGCTATGGAGCACAGGGAGCCATTATTGAAAAAAAAAAAAAATCTAAGTAGGGGATAATACAGATGTCTTGTTTTCTTATGAATGCTACCACTTAGGTTATGAGTTTGTACAAAGTCGAAGAGCTGACGAAATCCCAAAAGGAAGGACGTTTAATTGACAATGATGGATCTTTTGTCTTTGTTTGACCACAAATCTCAGAAATTTTCGGTGGTAAAAAAGATGTATGGGCACATGGTAGTTCGACTTTAGAAGATCAATGGTTGCCATGACGAAATTCTTGCCTATCAGTGGAATCATAGATTTTATAGATTCCATCTTGAATCTTCTGTACATGACGATTCAGATGTTTCCAATTTAGTATTATTCTGTAAGCCCATGTAATTTTTTATAAAAAAAAATTTCATGTAGATCTTGAAGCCCTCACATCAGGATGCCTTGTAACTTTGGAGATGACAGATGTTATTTCTACTCTCAGAAGATGAAAACTCGATTTTTGCTCCTAACTCCAACCGATTGTAGAACCTTTTGGTCTAATGAGATTTTTGCCATCGTGAGAGAAATTTCGCAAGTCTACTTCCTATGCGCCTGGCATCATTGCCTCTCTTGGTGCCGTTTCTGGAAAATATTCTTTCCTCTTCCTCCTTTAGGATAACTCCACTTATCTAACTTCTCGCGGAGTTAGATAAGACAGAAGAAGATCTTATTGCTATCCTGACTCCGCTGACGCATCCGCTAAAAAAAAAAACCTGTAGCCCTTAGTGACCGGGTCATTTTTTAAAAAATTCTGAAGAGTGTCACTTTATGTAGTAATAACTGTAGAACGCTTCAACACATCCCATTGATTTTGAGAATGTTTTTTCGTGACACAGAATACTTGATAATGGTAAACTTAGGTTGATATGTTTTGCATTTATTTATAAAAGTATCAGAAATTTGACAAAAATGTTTAAAAAATAGCTAATTTTCAGAATTTATTGATTAGCCCTTTAATCCAGATAGTCACACCACACAAAAACATTAATAAATAACAGTTACGTCATGTCTACTTTACATAAGCACCATTCTAAAATGTTGTTTTATTTTGTAAGCATTTTAGAAGGTTTAAAAATGTAGCAGTAATTTTTTATTTTTTCAAGGAAATTTACAAAACTTAAATTTTTTAGGTTCAGTTTTTAAGGGACTTTGGGGGTACTGTATATTGTAAAAACCCCAAAAGGGATACCATTTTAAAATTCGCACCCTTCAATGTATTCAAAGTTAGTTTCAGGTAGCTCATTAACCCTTCAGGTGCTTTTCAAGAATTAATGCACAGTGGCATGACAGGAAAGAAAATTATTTTTACCGCCTAAATTTTGTTAACTTCTGAATAGGCCGCTGTAGCAGGCAGACTTTAACCCCTTCCCGACCTGTGACACAGCGTATGCGTCATGAAAGTCGGTGCCAATCCGACCTGTGACGCATATGCTGTGTCGCAGAATGATCGCATCCCTGCAGATCGGGTGAAAGGGTTAACTCCCATTTTACCCGATCTGCAGAGACAGGGGGAGTGGTACTTCAGCCCAGGGGGGGTGGCTTCACCCCCCCGTGGCTACGATCGCTCTGATTGGCTGTTGAAAGTGAAACTGCCAATCAGAGCGATTTGTAATATTTCACCTATGAAAATGGTGAAATATTACAATCCAGCCATGGCCGATGCTGCAATAGCATCTGCCATGGCTGGAGACCCCGATCTGCCCCCACCCCACCGATTGCCTCCCCAGTCGTCCTTTGTGCCCCGATCTCCGTTCCGCTTCCCTCCTCCCTCCTGTCGGCTCCCCCGGTCCTCCTGTCCGCTCCCCAGGTCCTCTGATCCCCCCCGTGTTCCGGTCCCACCCCCCCATACTTACCTAGCTCCGATGTCCCTCCCGGTGTCCGGCCGTCTTCTTCATGGGCGCCGCCATCTTGGAAAATGGCGGGCGCATGCGCAGTGCGCCCGCCGAATCTGCCAGCCGGCAGATTCGTTCCTGCACATTTTGGTCGCTGTGATAAGTTCTATCACAGCGATCAAAATAAAAAAAATAGTAAATAAATCCCCCCCTTTATCACCCCCATAGGTAGGGACAATAATAAAATACAGAAAATATAATTATTTTTGTTTTTCCATTCGGGTTAGGGGTAGGGTTAGGGTTGCACTTAGGGTTGCACTTAGGGCTAGGGTTGCACTTAGGGCTAGGGTTGCACTTAGGGCTAGGGTTGCACTTAGGGCTAGGGTTGCACTTAGGGCTAGGGTTGCACTTAGGGTTGCACTTAGGGCTAGGGTTGCACTTAGGGTTGCACTTAGGGCTAGGGTTGCACTTAGGGCTAGGGATGCACTTAGGGCTAGGGATGCACTTAGGGCTAGGGTTGCACTTAGGGCTAGGGTTGCACTTAGGGCTAGGGTTAGAATTAGGGTTAGAATTAGGGTTGCAATTAGGGTTAGGGTTGGAATTAGGGTTAGAATTAGGCTATGTGCACACGGTGCGGATTTGGCTGCGGATCCGCAGCGGATTGGTCGCTGCGGATTCGTATCAGTTTTCCATCACGTTTACAGTACCACGTAAACCTATGGAAAACCAAATCCGCTGTGCCCATGGTGCGGAAAATACAGCGCGGAAACGCTGCATTGTATTTTCCGCAGCATGTCAATTCTTTGTGCAATTCCGCAGCGTTTTACACCTGCTCCATAATAGGAATCCGCAAGTGAAATCCACACAAAAAACACTGGAAATCCGCGGTAAATCCGCAGGTAAAGCGCAGTGCGTTTTACCTGCAGATTTTTCAAAAACTGCGGAAAAATCCACACAAATTCGCAACGTGAGCACATAGTCTTAGGGTTAGGGTTGGAATTAGGGGTAAGACTAGGGTTAGGGGTGTGTTGGGGTTAGGGTTGGGATTAGAGTTAGGGGTGTGTTGGGGTTAGTGTTGGAGTTAGAATTGAGGGGTTTCCACTTTTTAGGCACATCAGGGGGTCTCCAAACGCGACACGGCGCCACCATTCATTCTAGCCAATCTTGCGTTGAAAAAGTAAAATTGTGCTCTCTCCCTTCCGAGCCCCGACGTGTGCCCAAACAGTGGTTTACTCCCACATATGGGGTACCAGCGTACTCAGGAGAAACTGATCAACAACTTTTGGGGTCCAATTTCTCCTGTAACCCTTGGGAAAATAAAAAATTGCAGGCTAAAAAATTATTTTTGAGGAAAGAAAAATGTTTTTTTATTTTCACGGCTCTGCGTTATAAACTTCTGTGAAGCACTTGGGGGTTCAAAGTGCTCACCACACATCTAGATAAGTTCCCTTGGGGGTTTAGTTTCCAAAATGGGGTCACTTGTGGGGGGTTTCTACTGTTTAGGCACATCAGGGGCTCCGCAAACGCAACGTGACGCCCTAAGAGCATTCCATCAAAGTCTGCATTTCAAAACATCACTACTTCACTTCCAAGCCCCGGCATGTGCCCAAACGGTGGTTTACCCCCACATATGGGGTATCAGCATACTCAGGAAATTTCTCCTGTTACCCTTGGGAAAATAAAAAAATCAGGGCTAAAAAATTTTTTTGAGAAAAGAGAAATTATTTTTTATTTTCATGGCTCTGCGTTATAAACTTCTGTGAAGCACTTGGGGGTTCAAAGTGCTCACCACACATCTAGATTAGTTCCTTGGGAGGTCTAGTTTCCAAAATGGGGTCACTTATGGGGAAGCTCCAATGTTTAGGCACACAGGGGCTCTCCAAACGCGACATGGTGTCCACTAATGATTGGAGCTAATTTTCCATTCAAAAAGCCAAATGGCGTGCCTTCCCTTCCAAGCCCTGCCGTGCACCCAAACAGTGGTTTACCCCCACATATGGGGTATCATCGTACTCAGGACAAACTGGACAACAACATTTGGGGTCCAATTTCTCCTGTTACCCTTGGGAAAATAAAAAATTCTGGGCTAAAAATCATTTTTGAGGAAAGAAAAATTATTTTTTATTTTCACGGCTCTGCGTTATAAACTTCTGTGAAGCACTTGTTGGTTTAAAGTGCTCACTATGCATCTAGATAAGTTCCTTGGGGGGGTCTAGTTTCCAAAATGGGGTCACTTGTGGGGGAGCTCCAAAGTTTAGGCACACAGGGGCTCTCCAAACGCGACATGGTGTCCGCTAACGATTGGAGCTAATTTTCCATTCAAAAAGTCAAATGGCGCGCCTTCCCTTCCGAGCCTTGCCATGCGCCCAAACAGTGGTTTACCCCCACATATGAGGTATCGGCGTACTCAGGAGAAATTGCCCAACAAATTTTAGGATCCATTTTATCCTGTCGCCCATGTGAAAATTAAAAAATTGAGGCTAAAAGAATTTTTTGGGTGAAAAAAAAGTACTTTTTCATTTTTACGGATCAATTTGTGAAGCACCTGGGGGTTTAAAGTGCTCACTATGCATCTAGATAAGTTCCTTGGGGCGTCTAGTTTCCAAAATGGGGTCACTTGTGGGGGAGCTCCAATGTTTAGGCACACGGGGGCTCTCCATACGCGACATGGTGTCCGCTAAAGATTGGAGCCAATTTTTCATTCAAAAAGTCAAATGGCGCTCCTTCCCTTCCGAGTTCTGCCGTGCGCCCAAACAGTGGTTTACCCCCACATATGAGGTATCAGCATACTCAGAACAAATTGGACAACAACTTTCGTGGTCCAGTTTCTCCTTTTACCCTTGGGAAAATAAAAAAATTGTTGCGAAAAGATCATTTTTGTGACTAAAAAGTTAAATGTTCATTTTTTTCTTCCATGTTGCTTCTGCTGCTGTGAAACACCTGAAGGGTTAATAAACTTCTTGAATGTGGTTTTGAGCACCTTGAGGGGTGCAGTTATTAGAATGGTGTCACTTTTGGGTATTTTCAGCCATATAGAACCCTCAAATTGACTTCAAATGTGAGGTGGTCCCTAAAAAAAATGGTTTTGTAAATTTTGTTGTAAAAATGAGAAATCACTGGTCAAATTTTAACCCTTATAACTTCCTAGCAAAAAAAAAATGTTGTTTCCAAAATTGTGCTGATGTAAAGTAGACATGTGGGAAATGTTATTTATTAACTATTTTGTGTCACATAACTCTCTGGTTTAACAGAATAAAAATTCAAAATGTGAAAATTGCAAAATTTTCAAAATTTTCGCCAAATTTCCATTTTTTTCACAAATAAACGCAGAAATTATCGACCTAAATTTACCACTAACATGAAGCCCAATATGTCACGAAAAAAATCTCTGAATCGCTAGGATCCGTTGAAGCGTTCCCGAGTTATTACCTCATAAAGGGACACTGGTCAGAATTGCAAAAAACGGCAAGGTCATTAAGGCCAAAATAGGCTGGGTCATGAAGGGGTTAAGGCCATTATTTGGCCATGAACTGACATGGAAAAACATCAGGACCACACGATCTCCGGGTGCCGATGGGGTTAAAGAGGAAGCCTCCACACTCAGTTAACCATCTAGATGCCGCAGTCACTAATGACAGCAGCATTTAAGGGGTTATATGACCATAATTAGTGCCATATGCAAATTTCCTCTTCAGAGAAAAAGAGGACTTGAACTCTATAGTGCCACCTATTGGAAGTAGCGATCCTACAAGTCACAATCAGCCCTTTAACGAGTCGTGAAATATGACTTAGGATAAGAGCCAAATCAGTATCTCAATTCGCAGACACAGTGAGATACTGATTTGGCTCTTATTTTCACTTGTTTGTACAAGTGTACTCGAAGAATGGATGAGGTTTAGAAAGCAAAACAGTGAAAGCGCCAAATAAGGTTTTGATATAGATTTGGTAATTTGCTTTGCAACTTGGCAATTGAGAAAAATATACTAACACCACTTATTTTTGACAGCATTCTTACTTTGGAACACTTTTTTCACAGCACTGTATTTTAAAACATACTATACTATAAAGAGTAGTTAAGCTAATATTTTTGCACAGATATGATAACATACCTTCCTTATATGTGGGTGCAGTTGCTGCTGATGGGTTTGTATGTAACTTTGTTTCCGGCTCATGGTTACTGGCCATGGGGGGCGTAGTACTCTTCTGGACAGGGGAATCCGCTTTGGGTTCTTTCTTTGCAGGTGACGGGGTCCGCTGCTCCATCTCTGGAGGTGTGGTCACTGGTACAACATTAAAAATCCAAAATAAATAAGGAAATCCAAACACCTTATGCATCATATTCACATTTAGTTTTTTACCTGCTCTTTCGCCAATATTTTCATTTTTGCTCATTTCACTCGATTGCTCCCGTCCATGTGCCACTTCTGTCTCTTTGGCATCTTCCGAGTTGCTTCCATCAGAATCTGAATGCTCCTCCCCATCCAAAGAAGGACGGAAGTCCATCTCCTGCTCCTCGGGAATGCACTCCTTTTGAACCTTCTGAGAAAAGAACAATATCAGATGTAAGACCGCCTGAAGTAACAATGCTAATTTACTGCTGGACTACACAATCACAGGCGCTAAACAATGACCAAGCATGGGGCATAAAATTAGGGGTATAAGCCAACATCTAACCAATTCTTAACTGCCAAGTTGCTTACCTAAACGTACTAAAATTATTAACCACTCTAGACGTGGAGAAGTTAAAAGAAAAAGAAAACCATTACCTTGGAAGGTAGGAATGCCCCTGAAGAATCAAAAGTGCCCGTCTCATCTTCTGCGTCCTCCAGACACCATTCTGGCAAACTGTCTCGCTCATCTTCAGCACTTCCTGAGCCACTACGAGTTCTGCGATAGCCTCGCTCATCATCGCGTTCTCGGAACTCAAAGTCAAAGCGTCTACGACGATCTGGATGTTCTCTCCACCCTGGTCCTCGGGCGCCATCTTGGTTAAATTAAAGGAGAAATTGTAGGATTGCAAATTAGGCTTCCAAATAATTAAAAAGCTTTCACAATATAGCGACTTTTTTTTACAAATAAAAAGTACTACAGAGAACGCATGCAGGCAGTCCGCGGATTGTAGGCGACTGAAATACATCATATAGTCAGCTGCAGTTACCATATTGATACTGCTTGTAAACCAAGAGTAGCTCCATTAAAAACTGACATGATTGGCCCTAAGAATATCTAATCATTCGATTTAGAAAACAGGAGGTATGTTTTGGCAAATAGGTTTGACATGGGCAGCGTTAATCGGAAGCTTTGGGACCAGCAAGAGAAAGTATGCTTAACCCCTTCACAACCTTGGGATTTTCCATTTCTATGTTCAGATTTTTTGTTGCTCCCCTTCTGCCCAGAGCAATAACTTTTTTTTTATTTTTCCGTCAATATGGCCATGTGAGGGCTTGTTTTTTTGCGGGACGAGTTGTGCTTTTCAACTACACCATTGATTTTACCATACGATGTACAAGAAAAAGGGAAAAATGAGGTGAAAATGCAAACAAAAACTGCAGTTTCATATTTTTTTTCGCAAGTTTACTAAATGTTAAAACTGACCTGCCATTATGATTCTCCAGATCATTGTGAGTATGCAGATACCAAACATGTATAGGTTATTTTTAATCGATGTGGTGAAACAATTTTTTTAAGTTTGTTAGAGGGGGAAAAAAAAAAAAAAAAACATTTTCCATGACCAGTAGTGTCTACATTTTTCGAGATCTGTGGCTGGATGCTTATTTTTTTGCATCCCGAGCAGATATTTTTATTGATACCATTTTGGGGTACATACGATGTTTTGATCGTCTGTTATTGCATTTTATTGCAAAGCTGCACTGACCAAAAAACGTAATTCTGGGGTTTGATTTTATTTTTCTTGCTACGCTGTTAATCAGGTTAATTCCTTTTATATTTTGACAGATCGAGCATTTCTGAATGTGACGACACCAAATATGGGCATTTTTTTAATATTGTTTTATTTTGAATGGGATAAAAGGGGGTGATTTGAACCTCTTTTATAAATGTGAATATTTTGAAAACTTTTCTACTTTTTTTTGGCTTCAGTGGTCCTCTTAAGAGACTTAAAAGCTGCGATCTTCTGATTACTTGTGCAAAAATCATCTGTTATGAACGCCGGCCATGGAAGTGACATGCACGGGGGTCTTCTGCAGACCCCCGGCTGTCATGCCAATCCATCGGAGCCCCACGATCGTGTGACAGGGGTGCCGATAGGTGGTATTAGTGACGTCCTTCCGGTAAGCACAAGTTAAATGCCACTGATACAAATTGACAGCGGCATTTAACTAGTTAACAGCCACAGGTGTAATAGTTCGGGACACATAGCAGCTGATCAAATCAGCTGTCACGTGCCGGAAAAGATGCAGGCTCAGCTCCAGGGCCCGAATCAAAGGGAGATACATGACCTATGACATACCTATACGTCAAAGGTTGTGAAGGGGTTAAAGGAGTGGTCTTAAGGTGTCTTGAGCAGCCCAGAGCTATGTAGTCTCTTCACTTCTTGGTTTCTGGCAGGATGGCTTCTCCTTGAATGACCTTTCTGATGAATAGTGGAACTGTAGTATAGTGTAGCAGTAAAACTGTAAAGCTCAGCACAAGTTCTGCTGTAACACATTCAGGTATCAGTGCTGTATTTACACACAGATAACCAGGCATACAGATCAAGAAAGCGAGAGAGCCCCGATTAGGAGACCTGCTATAAAAGCTCGGTCAAACCTTGATAGGTGAGTGGGAGTGAGGAGCAGATCAATTCTCTGAGAATGGCGATCTTAGGAGTTAACTCCTGTCCTATAACATAGCTACCGAGCACTCACTACCAGTTTGGGCAGTCATTAGTGGCCGAGCTCCAAGGAACCCAGCTGAACACTATTAAAGGTAAAAGCTTCCATTGCGGGAGAATAATAGAATCTATAGGCCTCCAAACTCAATCTGTTTGCAGATCCTGTTGATCTGGCCGATTTTAGTCTACTGTGTATGGGGGCCTTTAACCCCTTAAAGCACTCCTCTATCAAAATTTGTATCCACTTAATATATTGCAATCATCATTTTATATAGCACTGTGTACTTACAATTGCTCATTTTGCCTTTCTATCCAGGTAATTCTGCTTCCCATTAGGTCTATGACATCATGTGATTAGAAACTGACTAGCTGAATCCTTCTAAGCTCTATGTAGAAAAAGGAGGTCAATTTTCCCTGTATGAGTCATCAGTCACTGCAAAATTGTCTGGCAGGGAGAGAAGTGAGCAGCTGGGTCAGGAGTTGAAGAGGGAAATGATAAATGCAGGGACAAGAGACTTCCTGTTTCTACATAGAGCAGGGAAAACAGAATTAGCTGGGTAGAAAGGCAAAATGAGAAATTGTAAGTAAACAGTGCTGCATAATATGATGATTGCAATATATTAAGATAAAAACTTTGATGGGAGGAGTGCTTTAAAGAAATTGTAACAGAATGCACACAAAATAAAAAAAAAATAAAAAAATAAAAATCATAGGATCCTTTTATTTTATGATGCAATCCGCTTTCTCACTGTCGTGCGTGTGGCATACAACTAGCTGCAACAGAAGCTGCTCTAGGGTTTTGATTCTACAGTAGGACAACATTATTGCTTAGCCCCACAATGACCTAAAACCCATCTGTGACAACGCAGCATTTATCTTAAAGGGGTATTCCAGTCTCAAAGATCATATCTCAATATGTAGGAGATGTAGTAGTAATAATAATCAAAACAAATACCTCCAATTAGAAATGTAGCATAGCTTTTGTGATTCACCATGTCTCTTTCCTCATGTGCAAGTATCCATGGTTGCAACCAGTGATATAGTGACAGGTAGCTGGTTGCTAGTGGTCATAACCATGGATACCCAAGGTCCTGCAATGCTTGCTCACGAGGAAAGATATAGCGAATCAGAACAACTTTACCACATTTCAAATTGAGGGTATTTGCTAATATTATTATACCTACTACATTTTGGGATAAGACCTCGGAGATGGGAATATCCCTTTAATTATCCAGATGTCTATTTTCAGTTGGTCAAGTACCATACACTGTTGTCAAAGGAGTCTTAAATGTTCATTTTTGACAAGTTTGACAGCTTATTGCCTGCTATCTTTGCAAGACAGGGATGCAGGGTCATTGAACAATGGATGTTTGATAATATGTTGATTGACTATTGTGTGGTACCCTGTGGCTCGTTGATTTACAAAACAAAGGAGTGAAAACTATGCAAATTGATTAAATACTCAAACAATGCGAGTTAATCTCATCACACCTTCCTCTTGACCTCTGGATGATGGTTTGAAGGCCATTAATTGTGAACTATATAAAGAGGATATATGCTTCTGTGACAAGAGATCCAAAGAACAAGAGACTCTAAACAAAACCACAGCCAGGAACACTCTACAAGACAGCAGCCAGGACATCACTATTTTATCACAAGGGACATAGATTAGACATTCTACAGGATGCCAGATTAGGGGACCACGGCCCCAGCTGAAAGAATACAGACCTGCTCCATTAACCCCTTCATGACCCAGCCTATTTTGACCTTAATGACCTGGCCATTTTTTGCAATTCTGACCAGTGTCCCTTTATGAGGTAATAACTCAGGAACGCTTCAACGGATCCTAGCGATTCTGAGATTGTTTTTTCGTGACATATTGGGCTTCATGTTAGTGGTAAATTTAGGTCGATAATTTCTGAGTTTATTTGTGAAAAAAACGGAAATTTGGCGAAAATTTTGAAATTTTCACATTTTGAATTTTTATTCTGTTAAACCAGAGAGTTATGTGACACAAAATAGTTAATAAATAACATTTCCCACATGTCTACTTTACATCAGCACAATTTTGGAAACACATTTTTTTTTTGCTAGGAAGTTATAAGGGTTAAAATTTGACCAGTGATTTTTCATTTTTACAACACAAAATTTACAAAACCATTTTTTTTTAGGGACCACCTCACATTTGAAGTCAGTTTGAGGGTTCTATATGGCTGAAAATACCCAAAAGTGACACCATTCTAAAAACTGCACCCCTCAGGGTGCTCAAAACCACATTCAAGAAGTTTATTAACCCTTCAGGTGTTTCACAGCAGCAGAAGCAACATGGAAGGAAAAAATTAACATTTAACTTTTTAGTCACAAAAATGATCTTTTCGCAACAATTTTTTTATTTTCCCAAGGGTAAAAGGAGAAACTGGACGTTGTTGTCCAATTTGTCCTGAGTACGCCGATACCTCATATGTGGGGGTAAACCACTGTTTGGGCGCACGGCAGGGAAGGAGCGCCATTTGACTTTTTGAATGAAAAATTGGCTCCAATCTTTAGCGGACACCATGTCGCGTATGGAGAGCCCCCGTGTGCCTAAACATTGGAGCTCCCCCACAAGTGACCCCATTTTGGAAACTAGACCCCCCCAAGGAACTTATCTAGAAGCATAGTGAGCACTTTAAACCCCCAGGTGCTTCACAAATTGATCCGTAAAAATGAAAAAGTACTTTTTTTTTTTCACAAAAAAATTATTTTAGCCTCAATTTTTTCATTTTCACATGGGCAACAGGATAAAATGGATCCTAAAATTTGTTGGGCAATTTCTCCTGAGTACGCCGATGCCTCATATCTGGGGGTAAACCACTGTTTGGGTGCACGGCAAGGCTCGGAAGGGAAGGCGCGCCATTTGACTTTTTGAATGGAAAATTAGCTCCAATCGTTAGCGGACACCATGTCGCATTTGGAGAGCCCCTGTGTGCCTAAACATTGGAGCTCCCCTACAAGTGACCCCATTTTGGAAACTAGACCCCCCAAGGAACTTATCTAGATGCATAGTGAGCACTTAAAACCCCCAGGTGCTTCACAGACGTTTATAACGCAGAGCCATGAAAATAAAAAATTATTTTTCTTTCCTCAAAAATGATTTTTAGCCCAGAATTTTTTATTTTCCCAAGGGTAATAGGAGAAATTGGACCCCAAATGTTGTTGTCCAGTTTGTCCTGAGTACGATGATACCCCATATGTGGGGGTAAACCACTGTTTGGGCGCACGGCAGGGCTCGGAAGGGAAGGCACGCCATTTGGCTTTTTGAATGGAAAATTAGCTTCAATCATTAGTGGACACCATGTCGCGTTTGGAGAGCCCCTGTGTGCCTAAACATTGGAGCCCCCGCACAAGTGACCCCATTTTGGAAACTAGACCTCCCAAGGAACTAATCTAGATGTGTGGTGAGCACCTTGAACCCCCAAGTGCTTCACAGAAGTTTATAACGAGGAGCCGTGAAAATAATAAATGTGTTTTCTTTCCTCAAAAATATTTTTTAGCCCAGAATTTTTTAATTTTCCCAAGGGTAACAGGAGAAATTTGACCCCAAAAGTTGTTGTCCAGTTTCTCCTGAGTACGCTGATACCCCATATGTGGGGGTAAACCACTGTTTAGGCACATGCCGGGGCTCGGAAGGGAAGTAGTGACGATTTGGAATGCAGACTTTGATGGAATGGTCTGCGGGCATCATGTTACGTTTGCAGAGCCCCTGATGTGCCTAAACAGTAGAAACCCCCCACAAGTGACCCCATTTTGGAGACTAGACCCCAGAAGGAACTAATCTAGATGTGTGGTGAGCACGTTCAACCCCCAAGTGCTTCACAGAAGTTTACAACGCAGAGCCGTGAAAATAAAAAATCATTTTTCTGTCCTCAAAAAAGATGTTTTAGCAAGCAATTTTTTATTTTCACAAGGGTAACAGGAGAAATTGGACCCCAATATTTGTTGCCCAGTTTGTTGTGAGTACACTGATACCCCATATGTGGGGGTAAACCACTGTTTGGGTGCACGTCAGGGCTCAGAAGGGAAGTAGTGACATTTGAAATGCAGACTTTGATGGAATGGTCTACGGGCGTCACGTTGCATTTGCAGAGCCCGTGATGTGCCTAAACAGTAGAAACACCCCATAAGTGACCCCATTTTGGAAACTAGACCCCCCAAAGAACTTATCTAGATGTGTGGTGAGCACGTTCAACCCCCAAGTGGTTGTTGCCCAGTTTGTCCTGAGTACGCTGGTACCCCATATGTGGGGGTAAACCACTGTTTGGGCGCACGTCGGGGCTTGGAAGGGAGGGAGCACCATTTGACTTTTTGAACGCAAGATTGGCTGGAATCAATGGTGGCGCCATGTTGCGTTTGGAGACCCCTGATGTGCCTAAACAGTGGAAACCCCTCAATTCTAACTTCAACACTAACCCCAACACCCCACTAATCCTAATCCCAACTGTAGCCATAACCCTAATCACAACCCTAACCCCAACACACCCCTAACCCCAACACACCCCTAACCCCAACACACCCGTAACCCTAATCCCAACCCTAACCCTAATCCTAACCCTAATCCCAACCCTAACACTAATCCCAACCCTAACACTAATCCCAACCCTAACCACAACTGTAACCCCAAAACACCCCTAACCCTATCCTTAACCCTAACCACAAGCCTAATCTTAACCCTATTTTCCAACCCTAGCCCTAATTCCAACCCTAACTAATTCCAACCCTAACCCTAAGGCTATGTGCCCACTTTGCGGATTCGTGTGAGATTTTCCTCACCATTTTTTAAAAATCCGCAGGTAAAAGGCACTGCGTTTTACCTGCGGATTTACAGTGGATTTCCAGTGTTTTTTTGTGCGGATTTCACCTGCGGATTCCTATTGAGGAACAGGTGTAAAACGCTGCGGAATCCGCACAAAATTAACATGCTGCGGAAAATACAACACAGCGTTTCCGCACTGTATTTTCCGCACCATGGGCACAGCGGATTTGGTTTTCCATAGGTGTACATGGTACTGTAAACCTGATGGAAAACTGCTACGAATTCGCAGCGGCCAATCCGCTGCGGATCCGCGGCCAATCCGCTGCGGATCCGCAGCCAAATCCGCACTGTGTGCACATGCCATAACCCTAACCCTACCCCTAACCCTAGTTCTATCCCTAGTCCTAACCCTAACCCTAGTAGAAAAAGAAAAAAAAAATATTTTATTTTTATTATTGTCCCTACCTATGGGGGTGATAAAGGGGGGGTCATTTACTATTTTTTTTATTATGATCACTGTGATAGGCTATATCGCAGTGATCAAAATATATCTGAAACGAATCTGCCGGCCGGCAGATTCGGCGGGCGCACTGCGCATGCGCCCGCCATTTTGGAAGATGGCGGCGCCCATGGAGAAGACGGACCGACACCGGGAGGCCTGGTAAGTATGAGGGGGGGGTGATCGGATCACGGGGGGGGGGGGGGGGGGGGGGGGACCGGAGAACAGGGGGAGCGGACAGGACGACGGGGGGAGCGGACAGGACGACTTAGGGGGGCGGACCACATAACGGAGGACTGGGGAGGAGATCGGTGGGTGTGGGAGGGTACAGATTAGGTTTTCCAGCCATGGCCGATGATATTGCAGCATCGGCCATGGCTGGATTGTAATATTTCACCGTTTTTTTGGGTGAAATATTACAAATCGCTCTGATTGGCTGTTGAAAGTGAAACTGCCAATCAGAGCGATCGTAGCCACCCCCCCTGGGCTGAAGTACCACTCCCCCTGTCCCTGCAGATCGGGTGAAATTGGAGTTAACCCTTTCACCCGATCTGCAGGGACGCGATCCCTCCATGACGCATATGCTGCGTCACAGGTCGGATTGGCACCGACTTTTATGACGCAGCGTATGCGTCAAAGGTCGGGAAGGGGTTAACCATCACTGAACTCATGGGTATGTTTGCGAAAGCCAGGATTGGGACCCACCGGTCACCTGGCTCCATGGAGGCGTTAGGGCATTTTGCTGGGACTGTTCTATGGGTTACTGTCTGTTCGAGGTTCAATAAAGTATTGCCACACTGTTTTACCCTCACCATGTGTTGTCTACGTAGTATTATGCTCCCTGGTCCATGCGGTCACGAGCAAGTGGACTAGAGCACCTGCTGATCCCGGTGTGTCTCCACATTATCCATCAGTCACAGTCCAGCTGAAGAAGGAACATATCAGCAGGAGAGCAATCCTCTGTGCTCTCCACAGGACTGTTACAAGACTACGGTATATCAGGACAATGCAGAAAATGCTACAGACTGAGGGAAAGATTATCTCCAGGTTTAGTTTTCTTCACTGCCCCCACACATGCATGCCACATATTGAAAGGGACTGTATGGAGCAGGCTTATGAGCCAATTGTGCTCCACACAAGGTAGGTGCCAGCTGATATATACAGGTAACCTGACACATGCCCACAACTGCTGAGTACAGAGTAACTTAGATTGGAGTAGTTTTATCCACAAGCTACCACAATAAATGGCACATGCAGCATGTGGTGGTTAAATAAAGAACCTTAAAGGAATATTGCAGCAAAATACTTCATTTCTAGAAGAGCAGATGATATATCTCTAAAATTCAGGATCTAAGCAGCAAGACAACGGGGTGCCTGTCTGCCGTTCCTTCAACCTCCCTCCACCAGTACTACTGAAGAGTGCCAATTCTCTAATGACGACTATGCGACTGCGCTTACCTTTAGTGACAAGCTGCAATGGTGAGGTCAAGACTACAGTACACGACAGCTGCAGTCAATCACTGGCTCAAGTCATTTACTTTGGCATCAACACTAAGCTCGGTGATTGGCTTCAGTGGTCACATGCGCTGTAGTCACGATGTCACAGCTGCAACATGTAAACAAAGATGGGAGCAGCAGCGGAGAGGAGTCCCTGGAGCGGGAATAGTGAGTAACAGCTCTGTTATTTTCACGTAGAGAAAATACATCAGCATAAAATATTTCCACATGGAAAAGCCCTTCCATAATAGAATGCTGACAAGACAATGCATATAATTTGTACTGCTGTCTTTGTAAAAGTCCAACCTATTAAAGGTGTTTTCTGTTACTTGGATTCCCCTTCTTAAATGAGAAGCCCCCCACCCCCTCATGTAAAATTAAAAAAATAAAAACATTATACTTTCTTTCTGCACCAGTACAACTCCAGCGATGTCCGTGATGTGTTGCCCGTCGGTATCGAAACATGGTTCTGCCACATGAGTGTTGCAGCCAAATCAACGGTCAGTTTGAGTTTCATCCAAGGAAAGCTCAGCGAAGCAGCCATTGATTGGCTGCAGCGCTCGCGTGGCATACCAATGTTGTGTAAGCTCCAGGACACCAGGCATCGTCAATGCGGGAAAAGTGCCAGTATGGGAGGTGAGAATAAGGGGGTCTCTGGTTTGTTTGGGTTGCTTTTTTCTGTTTGTTTGTTGTTGTTTTTTTAAACACAGGTTTACACAGGGGACAGCATATATAAAGGGGTTGTCCAAGTATCAGATATTAAAACATAACATTTATCTCACATAGTGAACAAAATAAAATAAATAACAATGCATCAAGTGCTGTCATTTATTATTTTGCCTCCTAAAAATAGAATGAAACACACTAAAGTAATACGGCATGTACTGCAAAATAGTACTAATAAAAATTACAGCTTGTTCTTTAAAAATCAAGACCTCAAACCACTTCGCACGAAAATAAAGTCATGGCTGTCACAGTATAATGACAAAACTATAAATTTTACTTTTTTTTTACATTTTTTTTTTTTAAATAGTAACAACTTTTTGTTCTCAAGACTTAAGGTACCTTCACACTAAGCGACTTTGCAGCGAGAACGACGACGATCCGTGACGTTGCAGCGTCCTGGATAGCGATCTCGTGTTTGACACGCAGCAGCGATCTGGATCCCGCTGTGATATCGCTGGTCGGAGCTAGATGTCCAGAACTTTATTTCGTCGCTGATCACCCGCTGTCATCGCTGGATCGGCGTGTGTGACGCAGATCCAGCGATGTGTTCACTTGTAACCAGGGTAAATATCGGGTTACTAAGCGCAGTGCCGCGCTTAGTAACCCGATATTTACCCTGGTTACCTTTGTAAAAGTAAAAAAAAAAACACTACATACTCACCTTCTGATATCTGTCACGTCCCCCGGCGTCCACAGGGTTACGCGCTGCTGCCGAGAGCTTCCTGCACTGAATGTGTCAGCGCCGGCAGTAAAGCAGAGCACAGCGGTGACGTCACCGCTGTGCTCTGCTTTAAGGCCGGCGCTGACAGTCAGTGCAGGAAGCTCTGAGCAGCAGTGCGTAACCCTGTGGACGACGGGGGACGTGACAGACATCAGAAGTTGAGTATGTACAGTTTTTGTTTTTTTTTACTTTTACAATGGTAACCAGGGTAAATATCGGGTTACTAAGCGCGGCCCTGCACTTAGTAACCCGATGTTTACCCTGGTTACCCGGGTGCTGCAGGGGGACTTCGGCATCGTTGAAGACAGTTTCAACGATGCCGAAGTCGTTCCCCTGATCGTTGGTCGATGGAGAGAGCTGTCTGTGTGACAGCTCCCCAGCGACCTAAACAGCGACGCTGCAGCGATCGGCTCGTTGTCTATATCGCTGCAGCGTCGCTGAGTGTGACGGTACCTTTAGACAAAAGTGTAAAAAATAAAGAAGACTGGCAAAAGCAACAAACGCAGGTGATGGTGCAGCTAAGACTCCAAGAAGCATGTGACAAACTAGAACAGCAGTGTGTAGGAGAAAAGAAGCAAACACCAAGGGATGTCCACATCTCCGAATAAAAAAAACAAAAAACCTTGTTTGTAAAATAGAAATATATTTGTTTTGGATAAATAAAATTAAGTATGGAATGCGGCCCTAAAAATACATTCAAAAAGTTATTCTAACATGAGACAAAAACTGCAGTAAGGGTGATAAAGCCTCCACACACAATAGTAGCAGATACATTGAAGAAGAACCCCTGAGACAACTACTAATGGAAAGTATAATGCCCCTTAAACAAGAGTGGATTAAAACAGATATATAGAATATGTTCAAAAAGGTAGATCAATGGTACATAAAATATATTTGGGGGCCTCCCCGCCGCTCTCCTGGGCCACTGCCAAGTCCATTTTATGTGCATTCATCTACCTATTTGAACATTCTTTACAGCTTTTTTCACTCTTATTTAGAGGGCATTATCATCAGTGGGTCTTGTTATCCATTTGTAAGGTGGTGTGGGGGTGGAGAGATTATTATGACTCTTACCACATAGGTTATGCTTCCAGTTGGTAGGATAACTTTCATAGTGTTTTCATATCTGTATTCTATATGTATTTATTTGTTTCGGATAAATAAAATTACTTCTAATATACAAATACATGTTTTCTGTGATACAGACATCCCTTGGTGGGCACTGCTTTTCTTGTAACACTGTTTTGTTACATTTTGTCACAATACTGGGTGATTTCTTTTTTTTTTCTTTGTACGGTAACTTGCACTTTAAGTGCCCCTTGCTTCTCAGATGTTTCCGTACAATACTGGCAATGAGTGAGAGAAAAATGAAAAGCACTCAGATACAAATCTGATTTAACTCGGGGGTGTGGGGGGGCTTGACATTATTCCATTTTTCACTGGTCAAACACAGGTAAGTATTAAACGTTCCTCTAAATTCAGCCTAAGACTTAATTCACAAGATCTTGTGAAATTGTGCATAAAGCACATTGATTGATTGCCTCCATAGCCTTAATTGGCCGCCTCCTCATTTATACGGCGTATGTTTTACAAGCTGACAGCAGATGGATTGACATGGCAATGGAGTCCCATTGGATCTATGTGCCTGATCCGTTTCTTACATTTCTGTGTTTTCCATTATGGCTCCATTTTTTGTGGGGGATGTAATACCTTAAACACTGTCTCATGACTAAGGCCTAAGACGAATCGCATCCACGTTTCAGCAAACACAAGTCTATAATAGTGCATAGATGTAAGCTCGGGTTGGCAACGTACTATGGTGGCGCAATGATGTAAAAAGTAAAAGGAGTACAAACAATATGCTAATTCCCCAAATAATGGAGACCAGAGCCCTTGTATTATATAAGGGACAAAGTAAGGCTGGAGTTAATCATCCGTTCACACCATGCCAAATAATCCAAATCCCTGGCTGTCAAGGTGCTTATACATAACTGGAATTCCAGTAGTGTGTATGGCAGAGATATAATCCCACAGTAATAAAACCTGCAATCGTTACAAATATTTACATAGTTACATGCTGCTGAAAACAGCAAATCTATTAGAGCCGGGTCACAGAGGACTTTAGTCACTGCTGGCAAATAAAGACAAATTTGTCAAGAAGCAAAAGACCATCGATTATCCGGGGGTTGACGCAGACTGATGGGGATTATATGCTAATGCTTCATCTCCATTTGGAAGAAATCAAAACCTATAGGCCTCACTTACTTGGACTGTATACCATGTTCATTTTATTTATTTTGTGCTAATTTTGAGGCACATTCAGAGAGCTGTAAGCAATAGGCACCTACACAGTGAGCGCGCTGTAATCACTCCCCGTGATCCTGGAGCGACATGTTCAGCACACTCACACTGCAGAGATGGATCTGCACGTCACACAAGGATCAGCAGATGGGATTAGAATATACTGATCGCAGACTGTTTGCAGGAGCAAGCATCGGCTGCAGGGAGAATAACACGCTACTTTCTCCCTGTGGCCAAACCTGCATATGTGTACAATGGTATCCTGTAGAGTAGCACTACGGCTAATAATGTTCACAGAGAAAACGTAACGGTGCTACGTTGCAAGAGGACAAGTAGGGGCACGTGAAGTTCACGCCCTTACTGCTGAAACGACAGGTACCGTACTTCTGCTAAGGAGAAGCAATGCTGTAGAGGAGAATAGCCCCAACTTAAATTACATCAAAGTACACCCATGGCAGAGATCTTCAGATCATACACACTCTGCTCTTACACATTTCCTTTAAAAATGAGAAAAGTTGCAGAGGTATGTTCGAGAATTTCCTCGTAAGTAACAGGACAGCAAGGTATTCAAGTTACCTTAAAAACTAATTGCCTGCCATCAATAGAGAAAAATATCTATATATTTATCAAAAATGGAAAGAACCACTTAAAAATCAAGGGAAAAAAAACAAACAGACATGACACTTCTAAGAAAGCGTAAAATTAATTTATTAAGTTAGCGAGGGAACAGACTCAAGATAAATGGCTGCCTTCATGAAAGGTCAAGTATGGTTCCCTGATGATCCACCATGTGGGTGACCTCTGGCTGAGTACACATTCCTAAAAATCGTACTGCACCACATAAAACCCTCACGTCCAGGCAGAAGCCACATGCACACTCTTGTACCTTTTCCTATACAAACAAGTCATTGTCCTTCCCCGCAATGCCGTCTCCTACGTCCCCCCCACCACATGCATCAGGCATGACCAACTGACCATCATCCCCTCTACAACAATGAATCTTTCTTCAGAGGCCCGAGGGATGTACAAATGAAGGAGAGCACCCATCAATAACCTTTACATTCTCAAACAAGTCATGATGAAGACCCAATGTGACTGCTATATAACCCACTTACATAACTTGAAAAATCACCTCATTGTAAGTCTATTAAAATACAGAATTGTGTACGTGCAACTACAAAGCCTCAGTGGAACAGTCAGACTAAGTTTAGGCTTTCACAGGGTCACCCGTAAGCCGATATAAAATGTCTATTTAAGAAACTCAAGAGCAAAATCATTGGCCCAAACTTGTAAAGACTGTCGTTTTTCCATGCCGATCCTGATGAGGGGGCACGATGGAGTCAGGTGCTCCTTAATTCAATAAGAGGAGCACCCCTATTAATCCAACATGTCTGAGAAGTGGTGTGCACCTCGCCCCTAAAATTACTCCAGTCAGGGCTGGAGTGACATTTGCAGTATAAGGAACACCGTCACTCGTCATAAATTTGACTAGCGGTGGTTACCACACTTTGTCCTGCTACAGCTCCACCTAATTTCTGGGAGTAGTATAAAAATGGAGTCAGGCAGAGAAAATTTTAGTTCGGCCTCGAATTGGGACAAATTTTGGAGTAAAAGCATTAATAAATAGACCCCATTGTACAGGATTCAAAAACTGCACCTGTGTCCAGCCCTAGGCTATGTTCACACACACTTTTTTTTGGAGTCAAAAATGAGAAGGAAACCGCTTCAGGGAAATGTTTTAAGTGGCATTTTCTAGGACCTTTCTGGTTTGCAAAGCACGAGTCAAAGAATCTCACCATTCATTAGAAAGGACGCTCTAGTCCATGTCCATCCTCAATGCTATCGTGACTGAATGTAATAGCACAGTGGCTCATGCATGTTGCCTCTACAATCAGTGTCTTTGGGACTGACAGATCGTCAGCACCATGATCAAAGGATGGAGCAGCAGCGGTCACGCACAACAACATTGCTCCAATCAACCACAAAACAGCCGAGAGGGAGTGAGACTTGGGTGCCAGAAGTGAGACCTGCAGTAGTCACATCACCAAACTCAAGAACAGGTGAAATCTGTTTTTATCTGAAAGCCACTAAATAACTGCCTCCATCCTTACACATCCCCCACCCGAAAAAAACCCTGATATTTTTATTTTGCAGATATGCACACAGAGATGCTATTTATTTCGGAGTCTCTCTCCCATGCTCAGTATAGTCAACAATGTTTCAATGACTTTAAATAAATATTAGGTCAGATTTTTTTTTCAATGTTTTTGGTTAAATGTAGGTCAGTGCTTCTATGCAGAGAAGGTGAAGAACATTGCCGGCAGCACACAAGAGGAGAAGACACAGGGTGTCTGTAGGAAATGTCGTTTCCCAGACTGAGGCGGAGGTCACACGAGGAGCCTTGTACTCAGGGCCAAGCAATCAGCTGTTATCATGAGATGAATCTCCTACCATCTCCCCTACTGCACCCCACTAGAATGTTTTATTAGATCCATCCATCTAAATAAATGCAATACATGGATGGGCTGAGTCTGCCAGAATAAAAGCCAGAATTCGATGCAACTCTACTTCGGCCAACAGAAGGAGGCAGGACAGGGGCCGTCATAATCAGATGCAAGAAGAAGCATTTCACGGTTAAAGCACTCCGATGAATATTATTTCTACATTAAAATGTGTGTGCGTGTATGTGTATGGTGTGTAGTGTGATTGTATAATGTACTCCCCTACCACCACTCTCTCCACTGTCCAGCACCGTTCTGCTCCTCTTCTCAGTGAGGTCACTGCTCATCAGACTAGGTGGACTCAAGGCGCAAATCGGAAGCCTCTTTTACACGCTAAGCCTATGGAGGCTCACTGATGTCATACAGACTTACACTGTAAAAGCCACTTCTGGGCCACGCAGAGCACAGTGTGACCCAGACAGTTTGAAGAGAGATGATGCCACTGAGAAGAGGAGCAGAACGGCGCTGGATCAGGGGAGAGCTGCAATAGGTAAGTATATTAATACACTCACACTACACTGAAAAATGGGAGTGCTTTAACAATGGGGTTGTATAGTCTTTCTTCATGAACACGCCACTCCTCTTCGTGGGGGATGGTGAACTCCGAAAGATTGGCAGTTTGGAGCAGAGGAATCGCTCCTCCGATGATCACAACTGATCTTCCAGCTAGTAGAGGCAGCTTTGCTTCTACAGCATCGGAGGATGCCAGAGTACAAGCCAGCATCAGAGCAGCGCTTGGAAACTCTAAAGCAGAGAGCATGCAAGCAAGCACTGTTGCTTAGGAAACCAGACACTTCTGATGGACTGCAAAAGTGGCCGGTAACCTAGGCAACACAAAGTAAACTATAGAATAAAAAATTTCTGTTTTGGAGAAACAGAAGATTTCTAACAAGAGCTGCTTCTTTTTACCAGGACTTTATACATTTAATAAGATGAGACAACCCCTCTAATGGTAATTACAAATGCATGAATCGAGGTATTAGGAATATTTGACAGCATGTCAGAATAGTCTGCATTATAACCGGCAGCAGGACAGTAAAAACAATTGACCTGAACAACAAGCCACAAAGAAAGATATCCAGCTGCCCTTTAGGAAGCTCTTGTAATACAAACACACACAAAACCGCACCACAGCAGCGTGCATATGGTCTCATGAAGCCGAGAGCTCATGGTCAGCACTGACAGCAGTTTGCTGCTGCTCAATTGTGTCCTTATGTAACATAGCCCTAACATTAAAAACTGATCGGCACATTATTACAGAACACCCACCGCCGATAGATCAGTCACTTTTTGCTTATATATTTGTATACAGTGCTCACCTGGACTATGAGACCGCCATCTTTCCCCATCTCTTCTGGGTGCTGCAGTTCTCCAAACACCTCCACCTTCCTCTTCCTCACCATTAACCTCCTCTCTCAGGCTCCGCCAGCTCCCACTCTCCGAGCGGATAAACTCATGCTTTCTCCCAGCAGGTACTGTGCCGCCCTCTTCAAATGCAGGCCGAACTGGAGGTGATTATAAGAGAATTAGTCTCACACTATCACCTGCAGATGTGCTCGCTCGTCTTCCCAGATCAGGAAGCCGCAGCTAAGCAGCACTCGCATTTCTGAGCAACATCTCATCGACATCAAACACAAAAGATAAAGCCTCCCATGGACTTCAGATAGCCAGCAGACCCACCAAGACGCATCATTCCTGGTTCACCATCAGAAGACCACTGACCCGAGACCAGTCAGGACCCTATCTTCTACTATACTCAACTGACTCGGACACCATGCATGAGAAAAGTCATAACACTCCAAAAGCCAAGAGCAAGCCTGTGTGTCTGGCCACATGAGCACACCAGGCAACATGACCAGCCATTGTGGCTCTGTAAGCCTCACACATTCATAGGAATGAACTCAGACCAACTCCTGACACTTGTAGTGCTCGGCTTTGCTTCCCACCCACGATTTGAAATGACTTCTTGTCACACAACACTCATCAATATATCAGCTCCAGAAGGATTGTGGTGTTCAGATTTTTCTTATCCATAATTTGGACGGGATCATTTAAGTTATAAGTAAACCAGCACTGCAGCCCCTCCGTTCTGAGAATGATGGGGGTCTCACAGGTCTATTTCCCAGCCTTCCACTACATTAATATCAGAACATATTCGTTTGGAGGACAGATGCTGGCAGTGAGAGTGTCCGCTCAGCACCTGTGTCCCACTAACTCCTCAGAGGAGGAGGTAGGTGCTGACCCATCACTGCCATCATCTGTGCTCCAAATAAGTACATTCTGATAGCAATGCAGCCAGAATGACACCGGAAAAGCAGGAATTTAAAAGCCTCTTAGAAGCTATTTTTATATGGAAATTAAAACAAATCCCCTAAGAAAGTGATTTGAAACGTTTCATAAGATTCCATGCGGGTGATTATAAAAAATAAATAAATACGAATGCTTAGTTACTCTCTATCTCATCATCTATCCTATGGTACCTGCGTGTGAGAACTAAAAGATGTCCATTCATATAATAAGAGTGATACAACACTTTGCAGAAAACTTTACCCACTGTGATGGTCAACGGCCGCACATTTGAGCGTCAATCTTATGCCATCAATGGGCATCACAGCGGACGAAGGTTTCAGCACATGCAGCCGAGCACAGAGTAATATCACACAAAAAAAGAAGGTAAAGAAGGCACAGACGGAAAAATGCTGTTACTCCTTCTACACAGAGAATAAAACAAGCTGGCTTTTTAGACAGTGATCTCTTAGGATCTTTTACTCCAATCTCGCTTGATCTATAGGCATTCAAAAGAAGATCATGTAGTGCTGGACGGAGCCAAAAGGGAATTTTTGGAAGGGCAATTTGTGCACCATGACACTGAACGCACCATACGCCACACTACTCCATTCGGCAAGACTGTGGACTTTCTGTATGAATTTAGGTACAAGAATGGACAGGCATGCAGATTTTTTCCCAAGTGGAATATGGACATGCATGCAGCAAAATTCATAGCAAGTCTATGGTCAGAAGTATAAGTACATTTACTAAGGACTAATACTTGTTACAGATGAGGATAGGCAAACAAAGTGGCTCCATGTGTGGACCTGCATGTCCCAGAACACGTCGCCCGCTGCTTGGTTACCAGTAACGGATAAAGACATCAAAATTCTGATGACATTATGTACTGTGGAAGATGCTAAACGCTGCTGCTCGTGTGCATCAATCTGTCAATCCATTCAGTGCAGCCTACAGAAAACACATGTCACAATGCTGGTAAGAAAAGCAAACACCTAATGAAAGTACTCATTCATCGGGCTCCAAAGCAAACAACAAAGATGCCGAATTCTTGCTGAGAGATGATTTGCCAAGAGACCAATTTTTTTGCGAAAGATTTCACTCAACTCGGGCACCTGACCCAAACGTCAGTTTTTGACATCCTTATGCTATCAATTTTAGTCCATGCCGTGAAGGTCTTTTCACATGTCCACCAAAAAAAAAAAAAAAAATGGAAAAAAAGTGGTTTCCCAGTTATTCACTTGAAAGGGTGAGTTTTGGTTGCAAAGCAGCACATATGCACATTAACACTCCATTCACACAAGGTACTCAGACCTCCCAGTTTACAGGATCCATAAGGCCACGTTCACACGTTCAGTATTTGGTCAGTATTTTACTTCACTATTTATGAGCCAAAACCAGGAGTGGGTGATAAATACAGAAGTGGTGCATATGTTTCTATTATACTTTTCCTCTGATTGTTCCACTTCTGGTTTTGGATTACAAATACTGATGTAAAATACTGACCAAATACTGACAGTGTGCACGTGGCCTTAGGGTCACATGATTAATGGGGGCTGTCCACTGTAATCCCTATCAAACCTGTAAACTGGGAGGTATGAGTACCCAGTGGAGTGCTAATGAGCATGTCAACTACCCGTTGGAAAAGCATAAAATGTTTTTGCTTTGTTTTTAATGTGATAACCCCATTAAGTAGTATCAGCAGTTTCCAGATGTCCCACCAAGACACCTTGTGCTTGAAATTAGTGAGGGTGAAACGTCATCGATGTAACACCCGACATCTATCACACATTAGAAGATCACTTTAATTTGACATAATTCGTCAAAAGGGAACTGGTCAGGTTAAAAATGACATCTGATCTGTAGACAGGATGTTATAGAGCAGGAGATCATCAAATTGATATACTTTTTTTCCCCACTAAAATGTATTTAAATTTCTGGTGTTTGTATACTAGTCCAGTAGATGGTCCTATTTCGTGATTTACAGTCCTCGCTGTATGAAGGTGCATGCAGAGATAGCTGTCAATCACTAGTAGGGCCACCCACTGGACTCCTTTACAAACACCAGAGATTTCAACGCATAGAATACGGAATCTTTTCCAACAACTGTATATCTTCATTCTGCTCAGCTTCTCCTTCTCTAGGCCGTGCTGTCCACAGAGCAGACTTCATATATAATGTGACAGGTTCCCCTGAAACAGTAATCTAGCTAAAACTTGGTTGCTGGAGGCCCCTTTTAAGAAAGGCTTGTAAGTTAAATTTTACTGTAAAATGAGGTTAAATCCTTCTCGAACAAGGAAACTCTTACTGAAAATAAATAGCAATTATCTAGAAATGTTTTATTCTTCCAAAGTACAACCCAGTCTTACCATTTCCTCTACATCACGGCCAATATTTTACCATTCATTCTTACTTTTAGCCTACTTTCAGACCAAATCTTTAAGATCCGGTAAGAACAGGAGTAAAATCTTTGGATTGCACCCAGCACTCATTAGTGGATTATTTTTGATCAAGAGCCAAAAGTGCTGTTTATGGAAAAAAAAAGGAAAAAAAGACTAGAAGTGTGTCGGCAGCTGTGTGAAGTGGTCGGCAGGAGGGGAGAACACAGGGTCAGGAACTCAGTCTGGACATTGTTTGTGGCAGACCTACTCACCTGTTCATTGCTTGGCCTATAACAAGGCACACAAGAGAAAAAAATACTGGTCTCTGCTTTAATCGGAAGAGTAGATGTAATTACGGAGCAAAGACAACTTGGGGTTAAATACCATAACGCATCACACCCATGATCCATTTATGAACGCCATTTGTGCCAACAGGACAAAGGTGATCACGATTTTTAGCATCTTTGAAAAACCAAAGTATTGGGACACTCGCACATGAGATTAGTGTGGATTAGTGAATTAAATAACTGGTAAATAATTAAAGGGAATCTGTCAGTACAATTACCCCTCCTCAAATCACCTATAAGGCATGCAAGTCTTTGAAATATAAAACCATTAACATATTGATATCTTTTATCTGCTGAATTCCTAAACTTGCATTTTAATTCAAATGCAAATGAGGTGGTAAGTGCTCAGAGCACTTCAGGAGCCACTGCCTCCATAGCCCAGCACCAACCTCTCCGACTTGATCATTCATGGTCTGATTTCCTTGTCTGGCACCAGATGTCAGACAGACCGGGAAATACCAATCAAGATAAAGAGGTTTATATTGGGCAGGGAAACAAGTTAGGGTACTGTCACACAGTGGCATTTTGATCGCTACGACGGTACGATCTGTGACGTTCCAGCGATATCCATACGATATCGCTGTGTCTGACACGCAGCAGCGATCAGGGACCCTGCTGAGAATCGTACGTCGTAGCAGATCGTTTGGAACTTTATTTTGTCGCTGGATCTCCCGCTGTCATCGCTGGATCGTTGTGTGTGACAGCGATCCAGCGATGCGTTCGCCGGAATGTGAGTGAGTATGTACGGTTTTTTTTTCTTTTCACTTTTACGCTGGTAACCAGGGTAAACATCGGGTTACTAAGCGCGGCCCTGCGCTTAGTAACCCGATGTTTACCCTGGTTACCCGGGGCCTTCGGCATTGTTGGTCGCTGGAGAGCGGTCTGTGTGACAGCTCTCCAGCGACCACACAACGACTTTCCAACGATCACGGCCAGGTCGTATCGCTGGTCGTGATCGTTGGAAAGTTGCAGAGTGTGACAGTACCCTTAGGGTGGCCGAGGATTGTTACGTGCTCTATCTCGAACAAAGCACTATAAACATAATTTGCATATAAAGTTATATGTTAATTAAGGAACGAAACAACAGATAGAAGATATATATATAGGTGTCTATGGATTTTCATCTTAAAGGTAAGGTACCGCGTTTGTAGATCATTAATAAATCACTGTAATGTAGCATAACATGCTGCTATAACCAAGTTTTAAATGCATGTGAAACAGATTTCGTGTGTTATATGTGTTTAAAGAAGGAACTGGGGGCTGACATCTTGGTTTTGCAGCAGTAGCAGGGCACTAACAGTGTCATTTTACAGCACCCCATGGACATAGGAGATAATAGACCGGCGCTGACCCTATCTATAACATTGGAGAGGTATTAGCAGTGAGCTGGGCACGCCTCTGTGGGCTGCACAACTCACTGCTGTAGGTGTGACTAGCAGCCATTGTATTATAGCCCAGTGCTCTCTGCCAAGCTCCACTTACTCTCTATCACAGGAGCTCCATTCACTCCATTAAGCTGCATTCACAGCCTGCAGAGAGGTGACACCTGACACCTCTCAGCCATACAATGTATCTCCTCCCTCCACAATGCCGGCCATTCACTGCAGACCTGGAGCTCCTGCTTATCTTACTGAGGGATGAGTCACAGACAGCTCTGCACAGACAATGCTGCTCCATACACACCACATAAACTAACTGTGCTTCTGATGCACTAACTGCTGGTGATAGCAGATCACAGGGCAGTCACACACAAAATGGCTCTGCCCTGTGATGCTGCTCTTCATTCTGCCCCAGGGATATTAGACCACCCAAAAGGGGAGGGAAATGCTGATGTCAGCAGTTACTGCCCAGATTTTCCAGCTAACAGTAAAGCTGGTAAGTCTCACTATAGCTGCTTGAGGTCTAAAACGGAAAATGCTCCCCTAGTGGTCAATATATATATTTGTAAGAAAATATATAATATTTTTCATATAGAAATGTTTGCAAACAGTGCAAACATTGCATTAATACATTTTATTTACTATTTTAAGCTTAATTTCACAAAAAAACAAACTACAAGAAAACTGGTGGCACCTTCCCTTTAAAGACCTGCATGCCCATATATACAATTTAGGGGTTTATCTTACAGACAGCTCTTTGAGGGTCTTTTAAATCCACTTTGTAGTGGTCATTACAAAATAAACGTAATCCAATACCATGATGCAGAGCAGCAATAAACCAGTGTGGCAATCCATATTTATAGTAAAAATGGTAGCTAAAAAAAATAATATTATATAAATAAATGATACTTAAAAGTTCTTGAATGAGAAAAATATGGCTGCCTTTTTCTAGAACTAGCGACATTTCCTGTCCCAAGACTTTTGGTATTGCAGCGCAGTCCCATTGAAGTAAAAAGAAGGTAAGCTGCAATACCAGACATGCCAGACACTGGGGTGCTTGTTTTTTGTAGCCTTGCTCAAACCTTTGAAAGTGGTTATCCCATCTTGGACAAATATGGCACCTCCACAAGATATACCATACCTTAAAAAAGGTCCAATGCTGGGACCTGAATCAGTCTTGAAAACAGGGCCCCATGGTGTGAGCTTCATAATCGAAAGGACATTCTTTTGCATTGGGGTGTCACAAATTGCTGTGCAAGTGTGGGTGCCAAGTTTCTGAGTTCTCATACTAATCAAAAAGAAGAGAGGGGCCAGCCCTGCAATGTCCGTGCCATGCAGTTCTCATAACAGTTGTGGGACATGCATCTATTGGACATTTACAGCATATCCTATGAATGTGGCATATGTTCAACATTTAATAACTAAGCACATCAGTATCACTCAAAATAACAATATACATTATTCAAGACCTAATTCATTCAAACTATAACAACTTGCTTTGTTAAGTACTTGTGTGTAGAAGTAAGTTCTTACTTAAAGGGAACCTGTCACCCCCAAAATTGAAGATGAGCTAAGCCCACCAGCATCAGGGGCTTATCTACAGCATTCTGTAATGATGTAGATAAGCCCCCGATGTATCCTGAAAGATGAGAAAAAGAGGTTAGATTATACTCACCCAGGGGCGTTCCCGCTGCGGTCCGGTCCGATGGGCGTCGCGGTCCGGGGCCTCCCATCTTCTTACAATGATGTCCTCTTCTTATCTTCACACTGCAGCTCCAGCAGCCCTCCTGTTGAGGGCAGAGCAAAGTACTGCAGTGCGCAGGCGCCGGGAAAGGTCAGAGTGGCCGAGCGCCTGCGCACTGCAGTACTTTGCTCTGCCCTCAACAGGGCAGACAAAGTACGCCTGCGCCGGAGCCGTAGCGTGATGACAAGAAGAGGACGTCATCGTAAGATGGGAGGCCCCGGACCGGACCATGACGCCCATCGGACCAGAACTGCACCGGGACCGTCCCTGGTTGAGTATAATCTAACCTCTTTTTCTCCTCTTTCAGATTACATCGGGGGCTTATCTACAGCATTACAGAATGCTGTAGATAAGCACCTGATGCTGGTGGGCTTAGCTCACCTTCGATTTTGGGGGTGACAGGTTCCCTTTAAGGAGCCTTGTCACATGACTTAGGATAGGAGCCAAACCAGATCTCAATTTGCACACAATTTGTTTCGGGGTAATTCTACTACATAGAGGCGATGTGAGCATCGCCTCTATGTAGCGGAGGCGTTCAAGTTATGGTAGCTTCTAGCCTCCCACGGAGGCTATTGAAACATGCCAAAATAAAGAAATCTAACCTCTTTTTCTCTTTATTTTATTCCAGAGACCTGGACCTTTTCATTCAGCGCTAATTTTGATGGTCTCTACAAGCGGTCAGGGCTCTCAGGATTCTCTTCTGACGCTTTAGGCTGCTTTGCATTATTACCTTGTGAGCATTGTTCCCTTGGTAAAGGCCATAAAAATTAGTTTTAGATAAAAAGCCTCACATCTCTACATATCTGGAGGCTCTATACACATTAGACAGTTGGCAGCCATTACAGGGATTGTCCTGACAGTATTCAGGAGCACACCGCTCCCCAGCCTTTTGACTTCCTGACTGATTAACAATATTGGTCAGCATCATCACCATGCTGCTGGCCGACCGCGGTCACCCCAAGGATGCTAATAAGAGTTTCTCCCCATCTTCCATCCTCTTCATGTTAATAGCCCTTTAGTTTACGGTGTACAAAGGACGTCGGATTAGATAGATATATGGAGCAAGACAGGAAAGTGAAATACGGATAAATCTTAAAAGGTGCTCCTACACCTCGGCTGTCAAAAGATTTGTTTGACCAACCACTAGGTCTCCCAATTCCCCTATACACATGAACACTCCAACCAGATTAGTATATTTTCAATGCGGATACGGAGAAGTCTGACACCAGACAAGCAAGTCAGCAGCTTATCTCCACTGAGAACTAAAGGATCATTACATGCTCTGTCAGGGGAAGAGACAGGAGGCCCCCTACACATTTGATGGTCTGCTCTCTCCATGCCCAGAGAGGTAGAGGTAGGCAGCAGCAGGAAGCCAGCGGCTGACACTGTGCGTGTTACTGAAGAGCAATGAATACTCACTGCTCTCTGCGCGCACAGTCCTGGCATGGGGAGCAGTGAGTATTCCGGAAGCTGTGCTCTGCTTGTCAGCAGCGCATGACGTCCCAGCCATGCGCTGCTTACAAGCATAAAGCAGCTACTGGCAACCGAACAAGATGCTGCGAGGGAGAGCAGAAATGTAAGTGTAATGTTTTTTTGTTTTGTTTTTCAATGTTTTCTGATGAGGCCATGCATACCAGGACCGGGATGGGGGCCAATCATACCAGAATAGGGATGGGGCCATGTGTACTAGGAGGAGATGGGGCTCCTGCATAACTGGATAGGGATGAGGGCGTTCATTCCTGCCAGGATAGGGATGTGGGGGACCATGTCTACAAGGATAGGGATGAGGGGGCCATATACCAGGATAAGGATAAGGGCGTCCATTCCTGCCAGGATAGGGATGTGGAGGACCATGCCTACCAGGATAGGGATGAGGGGGCCATATATACCAGGATAGGGGATATTAAGTACAGAACTGACCATATTTTTTGCTTCAGTTTTTTTTTTTTTTTTCTTAATTTCCTCCTCAAAAACCTAGGTGCGTCTTATGGTCCGGTGGGTCTTATAGTCTGAAAAATACGGTAATTCTATACAGATACAGGGTTCCCATTTTTGTCTATAGCTACCCAATCAGTAATAGAAACCACTAAATTTGTGCGAGTTAGACACAAAAATATCTAAAACTATGCTGAAATGTTATTTTTAGTGCAGAAAAAAAATGACAACATTATTTTTAATAATAGAAGCGGGATAAATAATGCCTCCGTTATGTCAGTAATGCTTTTCTGCCTCATAAAAATACTGTATCCGTCCTATGCAGCCTCCCTCCATTACGCAGTGATAACTTTTCGGCATAGGGGGGTGGGGATCCGAAGGCTTGGCAGCAGGAGATATCATGTGGTACAGTAAATTATACACTCAACGGGGAGGGACTTTGAAATCTGGAGACAGATACTGTTCCACTGAATAAGAACGAGAGGAGCTGAAAAAAAAGAAACTTCTTGAGATAAGAAACATGAATTGGCACTATGAAGTGGAAAAAGTGTCACTTAAAGGGTTAAAGAGCTGACAATTCTGCATCCAGGGACAAGGTTTGAGATACTTGCGTAGCTTCTCCTTCTGCTGTTTGGTATGGGCATGCACTGACGTGCCACTAACGGCAGGAGGTCCAAACTTTGGGCAGGACGGTAGAACAGAAGCCCTGAGGGGAGTGGGATTTGGGTCATTACTTTAATATTCAGCACCGCAGGCCTGAAGACGGCTTTGCTCCTCCAGGAACAATAAGGCTCTGTTTGTTTCAATCGGCTTATCCAGGCAGAGGCGAGCAAAGTCCAGTGGAAAACAAGCACCCACTCCCTCTGAAATGCACAGAAGACGTGCTAGCTCCCTTTCCTGACGGACCCCCAGTCCTTATAGGATATACTGCTATTATACACTTTGTCCAGTACAGAGGAAAAAAAAAAAAGGAATCAGCAAAACAAATTAGTGTTTTGGCTCTCAACCATGAACCCTATGGAGTAATGAATGAGTCACGACCTCTTCTGTCCTAACCTTGTATAATACTATAGTTCACATGCGTCTCACTAAGATTTCATAAGATTGTCATAAACTAGGTTAAAAGTAAAATTTTTTTTTTTTTAAAAGGCTTCCATAAAACCTGAATATAAGTACTGAATACAAGTAGAACTATTTCCACTGTACTGATCCTAAACCCTTTCACGAAGCATCTCTATAAAACACTGCCAAGGAGAACACCCTGCCCCCTAATTACATGTGCAAAAATGTAAAAGCCCCACTTTGTTTCAACATATCTGAAATCATTGCTCCATTAACACCTTTACCAAGCAGGCAGTAATGAGACTGTTAATAAAGTGCACCTACTGTGCCTAACTAATCACTGGAGGGGCAGCGCTGCTCCATACCACTCCCATCATGGCATAACCCTAACCATGGAATGGCCAATCACACGTCACACGCAAACCGTCCAGCCTCCTTATTTATAACTGCAGGAATGTGGGTTATGACTCCAGACCCAGCAAGAGCTCCCCCCATAGACTGAGAAGGAGCGCGTCACCGGACGGGAACACTAAGACCAGGAACCACTGCCAAGGTGGCAGCTAGGGCACAAGTGCACCCACAAGGAGCTTTTGGAGACAAGACTACCCCTGAAAGTGGAACTTCATTCATGTTGCAAATCCCAAGAATTTACATTAAACAGGATTTGCATGATACAATCTGGATAAGGCAACTGAAGTGACCGAGGACACTTACCAGACGGGTTTCTCAAAAGAAAATTCAATTAGTGGATTTCCTCCTCCCCGACACCCAACAGGTACGTACCCTTGACTGATGTTTAAAGTCCAAGATATGACAGAGCCATACTTCTCACATAGCGCTTCTCCATGAGGCCAGAGGTGCTATACGCTGCCGATCCATACACTGGTTTCCTGTAATTCCCATCATATGAGAAGCTGTCTGACAGTGCTCGGTGGCACAAGTCAACTCGCACAGGGCGTAAAGCAAGTGCCAGTAACAGTAGTGCCAGTGTGTGTGAAGTGCGCCAGTGCCCCTCGCTCAGCCAGCACGGATAGCCAACACATGCTGACCATGTGATGGTTCCTCCAATGAATTGAGCTTGTGTACAAGCCCTGTGATTGAAGCTCAAAACACCGGGTAAATCTTTGGAAATATTCTGATTAACCCCTGGCTGTTTGATTTAGGAGTTTGACGATTAAGAATTAACACACAGCTTGCACAAAAAATAAACTGTGCTCTAACCTTACGACGCACGCTAACCTTACGACACCTGACCTTTCGACGTGCGCTAACCTTACGGCACCTAACCTTATGACGCACTCTAGCCTTACGACATGCGCTAACCTTACAACGCGCGCTAACCTTACGACACCGAACCTTACGATGCGCTCTATAGCCTTACGACGCGCGCTAACCTTACGACGCGCGCTAACCTTACGACACCTGACCTTTCGACGTGCGCTAACCTTACGCCACCTAACCTTATGACGCACTCTAGCCTTACGACATGCGCTAACCTTACGACACCGAACCTTACGATGCGCTCTATAGCCTTACGACGCGCGCTAACCTTACGACGCGCGCTAACCTTACGACACCTGACCTTTCGACGTGCGCTAACCTTACGACGCACTCTAGCCTTACGACGCGCGCTAACCTTACGACACCGAACCTTACGATGCGCTCTATAGTCTTACGACGCGCACTAACCTTACGACACTGAACCTTACGATGCACTCTATAGCCTTACGACGCGCGCTAACCTTACGACACCTGACCTTTCGACGTGCGCTAACCTTACGACACCTAACCTTATGACGCGCTCTATAGCCTTACGGCGCGCTAACCTTACGACACCTAACCTTATGACGAACTCTAGCCTTACGACGCGCGCTAACCTTACAACGTGCGCTAACCTTACGACACCGAACCTTACGACGCGCGCTAACCTTACGACACCTAACCTTATGACGCACTCTAGCCTTACGACGCGCGCTAACCTTATAGTCCTTCTTACTGAATAAGAGCTCTATTAACTCGGTGAAAGTAAAGAGGGGAAAAAAAATTCTAGCAAAAAATAAAATCGATATAGATGTGTACATTAATGTGTGCACCAACATAAGATTTCACTATCCTTATGTAACGCGCAGAGATTTGCTTGCGCTCACGAATGTTACAAGCCTTCCTCTCTCGCACAGCGGGACAGAGCATCAGATCTGTTTAAACAAACGTCACACTGTGACAAGAATGCCGGTGCCACAGGCAAACAGAGAAGGACTGGGCTCCATGCACTGAACAAATGGCAAGGACGGGAACGTTGGTGTCATATCCAGGTGAATCCTACCTGCCATCCATTGCATCCCAGAGTGAACAAAGCCAGGATATTTTCCCGCAGCGGGACAGGTCACATGAACATTATGATGTGTGCGTCTAAAAGCAGCTTACCCCCCGAGCGTGAAATCATAACAGAAACACTTTCTCCCCCCTCCCTTGCAGAGTCTGGCAACAGCTCAGAACACCGGGGTTATACAGGCACAGGCCCCTGCTTGCCTTCAGGGAATAGAGCCAGAGTCAGCTCAGGTGCCTTGAGATGGAGGGGGTGGGAGGTGGCGACAATAAAGGGGAACAAACAGCGTGATAAGTGAACACTGCACACCATACGCAAGGCCGCAGAAGTAACAACTTGTTGGGATCTCCATGTCTATGACCCTGTTCATTTTGCTCAGGTCGGTCACAGAGGAGGACGCCACAGGCAGCAGGTGCCATCGCTGACAGCTGCAGGATACGCTTTACCTTCATTCACTCTGGATGCGGTCATCTCAGTGACCAGGGAGACACGTGGCGCATCCAGCTTCTGAGCATCTGAAAAGTGAGTATGTGACAATGTCAGCCTGGTCAGCCGAGGATTGGGATGTGGTCGGCGGGCTGTGCACATACTGACGTATCCTGGCAAAGCAGGGCTCCGCGCTGCTCTGTAGTAAGAGCAGATCTTGGAAAAATCGTTATTTCCCCTTATCTATAGATTCAACATACCGGGGGGGGGGGGGGGGGGGGGGGGGGGAGGGGGTCAGAAGTAGATCTATAGTTAAAAAAGAATAGCCAAATTGTAACCCTGTTATCAACCAACTGTGCATGGTTTACATGAATATACCTAAACTTGATAACTCCCAAAAAGAAAACGTCCATCTGGGTAAGGTCTGGTGACCAATGTGGTCATAAAACCAAGCAGGCCTGGTCATCGATGTAGCCATATAACCAAGCAGTCCTGGTGACCAACCTGGCCTTATAACCAAGCAGGCCTGGTGACCAACCAGGCCATATAACCAAGCAGGCCTGGTGACCATCCTGGCCATATAACCAAGCAGGCCTGGTGACCAACCAGGCCATATAACCAAGCAGGCCTGGTGACCATCCTGGCCATATAACCAAGCAGGCCTGGTGACCAACCTGGCCTTATAACCAAGCAGGCCTGGTGACCAACCAGGCCATATAACCAAGCAGGCCTGGTGACCATCCTGGCCATATAACCAAGCAGTCCTGGTGACCAACCTGGCCTTATAACCAAGCAGGCCTGGTGACCAACCAGGCCATATAACCAAGCAGGCCTGGTGACCATCCTGGCCATATAACCAAGCAGGCCTGGTGACCAACCTGACCTTATAACCAAGCAGGCCTGGTGACCAACCTGGCCATATAACCAAGCAGGCCTGGTGACCAACCTGACCATATAACCAAGCAGGCCTGGTGACCATCCTGGCCATATAACTAAGCAGGCCTGGTGACCAACCTGACCTTATAACCAAGCAGGCCTGGTGACCAACCTGGCCATATAACCAAGCAGGCCTGGTGACCGATGTAGCCATATAACCAAGCAGGCCTCACCTACAGACCCATAATAAAATCACAGGAATACACGGTGTATGCCTATATATGCACCCTTGTACTTGTGACAGAGTATGTAGCATCTGGCAAACTTAGTCTTATGTGATTGCTCTGAAAAAAAAAAAAATACCAGGGAGCACAGGACAAAAATGGTTGTAGGCCTCCATTAACCAGAAGGTGTCCAAAATACGCAATCTGAACACAGCCCAAAAATCATTCACATCACCACGTGTGTCACCAGCACAGAAACAAATGTATTAGGGGGCCAGCATAGCTAACCGTACAGGTAAGAAGGGTTAAGGAGAATGCAGGGAGAACACAGTGCAGTCTTGCCCTGCCATAGGCAGCCGTCAGCTAGAGATTAATAACTTAGCCATCATCTAATACTGTGGATAGATTTATTTTATTCTACTCATCCATGCTAAAAGGGGTGTTTTCAGGAACGACATTATCACCTATACAAAGGAACCCCACTGATCACACACACACAGGGGGTCCCGTTTTCCTAGCACGTCTTCCATGTGAAAATCCCTATAGTACATTGAAAGTGCAAATAGTAAATGTAGGAGTAAGAGCTTTTGCATCAGTGTCCCCCATGTAGTACTGTTCGCTTTTTTTAACCTCTATAGAGTTGTCATAACACATTTGGGGAAAAAAAAAAAGGGTTTTCCAATATTCAGAATTTTTTTTTTTTTTTTTTAACTTTACAAAACGGCCAGCAGTATTGTAAAAAAAAACAAAAAAAAACCAAGAAAGCTCAACTATTATCTCCATAAGTGATACCGCATAGTTACTCCTGGGGTTCACCTAGTCTTTGTTTACATGCAGCCAGCATCGCGACCACTGCAGCCAATTATTGCCCCAGCCAGCAGTCATGTGACGTACCGCTGGCTCCAATCCCTGAGCTAGTAGTACAGCACATGATTGCTGCAGTGGTCACACTATCAGCACTGCAGAAGTGTCTATGCAGAATTGTAGGGAAAATAACAGGCGAGGATTGCTGCTTTGTAAATGTGATATATTACCAACTATTTATAATAAAATTAAAGAAAAAAAAAACGTGGTCAGTCCAGCTACAATGCATCACTGTGATGGAGGATGAGCTGACTCAGAATATGTTCACTATTACTACCGGGAAACATTTAATAGTGCATTTATGTAAAACTATAATTAACGCCCATGAGCAGGACCTGATGTAGCCTTGTTCTTTGTTTCAGTGGTGCTGCAGGTCAGCACAGATCGAGAGGAGGAATCTCACAGCAGGTCCCCTAGATGCACCCTGCTCAACTCTTGTTCTCATCGACTTGTAACTAAAGATGGACACAGCACCATAAAAGCTGCTGGGATCCAGGGGCAGGGACTGTCGTACCTGCGTGACATTTGGGGGCTACTGCTCGACATGCGCTGGCGCTGGATGATGTTGGCTTTTTCGGCTTCTTTCCTGGCACACTGGCTCCTTTTTGCTGTTTTTTGGTATCTTCTGGCTGAAATGAATGGGGATCTGGCCCTGGACCACGATGCCCCACCTGAGAATCACACCATTTGTGTGAAATACATCACTAGCTTCACTGCTGCCTTCTCATTCTCTCTGGAGACTCAGCTCACCATTGGATACGGCACCATGTTTCCAAGTGGAGATTGCCCAAGCGCCATCGCTCTTCTTGCTGTGCAAATGCTGCTCGGACTCATGCTGGAAGCCTTCATTACAGGTCAGATATTCTCAGATTACAGTGACAAAAAGCAGTATGTGTTGTAAGAGGTTACAAATAATATCATGCATATATTATTCCAGCTTTGCATATGCGTGTTTTCACTTATTCCAGATTTTGTATTCAACAGGCGTTTTTGTGGCAAAAATTGCAAGACCAAAGAATCGCACTCCGTCAATCCTCTTCTCGAGGCTGGCGGTGGTAGGTAGTCCGGAAGGAAAGCCATGTCTAATGTTCCAAGTGGCCAACACTCGCCCAAGTCCATTAACCATGGTCCGTGTCAGTGGGATTCTCTACCAAGAAAGAGGCGACAGCCAAATCCAGCAAAGCAGCGTGGACTTTTTATTGGACTGTCAAAATGGCAGTGGCGAGTGCCCATTCTTCTCGTTTCCTCTCACGTACACTCACAGTCTCTCTCCTGGGAGCCCACTAGCAGCTTTATCGCAACGTGAAACGATATCTTTGTCAGGTCACTTGGAGCTTGTGGTGTGTCTATCTGCTACTCAGGAAGGCTCGGGGGAAATTTGCCAGAGCCGTACTTCTTATCTACCAAGTGAGATACTTCAAGGACACCGCTTTGCACCATGTCTAACACGTCGGCCCGAAGGAGGATATCGCGTTTGTATGGAAACATTTGGCAATCCACTCCCTGAATTGCCACAAGCCTCACACAGACAGACCTACAGAACTGAGCTGGAAGTCTGTGCCAACGGGCAAAGAGGGGACACCTTTCAAATCTCTGAGACTGGACTTGGAGAGTAACATACTTCAAAGCAAATGACTTTCCTTAGTCCCTTCAGCCATCCTCATTCCGATACCTACGCCGACGCTTCTCCAAAGGAAATTCACAAAGGAAATGAGGGCACCATCATCAAGGCTCCAAAAGACCGTTCTGTCATACCTTACTAGAGAACACCAAGATCTGTGTCCCCGATGTTACAACAGGGGTCTGTGGGACTCTGCCCACCCGATACTGGATAACGTAATAAAGAATTGCTCAGGGGAGTGACAGCACTCCAAGAAAAGGCAGAGTAGTCCAAAGAGACGGCTGTGGGCTGACAGTGGACTAGCACTTGGAAATGTACAGCAAGCACGCCAACTCAGACGCTAAAGTGCAAATGATACAATGGACACGACTGGGAAAAGCAACCCAGATTGTTCATATAACAGGAAGGGTTTGTTCGTTTTATCAGATTGTCCTTTCAATGTGGAGTGCACTGTAACACAGGAGTCCACACGTAACGCAAAGTGCCAGAGGTACACAGTAGATTACTACAGGTACACCGATATAGTGGAAACATGTGCATGCTTCCTAGTCCCCCAATAGTAAAGGATCACACATTTGTATATTGTAGAGATGCATATAATGCACTCATGCAGGCGAGGAATATGATGAGGCACACACATACTCGCTTGGCCTTTTCTAAGAATCAGACTCCGCACTTATAAGAATCGCTGTACTAACCCTTAACAATTCCTAGCTGGCAGATTACGGGAGGAGAAGGAAGGCAAAGACCCAGAGGGGCTCTTTTCTGGAGAAGGAAGGGTGTACAGGACTGCACAGAGGCCGGCCATGCAACTCCCATTCATTATATCTGATAATAAACATGAATAAACTGTGTGCTTCCGGTCAGTTCCCTGCTGCGGCTCCATGTGTGAATGCAGAAAGTGACATGTGATGTGGCCTCACAACTTATTATTAGGGGGTTCTTCTGATCAGGGGATTAATATTTGCCATTACAAATTACTGGAACACAATAGGGAAACGATTTTAAAATTGTTGCAAAAAAATAAAACAAGGCTAACTTTGCCTATTGCTACTAAATTACATGTCTGGAATCAAAATCTTAATGTCCCCTAAAGCAGAGTAAGAAAACTTTATGTAAGAGAAAATTATTACCTGCTTCTTTTCGTGCTGGTTTTTCAAACCGACGATCTCCTCTGATAGGGTACAAAGAGACGAAATTCAGAAATGTACAACAGGTGAAAAAGCCTCTACAAAGTCATACAGGGGTGTAAGTATTACTATGTATTAGGTCGCCCTCACACTGAGGCCCGGGTCACACGTCCATCAGTTCTCTGATGCCAGAGAATCGGCCTGATTACGCTAACGACACTCAGCACTCAGATCACACTCTGTCAGAGTTAGGAGCAGTGTGATCAGATTCTCTCGCATGAGAAAATCGCAGCATAGGTGTGAAGGAGACAGAGAACTTAATTTCTCCATTCTCTGTGACCGCAGTAATCAGACTGCACTCGGATGACATCCGAGTACAGTCTGATGTGTCACATGCACCCATAGACTTGTATGGGTGCTCATGATCAGATTATCGGATGCACTCCCAGCATGCTGCAATCATTTCTCATGCCGAATCAGCATTAGGAAAAAAAAAGCAGATCTGCACTGCCCTATAGTATAACATTGGACAAAGTGATAGCAGATAAAACATCAGATAGCACTCGACTGTGTGAGCGATCCCCACCGGAGCATTTACCCATCCGTGTGAAATGTCAGATTTTTGTTTTCTTTTAATCGAACAGCACTCAGACCCATAGTCTCTCGGATCCGTACATACATCCAAGAAAATCGCAAATCCGAGAAAGACATCAGTGAAACTTGGAACATGTCCCATAATGATCCAATATTGAGGATAAGAACCGAACACACTCAGTGGTTTGGGCAGCACAGTCACATTCACACAGATGTGTCCATGCACCCTAAAGCTGCATACAAGAAAAAAGAAAAAAAAAAAACACTTTTCCAGGCTACACCTCATTTATAGCACACAGTAATATTATGGGTGTGGATGGACCCAAATTATGGACCCATAATATTGCACCTACCAATTATCCTCCTCACCTTGCCATGACTTGGGACATACCTATTTCACCCTTATACTAGCAATGCTGTAGATGTTTTTCTCAGGACTCCTAGTCATAATTGAGCGAATTTGTTTGGATTCGGTTAAGAATAAGATTGGCGGAAAATATTGTTTTTGCAATATTCGTCGAACACAGCCAAATGTCATTAGAATCAATGGGAGTAGAAATTACCGAATATGTTTGGAACCTATCAAAACACACATTCGGCACGAATAGGGTGCAAATATGGCACAAATATGGCAAATTCAGATTCAGAGACCGAATCCGAACAAATTCGTTCAACTCTAGTCATAATGTCCTTCTGTTATTCTTGCTGGAAATGTATAGAAAACTGACAGCTAGGTTTTACCTTCCCCACATCAAAGGGTGTCTCCCTACACACATGATGTTAAATCAATGCTGACCGTCAGATAATGAAGGGACAAACCCTATTGACATACACAGGGAATAATAATAATAATAATAATAATAATAATAATAAAAATAATAATAATAATAAATATCACCCAGTTGTCAGTTCATTCATGCATTTCCAATAAGATTAACCAAGTAATCCTACAATGCAGGTTTTGTATAAGATGCTATAAAGTCACTAAACGAGTCACAAGAGCTGACAAAGGCTCTAGAAGATGGAGCCCACACTGCGTCCTGTCATCTTTTCAGCCACTCTTACCTTTCTTCCCAACTTTGTGACCTATGCATTTCACGGGCTCCTCGACCAAAGCCACTCTCTACTTCATCGAAACTTCTTTGGTAAAAACCACCCTCTCCTCTTCCTCTGCCTTTGAAACAAAATGGAAACCAATTAGACTTTTAGGAATAAATTCAGAACCAACAAGTTGTGTATCAGCAGGTGGTCAGCCATGTGTGCAGGGGGCTTCTGACATCTTATTAAGTAGCTAAGCCAGCTCCCCTTTGTCAGGACTGTTGTCCAGATAGAAAAGGGGCATAGCTTAACGGTGGGCAAAAAAAGCAATGAGCAGCCCCCTAATATATAGCACAACACAGATGTCATAAAACGCTCCATGGTGTCAAACATATCTGAATTGGTGATGTCTGAACACTTTGTACATGAAGGAGTTACACATTTTTACATTTCAAACACATCTAAACAAGTCTCATGAAAGTTATAATTTAGTGCTGGAGCTCTGAACTTAGACAATGTTGCTACTTGCACATAAGGATATAAGGATAACAGCTTGTAAAACAGAGATGATGAAGAAACGTTCTTCTTAAACAGGGTGTCTCAAGTTCTTAAATGAGTAAAATTGCAAAAAGCTTGTAAAAAAACAAGCAACTTTGCAAAATTAAATATCCTCTCTGCTCTTGAGAATAAAGGGTAGTCTTTAAAGTGCACAGCTTGTTGCCCAGCTAACCGGCCACCTCTGGAGTCGAGTGGCTAGTTACCTGGGCAAGGAGTGCATGTCGCTTATCAGACTCGATTGTTTAGATCTTGATGCCGTCAGTATGATGGGATCAGCTTCAGAGTCCCTGTGCTTTTCCCATGCTGTAGGGGCAATGATACCCCCAATAGCAGGATGGGAGCGCACTCCATTCGGACCAGCAGTGCGACCATGTTGCTGGCCTACTACCAACCTTCAGGAGCCTTCCACACCTGAAGAATTAAGATGCGAACAAGTCTGACACATTCCCACAAAGGAAAGAAGAACTCTGCTGTGTTAAGCACTGGCTGGAAGGGCACTGCCAGGACCGACCCCAATATCTGGAGACAGTAACATGCTTGATAATTCTGGTTTATTGGACAGTTTTATATATTTATACCTTATAAACATCTAAATTACTTTCAAGTGGAAAAAAACCCTTTACCTGACCTCTAGTAACCAATCTATCTCAGAGATATTGTCAATTGCTGAGGCTTTCAAATAATGAAATACGGACATGGGAGTTGATTTAGTCAAAGGAAGCGCTTTCTACCAGACGTGTTTCATCCATATACCGTATATACTCGTGTATAAGGCGAGTTTTTCAGCCCCCTTTTTTGGCTGAAAAAGACCCCCACCTCGGCTTATACAGTCATGGTCCCAGTGCTGAGGTCCCCGGCTTCTCTGGGACATGTCCGCGCTCCCCTGCAGCCTCGGTAAGTGTTACGGTGGCTGCTGACAGGGTCGGCAGTCGGCATTGGCACCGGGACAAATGCCGGTGTCCTGAGCAGGCTGGGACACCAGCACGATATGGGGGCCAGGTGCCTGTGCCACCACTTACTCAGGACACCGGCACTTGCAATATTCACCTGTCCCCGCTCCACCGCCGAGCTATGTCTTCCGGGTCCTCTGGCTGTGACGTTCAGGTCAGAGAGTGCGATGATGTGGTTAGTGCGCGCCCTCTGCCGGAACAGTCACTGCAAAGAGCGGGCGACGCTGGGGAGCAGCGGGCAGCGACGAGAGGTGTGTCTTTTTTCTTTTATTGCAGCAGCAGAAATATAGGATATACGGCAATCATATCAGCATAAACTGCACTGATATGATGAGAATCATATGGGGCAAATTTTCTATGGAGCATCTTATGGGGCCATCATTAACCTTTCTGCAGCATTATATGGGGCATATTTTCTATGGAGCATCTTGTGGGGCCATCATTAACCTTTATGCAGCATTATATGGGGCATATTTTCTATGGAGCATCTTGTGGGGCCATCATTAACCTTTATGCAGCATTATATGGGGCATATTTTTGTATGAAGCATCTTATGGGGCCATCATTAACCTTTAAGGCTCATTATATGGGGCATATTTTTGCATGGAGCATCTTATGGGGCCATCATTAACTTTATGGAGCATTATATGGGGTGTATTTTGTATCGAGCATCTTATGGGGCTCCTGATTCAATATGGATATTCAAAAACAATTAACCTACTGATGTCTCAATTTTATTTTTATTGGTATCTATTTTTATTTTTTAAATGTACCAGTAGCTGCGGCATTTCCCACCCTAGGCTTATACTCGAGTCATTAAGTTTTCCCAGTTTTTTGTGGCAAACTTATTGACTCGAGTATAAGCCTAGGGTGGAAAATGCAGCAGGTACTGGTGAATTTCAAAATTAAAAATAGATACTCCATACTGTTCATTATGGCCCCATAGATGCTCCACATAAAGCTGTGCCATATATACAATGCTCTGCACCGTTGCCCCATAGCTGTGCCATATATACAATGCTCTGCACCGTTGCCCCATAGCTGTGCCATATATATAATGCTCTGCACCGTTGCCCCATAGCTGTGCCATATAGTGCTCTGCACCGTTGCCCCATAGCTGTGCCATATATATATAATGCTCTGCACCGTTGCCCCATAGCTGTGCCATATAGTGCTCTGCACCGTTGCCCCATAGCTGTGCCATATAAATAATGCTCTGCACCATTGCCCCATAGCTGTGCCATATAGTGCTCTGCACCGTTGCCCCATAGCTGTGCCATATAGTGCTCTGCACCATTGTCCCATAGCTGTGCCATATAGTGCTCTGCACCGTTGCCCCATAGCTGTGCCATATAGTGCTCTGCACCATTGCCCCATAGCTGTGCCATATAGTGCTCTGCACCGTTGCCCCATAGCTGTGCCATATAGTGCTCTGCACCGTTGCCCCATAGCTCTGCCATATAGTGCTCTGCACCGTTGCCCCATAGCTGTGCCATATAGTGCTCTGCACCATTGCCCCATAGCTGTGCCATATAGTGCTCTGCACCGTTGCCCCATAGCTGTGCCATATAGTGCTCTGCACCGTCCATTATTGCCCCACAGCTGCTGCTGCTGCTGCAATAAAAAAAAAAAAAAAAAAAACACATACTCACCTCTCTTGCTTGCAGCTCCTCAGCGTCCCGTCCCGGCGTCTCTCTGCACTGACTGATCAGGCAGAGGGCGGCGTGCACACTATATGCGTCATCGCGCCCTCTGCCTGAACAGTCAGAGCGGAGAGACGCCGGGAAGATGGCGCGACGCCCGGCGTGTGGAACACGGACAGGTGAATATGCGATACTTACCTGCTCCCGGCGTCCCGCTCCTTCCCCCTGCCTGTCTTCGGTGCCGCAGCCTCTTCCTCTGTCAGCGGTCACCGGCACCGCTGATTAGAGAAATGAATTATGCGGCTCCGCCCCTATGGGAGGTGGAGCAGCCTATTCATTTCTCTAATGAGCGGTCCCACGTGACCGCTCAGGGGAAGAGGCTGCGGCACCGAAGACAGTGTGACAGGCAGGGGGAGCGACAGGAACACCGGGACTAGGTGAGTATATGACAGTGCTCACCCGCCGACCCCACCACCGATCATGACTCGAGTATAAGCCGAGAGGGGCACTTTCAGCCCAAAAATTTGGGCTGAAAATCTCGGCTTATACTCGAGTATATACGGTAAGTATATATGGTACATAACTGTTGTTACCGGCTTATTCACTAGGGAAAATGTATCACATGGGGTACTTTTAAGGTTAACGTTGCAGAGAGAGAAGGGTATGATAAAATTATCTTTATGTATGCCTAGAGATATTTCTTTCTTTTTACCTACTGAGGGAGCTTGAGAGTAAAAAACAAAAAAAAATTCAACATTTAAAGAGAAAAAATAAGAAAAGTTGTCTTTACAAATCCTGTCTCTAAATCCCGGCCATCATTGATGTGCAAGGTGCAGAGAGCCCTAAAATCTGGCACATAAGATTAATAGATGAGTCCCACAACAGAATTGATATTACTTTGGATTAAAGAAGGGGGTCATGAGGAAATGGAGTATAAATTAATAAATGTGCTAAAATTAACATGAATATCAACAATTGGAAAAGCTCATCCTGCTCTTGATGGCGAGCTCCCAGCCAAAGAGAAGCCTTGTACTGAACATCAAAGTAGAATGATGATGTCCACTATAATAAATAAAAAAAAACAACCTGTACTGTATATAACTGTCTGTTTTAACTAAAAATACTGATTAATGCACTAATTAACAGAGATGTTGAGGGCAGGGTCCCACATATTGGCAAGTCATGAAATGTCCAGTATTTCTTGTTTTGTAGTAAAGAACCCTTCCCCCACCTTCACTCCCCCGCTTTGGTCACATTTTTTATTCTGAACTTTGAAAACTCTTAAAAACAACTTTCTGCAGCAAATTTGCCCTGTGAGAACTTGGCCTTAGAACGGCTTTGTGATTTTTTTTTCCTTCCACCACATACTGTGAGTTTCAGGAAACAGCCCAGCCGACTACTATCCTGCTGCGTCTTCTACAGACATAAGCCGACGTCCGTGCAGAGTGACGGGAATCGGTGTCAGGCTGTAATGTAATCATGCTCCAACCACTTTTACACATTTAGATATTGCACGGTTGTAAAGGATTGGATCTCCCTGATTGTTGACATAAAAGTATTATTATATTCATCTTCAGAAAAACAAGACATCACACATTTTCTTTATGAAAAGTGGATGCATTGAGAGGCGCTAAATCAAAATTGATTAAACTGCAGAGAAAAATGAAAGCAGTGTGCCTTAATTATTATACTATTCCATCAGCCATCCGGCGGTGAGCCCACCTCTAAGCCGCGACATGTCAGCTGTTTTCAACAGCTGACATGTGCCCGCAATGGGCACGAGTGGAATCGTGTTCCGCCCGCGCCCATTAACTAGTTAAATGCTGCTGACAGTGGCATTTAACAAGCGCAGCCGGAAGTACGCGCATCGCTGACCCCGTCACACAATAGGGGGTCATCGGTGCGTTGCCATCACAACTCCTCGAGACCTCATTGGTTGTTGATGGCAGATTGCTGTGAGCGCGAGCGCCACCCTGTGGTCAGCGCTCATAGCAAGCCTGTAATTCTGCTGCAGAGCTGATCTGTGCATCACCTCCATGTAGCAGAGGCGATCGAGTAGTGGATGCTTCTAGCCTCCCAAGGAGGCTATTGAAGCATGCCAAAATTAAAAAAAAAAATGTGTTTAAAAATATAAAAAAAATAAAAGTTCAAATCACCCCCCTTTCGCCCCAATCAAAACAAAATAAATTAAACCTACACATATTTGGCATCGCCGCGTTCAGATTCGCCAGATCAATAAAAAAAAAAGATTAACCTGATCACTAAACGATGTAGTGAGAAAAAAAAAAAAATCAAAAACGCCAAAATTACGCTTTTTGGGTCGCCGCGACATTGCATTAAAATGCAATAACGAGCGATCAAAAGAACATATCTGCACAAAATTAGTATAATTAAAAATGTCAGCTCGGCATGCAAAAAATAAGCCCGCACCCAACCTCAGATCACGAAAAATGGAGACGCTATCGGTATCGGAAAATTGTGTGAATTTTTTTTTTTTTTTAGCAAACTTTGGAATTTTTTTTTACCATTTAAATAAAAGAGAACCTAGATATGTTTGGTGTCTATGAACTCTTAATATCCTGGAGAAAAATAATGAGAGGTCACTTTTAGCATTTAGTGAACCTAGCAAAAAAGCCAAACAAAAAACAAGTGTGGGATTGCACTTTTTTGCAATTTCATCGCACTTGGAATTTTGTTCCCGTTTTCTGTTACACAACATGGTAAAACCAATGGTATTCAAAAATACAACTCGTCCCGCAAAAAAATAAGCCCTCATATGGCCATATTGACGAAAAAATAAAAAGTTATGGCTCTGGGAAGAAGGGGAGCAAAAAACTAAAAAAACTCGGTGGTGAAGTAAAGTAAACTGCCATTCTGCAATGCTGGAAATGTCAAGGAAATGTAATAGAAATCCTGAATACATCAATTAACGTTAATGATATCAGATGCCTCATCAGATTACAGCACTGAAAAGTCTCGGTATAATCAGAAGAGGAGTGCCAATGTGGCCAGCTGGGGGTGCATCCATCATGAATGCTATGGTCACCACCTAAAAATCCAGAAACATTTTGTCCCACAGGTAAGTTATCAGGGGCTGATTTGTATGAGCATCTGCATGCAGATATATCCTATAAAGATGCAGTATATAGTCACAAATACAACGTATGGGCGATGTGCATTCACAAAATATCTCCACTTTCGAGAATCCATTATTAGAAAGAGTGATGGCAATAAAGTATCAGAAAGTGCCCCCTTGTCAGGACCCCCAGCGATCAGATGCAATCTATAGCAAAAACGCACCAAATCTGCAACGTGTGCACAAGCCCTAAGCATTACATACGGTCAATTCTACTCAATGGGTTGTTTGTGTAATATAGGGAAGGAAAGAAGCAAGAGACTCTTAGGAAGTGCTCTCTACTTCCGCCAAGAAATGAGGATCCTGAACAGGATTAACTCTGACTTCCTCAAAGGGGTTCTCAAGCCTTAGGGTACAAGTCTGTAGTCACTCTGTGAACGGTGAGGATTCTCCGGTGGCGGGAGGGAGCGGTCATGTGATAGCAAGCATGTGATTTGCATACTTCCAGCCACATTCCAACTAGCTGTGTCTGGCTTCGCTTAATACAGCTGCATTGAGCACAGCTGCGCACATCTAGTCGGCATGTGACCGAATGTATGCAAATCAGATACTTGCGGAGGCACCGGGGAATCCTCATAGTGCACGTGCTGTGACGATTCACAAGTCTGTAGTCACATAGAGCAGACTTGTACCCTAAGGCTGGACAACCCCCTTTAACAGTGTATATGAGAAATGTCTGATCTCCTGCACTATTAGGAGATGAACAAAATCCGAAATAAAGGGAACCTTACCACAAGTAATTTGAATAATTAGCCCAAATACATGCCTAAAGACCAGTAATTAGATGCAATAAAACAGAAGGCACATAATATGCACTGAAATGCTAGAAGGATAAATAATAAAAAAAATTGTCGTTAACACTAAGTAGTGCCTAAAAGTGTTAAAGTATTTTAGTACAATGCTGAATGTAAATGAGGTAGATGCTTTCTGAGTGAATACTGTTCATAAAGTGCTCAGTGCAGCCGATTATACTGCTGATAGGAAGCAATCTCCTCCGTTCATGGCAGCAAAACATGCATGCTTAATGAGAAAAGAACTACACATCATAATATGCAAAAGCCACATCAACCATAGCAAAAAGATACGTTACCCGGCAGCCTCACACTGACTGGCAGACCCCCGGCTGTCACGTCAACCCCAACAATCACGTGACAGGGGCGCCGATGGGCAGGACTTGTGACTCACTTGCGGCCGGTGAGTGTTGAATGCCGCCATCAGTGACTGACAACGGCATTTAACTTTTTAAGAGCCTCGGTTGGATCTTTAATCTCTGATCCACCCGCAGCTGTTAGAGGCATTTGATTGCTGGTCAAACCAGCAGGAACACAGATGATGACAAAAATACGTCATTGGCCGTGAAGGGGTTATGCACTACACAACGGATAATATCTACTGAAAACATCTACCTCACTGCATTCACCACATAACAGCATTGATTACAATCTGTTGCCACTAAATGCCATCACTGGGCATAACTGTATTTCTGCAACACTTTACAATGACCATACCAAAAAAAGATGACATAGGGGGAAGATAGAGTATAAAACACAATACTTTATTGATTAAAACATGAATAACCACATGATTGGAGGCAATAGACCGAACAAAAACAACTGGGTGTCACAAAACAGTAGCAGGAGGCAGGTTGGTGAGAGGTCCTAATGCATAATCCAACAATAATAAGAGTAGAATCCCCACATAATAACAACTATTACAAACGGCGGGATGCCAACTCCCATAGAATTGGAAGTAAATGGTAGGACCAGAGATTACCAAGTCCAACATGCGGGGTAATCACCAGATGTAAGCAAGCTCCCTGACGAAGGCTGTTTAGCCGAAACGCGCGTTGGGGCGGAGGCAGGTTCGTGGAAGGTCCCCTCATTGCGGTGGGTAAGCCTAACGATTATTTATTTATTGATTACTTATGAACATAGTGGCACATATAGCTGCAGCATAACCACTTGGGAGCATACTTGCTGGCGGCTCTTACATCTGGTGATTACCCCGCATGTTGGACTTGGTAATCTCTGGTCCTACCATTTACTTCCAATTCTATGGGAGTTGGCATCCCGCCGTTTGTAATAGTTGTTATTATGTGGGGATTCTACTCTTATTATTGTTGGATTATGCATTAGGACCTCTCACCAACCTGCCTCCTGCTACTGTTTTGTGACACCCAGTTGTTTTTGTTCGGTCTATTGCCTCCAATCATGTGGTTATTCATGTTTTAATCAATAAAGTATTGTGTTTTATACTCTATCTTCCCCCCATGTCATCTTTTTTTGGTATGGTTATGTTATTTGATGATAGGGTGTCATACAGTCCTATCTGTGGGTACAACAAATATTTCATTATTAACCCCTTCCCGACCTTTGACGCATACGCTGCGTCATGAAAGTCGGTGCCTTCCCGACCTGTGACGCAGCGTATGCGTCATGGAGGGATCGCGCTCCTGCAGATCGGGTGAAAGGGTTAACTCCAATTTCACCCGATCTCCAGGAACAGGGGGAGTGGTGCTTCAGCCCAGGGGGGGTGGCTTCACCCCCCCGTGGCTACGATCGCTCTGATTGGCTGTTGAAAGTGAAACTGCCAATCAGAGCGATTTGTAATATTTCACCCAAAAAAACGGTGAAATAATACAATCCAGCCATGGCCGATGCTGCAATATCATCGGCCATGGCTGGAAAACCTAATCTGCCCCCACCCCACCGATCGCCCCCCCAGTGCTCCGGTGCGCGGTCCGCCCCCCTAATTCGTTCTGTCCGCTCCTCCGTCCTCCTGTCCGCTCCCCCCGTGCTCCGGTGCCCCCTCCCTGTGCTCCGGTCCCCCCCCCTGTGATCCGATCACCCCCCCTTCATACTTACCGGGCCTCCCGATGTCCGTCCGGCTTCTCCATGGGCGCCGCCATCTTCCAATATGGCGGGCGCATGCGCACTGCGCCCGCAGAGTCTGCCGGCTGGCAGATTCATTTCAGAAGTATTTTGATCACTGCGATATAGCCTATCGCAGTGATCAAAATGAAAAAAAAGTAAATGACCCCCCTTTATCACCCCCATAGGGACAATAATAAAAATAAATAAAATATATTTTTTTTTTTTCTGCTAGGGTTAGGGTTAGAACTAGGGTTAGAATTAGGGTTAGAATTAGGGGTAGGGTTAGGGTTAGGGTTAGGGCATGTGCACACAGTGCAGATTTGGCTGCGAATCCGCAGCGGATCGGCAGCGGATCGGCCGCGGATCGGCCGCGGATCCGCAGCGGTTTGGCCGCTGCGAATTCGTAGCAGTTTTCCATCAGGTTTACAGTACCATGTACACCTATGGAAAACCAAATCTGCTGTGCCCATGGTGCGGAAAATACCGTGCGGAAACGCTGTGTATTTTCCGCAGCATGTCAATTTTGTGCGGATTCCGCAGCGTTTTACACCTGTTCCTCAATAGGAATCCGCAGGTGAAATCCGCACAAAAAAACACTGGAAATCCGCTGTAAATCCGTAGGTAAAACGCAGTGCCTTTTACCTGCGGATTTTTCAAAAATGGTGCGGAAAAATCTCACACGAATCCGCAAAGTGGGCACATAGCCTTAGGGTTAGGGTTGGAATTAGAGTTAGGGTACCGTCTCACAGTGGCACTTTGATCGCTACGACGGTACGATCCGTGACGTTCCAGCGATATCCATACGATATCGCTGTGTCTGACACGCAGCAGCGATCAGGGACCCTGCTGAGAATCGTACGTCGTAGCAGATCGTTTGGAACTTTCTTTCGTCGCTGGATCTCCCGCTGTCATCGCTGGATCGTTGTGTGTGACAGCTATCCAGCGATGCGTTCACTTGTAACCAGGGTAAACATCGGGTTACTAAGCGCAGGGCCGCGCTTAGTAACTCGATGTTTACCGTGGTTACCAGCGTAAAAGTAAAAAAAATTAAAAAACGTACATACTCACATTTCGGGGTCCTTCAGGTCCCTTGCCGTCTGCTTCCCGCTCTGACTGTCTGCCGGCCGGAAAGTGAGAGCAGAGCGCAGCGGTGACGTCACCGCTGTGCTGTGCTCTCACTGTACGGCGGCGCTCAGTCAGAGCGGGAAGCAGACAAACTGGGCAATAAATATTGGGGTCCAATTTCTCCTGTTACCCTTGTGAAAATAAACAATTGCTTGCTAAAACATCTTTTTTGAGGAAAGAAAAATGATTTTTTATTTTCACGGCTCTGCGTTGTAAACTTCTGTGAAGAACTTGGGGGTTGAACGTGCTCACTCAGGAGAAACTGGACAACAACTTTTGGGGTCCAATTTTTCCTGTTACCCTTGGGAAAATTAAAAAATTCTGGGCTAAAAAAATATTTTTGAGGAAAGAAAACACATTTTTTATTTTCACGTCTCTGCGTTATAAACTTCTGTGAAGCACTTGGGGGTTCAAAGTGCTCACCACACATCTAGATAAGTTCCCTTGGGGGTCTAGTTTCCAAAGTGGGGTCAATTGTGGGGAGTTCCTACTGTTCAGGCACATCAGGGGCTCTGCAAACGCAACGTGACGCCCGCAGAGCATTCCATTAAAGTCTGCATTTCAAAACGTCACTACTTCCCTTCCGCTCCCCGACGTGTGCCAAAACAGTGGTTTACCCCCACATATGGGGTATCAGCGTACTCAGGAGAAACTGCACAACAACCTTTGGGGTCCAATTTCTCCTGTTACCCTTGGGAAAATAAAAAATTGTGGGTT